>NC_081855.1:35749011-36113097 GCF_963259705.1 Myotis daubentonii | reverse complement strand
GTATAGAAATGCAACAGTTATTTTATATATTGATTTTGTACCCTGCACTTTACTTATTTCTAATGGTTTTTTTGGTGGAGTCTTTAGCGTTTTCTATATATAAAATTATGTCAAGCAGAATTCTTACGTACTTTTTTTAATGGTTATAGATGTGAGTATGCAGTGCTCACAGGACATACTTCGAATGCTCCTATCTCTTCAGCCAGTTCTTCAGGATGCTATTCAGAAAAAAAGAACAGTAAGGCCTTGGGGGGTTCAAGGTCCTCTCACTTGGCAACAATTTCATAAAATGGCTGGCCGAGGCTCTTATGGTAAGTAATTTATAGTATGTATATTGACTACTTTTATTTCAGTCCTCAGTTTCTATGCCCAATTTGAATAAGCACAGTTGTTTTTCTTAAATATTTTTGTGGCATATGCTTGACTTAAGGCAGTGTGGGTCAATCTCAGCTTTTCTTACTTTGAACATTTACAGCATTCAGTATACTGGTACATCAGAAAGAATAACTTCATTTAGATCTGTTTTTTACATGAGACTTACCAGTACAATTTTATATGTAGAAAGAATCATACTGCCAAATTTTTTAAAAAGACTGAGCAACACTTTTGTTGTAAATCATTATTTTACAAAACTGAATGAAAAAAATGGAGTAAAAAGGAGCAAGTGATATTAGTGATAAAGGTTCTCAAGGTCTCATTAAAAAAAAAAAGACAAATTTCCTAGTTGTGATAAGAGTAGCAAATGAATATTCCCAATATGGTATGTGCATTGTAGATTTATGGTTAACAATAATAAAAAAGAACATTAAAAATTGTTTTAATTGCCCTAGCTGGATTGGCTCAGTGGATAGACCATTGGCCTGCAGACTGAAGGGTCTCGAGTTCGATTCCAGTCAAGGGCACATGACCTGGTTGCAGGCTCGATCCCCAGTAGGGGGCATGCAGGATGCAGCCAGTCCAATTTCTCTCTCATCATTGATGTTCTACCTCTCTCTCTCCCTCTCCTTTCCTCTTTGAAATCAATAGAAATATATTTAAAAAATTTTTGTATGAATTATTGGTTGAAGGTTGGCTCTGAACGGTGGGATATAATTGGAGCTTTAAAAATATGTCTGGAATGATAGTTTTTAACATTGAAATCTCTGGCTTTTGTGCATGGTTTTAGAATGCATTATGTTTATGCAGAAGTAGTAGATTTTCTCATATTTCCTTTTTGCCTTCTTTTATTAATAGCTAAATAATTTCAATCCCATACATAACTTTACATTCAGTGAGAAGTGCAGGTTAATTATATCTTGTCACATTCCTTTTTTTTTTTTTTTCCTTATGTATTTTTATTGATTTCAGAGAGGAAGGGATAGGGAGTGAGAGATAGAAACATCAGAGATGAGCCCAGCTGGTGTGTGGCTCAGTGGTTGAGCTTCGACCTATGAAATAGGAGGTCATGGTTCAGTTCCCAGTCAGGGCACATGCCAGGGTTGTGGACTCGATCCCCAGTGTAGGGTGTGCAAGAGGCAGCTGATCAGTGATTCTCTCTAGTCATTGATGTTTCTATCTCTCTCTCCCTCTCTGAAATCAATAGAAATATATTTTTAAAAACACCACCAAAATAGTAGACACACACATAACACAATACCCAGAGTTTTTACTGATCAGTACATACAGAGAGGTTTTTCTCTCTCTTTTTTTTTTCTTTTTTTTGGTTTTTCTCTCTTGTTTTTTTTTTTTTTAAATATATTTTATTGATTTTTTTACAGAGAGGAAGGGAGAGGGATAGAGAGTTAGAAACATCGATCAGCTGCCTCTTGCACACCCCACACTGGGGATGTGCCCGCAACCAAGGTACATGCCCTTGACTGGAATTGAACCTGGGACCTTTCAGTCCGCAGGCCGACGCTCTATCCACTGAGCCAAACCAGTCAGGGCTGGTTTTTCTCTTTTTAATGGCTGCATGTATTCTGTTGTTCTTTCCACATGCTATTATCTTACCAGTCTACTGTCAATGGACACACTAGAGGCCCAGTGCACAAAATTCATGCAGGGGTAAGGTCCCTAGGCCTGGCTGGCAATCAGGGCCTATTGGGGCCTTCCAGCTGCTGGCTGGGGCCTTCCTTCCCCGGCTGCCAGCTGGGGCCTTCCTTTGTTCCATGCCACACCCTGGTGGTCAGCACACATAGGGAGCGATTGAACTCCCAGTCTAACTCCTGAGGGGACACTTTGCATATTAGCTTTTTATATATATAGACTAGAGGCCTGATGCATGAAATTCGTGCAAGGGGCTGGCCCCTGCTGCCGCCGTGGCCGCCTCTGCCTCGGCCCCTGCCGCCACAGCTTTGTCTGGAAGGTTGTCTGAAAGGACGTCCAGTTTCATTAGCATATTTACACTTTTATTATTATAGATAGATGGTTCCCATCATTATTTTTAAAAAACATATTTTTTATTGATTTCAGAGAGGAAAGGAGAGGGAGAGAGAGTTAGAAACATCAATGATGAGACAGAATCATTGATTGGCTGCTTCCTGCATGTCCCACACTGGAGATCCAGACTGCAACCTGGGCATGTGCCCTTTCTGGGAATTAAACCACCACCTCCTGGTTCATAGGTCGACACTCAACCACTGAGCCACGCTGGCTGGGCAGTTCCCGTAATTATTACAACTATTTTTCTAGAATTCAGACATGCCTGGCTTGTAAAGCATGTGTGTATATATTTTTTAAATATTGCCAAATTACTCATTATAATACCAGTTTAAACTCCTACCAGTAAAATGCCTGTTCCCCAAACCTTTACAAGTAGGGTGCTGAGTAAGTAGATGGCTGAAAATGGTTGTTTCATTATAGTTGAGAGGTAGAATAGTATAGATTGTGAGGGAAGATTTCCTGGTTTCTAATCCCACTTCTGCCAATCTTTGTATACTACTGGACAAGTTGCTTAACTTTTCTATTACTGGTGTTTCATCTCTAAAATGAGATTAATATTAGTATCAGCCTGGTATAGTTTTTGTGAGGGCTAAATGAGTTAATAAAAAGAAAGATCTTTAAGCAGTACCTAACACATAGTGAGTGTTGTAATTGTTTGCTATTAATTATTTTAATTGGTTTGTCATGAGAATGAGCATCTTTTTATGTGCAAGAGGTATTTCTATTGCTGTGAACTTTGTTTATATCATATACCCACTTTTCTATTAGGTTTTTGGTCATTTTCTTACAGAGTTATACTTCCCTTTTATGTGGTAAGGATAGTAACCTTTTTTTCATATACATTGCAAATCCTTCTTCCAACTTGTTAATCATTTGGCTTTATTGTTTTCTTTATACCAAAATTTAAAATTTATATAGTCAGATTAATCAGTTTTTAAATGGATAGGTTTTATGTTATGCTTAGAAAGGCTTTCCCCAGTCCAGATTTAAAAATAAAACTCTCCTCCCATGTTTTCTTTTATACTTCTAAGTTTTTTTATTCAGATCAATTTTTTTTTTGCATTTAAATGAAGATATAAGTCATATGTTCTTTTTAAAGACCATTTTAGCAAATTCTTAACTGTGGAAAAGCCTCAGTCACTGGCTTTACGTATTTTTGTCTTTAATAAAATATTTTTACTACTAATAATGACTTAGTACTTTTGATATTTCAGTAAAAAAGACATACTGCTTTTAAATGATTTCTTCAAATATATTTTTCTTATTTAGGAACTGATGAATCTCCAGAACCACTGCCAATCCCCACGTTTTTGTTGAGTTATGATTATGATTTTCTGGTGCTTTCTCCATTTGCTCTCCCTTACTGGGAGAGACTTATGCTGGAACCCTATGGATCTCAAAGAGATATAGCCTATGTTGTACTATGTCCAGAAAATGAAGCTTTGTTAAATGGAGCCAAAAGTTTTTTTAGGGATCTTACTGCAATATATGAGGTAGGTGTTTAAAATAATATGGCATTTTAAAACTGCCTTATTATTTGTATTTTTAAATATAAATTACACTGGGCAGTTCAGTTGATTGGGACAGAATAGTAATGATGTCAAGTTCTTTGATGTCATTTACCTCTCATACTAGCCAGTTACATTCTTACAGGATTTAACCCACACCCTTAATTAGATGTGTGCGCCATGGGTCATGATGAAAATTACTGGGGGGGAAAGTTGAGAGTATATATGGTCTCACGTAAGAGAATATGTTTTGCCCTAGCCAGTTCAGTGGATAAAGCATCAGCCCATGGACTGAAGAGTCCCAGTTTTGATTCCGGTCAAGGGCACATATCTCGATTGCAGGCTTTATCCCTAGCCCTGGTCGGGGCATGTGCAGGAGGGAGAACCAGTCAATGTGTCTTTCTCTCACATCGATGGTTCTCTCTCTGTGTCTCTCCCCTTCCCTTCTACTCTCTAAAAATCAACAAAACAAAGAGAGAGAGGATATTTTCTAAAGCAAAGGGCAGCATTGTCAAATAGCCAAGGAAAATTACATTTACAAAAATTCTAGTCCTGATTCTCTAGGACCTCAGGTACTAATACTAGGCCTCACTTTCCTCATACATAAAATAAAGCTATGCTAGATCTTTGTAAGATCTATTTCATTTCTGAAATTCTTGACTAATTTTTTTAAGTTATAATTCTCATGTTATGTCCATCACTGAATGCAATGATTGCAAATTTAAAATGCTGTGGGACATAAAGTCTTAATTCATTACACCTTCCTTTTCCCATAAATGCTTGGAAATCCAGTTTTTAAAATTGCTTTTACAATGGTTAATTTGTGCTGGCTTAACTCCATATAAATGTTCCACTTAATTACAAGGTATGTAGTGTATTTTGTAGAAATAAGTATTTCCCAAAGAGTGTTGTATAGAACACTAATGCTGCAAAATCTTCCCAGAGAAAAGTTCCATAGTTAAATAGGCTTGAGGAGACGTGTATTATATTACCATATAGAGATTCAGTATTCATATTAGATTTTTTGAGCTGTTGAAAGTCTTAATAGTAAAGAAATCCTAGCTAGATTTTCTTTTTTTAAAAAAAATATATTTGTATTGATTTCAGAGAGGAAGGGAGAGCGAGAGAGATAGAAATATCAATGATGAGAGAGAATCATTGATCAGCTGCCTCCTGCACGCCCCCTACTGGGGATCAAGCCTACAAACCGGGCATGTGCCCTTGACCAGTATTGTACCCAGGACCCTTCAGTCTGCAGGCCGATGCTCTATCCACTGAGCAAAACCAGTGAGGGCTAAATTTTCTTAATCAAGTATGGCAAACTTATTTGATAGTAGGCTTCTTGCAGCAGACATCAATAGCCCACAGAATTGAAGGGAGAGCTGGCAAATTCATAGTGTAGCTGTATACTAATTTTTATTTTGCTTTTGCTTAAGGATATATGTATTAATATAGATGAATTGGGATAGATTCACAGCTTAGAATGACGACATTTTTATGCTCACTTATTTCTGTATTCCTCAAGTTTTCATTATTCAAGTCATAAAGCTCTAGTGCCATTATTATTATCTAGTTGTTTTATTTCATTGGAAATGTTCTAATTTTAAAAGAAGTTTAATGGATTTTTAATGTACAAAAGAAAAAGATCTGTGGCACCATTTTACCCTTGATATTCTTATCCCAAATGTTAAGTATAAGTGATAGTTTATTTTAAATATCTGAAATGCTTTATTTTACAATATGTACTTAAATACTATGATAATTTCACTAATTCTGCTTTCTGTATGTATAATTGTAGTCCTGTCGATTAGGTCAACATAGACCTATTTCTCGACTGTTGACAGATGGGATCATGAGAGTTGGATCTACTGCATCAAAGAAACTGTCAGAAAAGTTGGTAGCAGAATGGTTTTCTCAGACAGCTGATGGTAACAATGAAGCATTTTCTAAACTCAAGCTTTATGCACAAGTCTGCAGATATGACCTAGGTATTGAATTTGCATTTATTATATAAGGCCAGTGTTAGAATGTATGGCCCAGTCCTCCAGCTGTTTTTGTAAATAAAATTTTATTAGAACACAACCATGCTCATTTATTTACATATTGCCTATGCCTGCTTTTGTGCTACAAGATCAGACCTGAGTAGTTTTGACAGAGACTGTGACCCGTAAAGCCTAAAATAATTACCATCTGACCCTTTATAGAAAAAGTTTACTGATCCCTGTAGTAGGGATCCCATCAGGTAGAAGGAAATTGTGGGTTATAAGCAATTTTTTGTTGCTTCTGTAGGATCTGATGAATTTGTTTTTACTTAAGTTTATTAACATTAAGACTTCTTAACATTAAGATACTTGATTTGTTAATGGTTTAGAGAGCAAATAACTTGTAGTTTCCTCTACAACACACACAAAAACATAGTCCTTTGTTGGAACTAAGAAAATGATAGCTGTATAAGATGCTTATTTTAACATTCCTGAATTACATATTTAAGACTTGCTTATTTTAACACTCTTAATTAAATATCAATGGACTTACTTTAGACTTAATCCAAAGATTAAATAGATTTAACCAAAATATTGAATCTCATTAGACCTTCCTATAATTTGAACCTCATGATAACATTTCTCCTTTTTATATCTAGTTAGCTCCTAGTGTAGTCAATATTTATTTAATTTGTGATTTAGGAACCCTTTGAATGGCTTAATAAAATTTGCTAGGTACTGTTATTTATATTTAATTAATTATTCCTAGGAAATAGAGTTTTATTATACTTTCATGAAATCCATTTATTTTGTATGAAAATGCTGGTTTATCCTTTTCAAATCCATTTAAAATTTGTTTCTTCAGTTTGTAGGAAAATAGAAAGCTATATATGCTACATTCTTAGCAAGCAACTTAGGGAGGGTAATTACCAAAAAAGCATCAATTAGATATTATTATTCACATAGTTGAATAAATAAAGAACCAATCAGTGAAATAAAGAATTAAATACCCTGCCTGTTTTTATTATCTTTAGGTCCTTATCTTGCTTCCCAGCCATTGGACAGCTCTCTACTTTCCCAGCCAAATTTAGTTGCCCCTACAAGTCAATCTTTGATTACTCCACCTCAGATGACAAATACTGGAAATGCTAATACTCCATCTGCCACCCTAGCATCTGCAGCGAGCAGCACTATGGCAGTGACTTCAGGTGTTACCATGTCTTCTTCAGTTGCCACAGCTAATTCAACTTTGACCACAACTTCAACTTCATCTTCATCATCCTCCAACTTGAATAGTGGAGTATCAAATAAACTACCTTCGTTTCCACCCTTTGGCAGTTTGAACAGTAGTGCTGCAGGATCCATGTCTACGCAGGCGAGTACAGTTCAGAATGGCCAGCTAGGAGGGCAACAGTCATCAGCTCTACAAACAGCTGGGATTTCTGGAGAGTCATCTTCTCTTCCCACTCAGCCACATCCTGATGTATCTGAAAGGTACTTTTAAATATACTAATTTTGCAGAAATATAAATATTTGATGCATCTTTTTGTCTGAATAACACAGTCATTATGAATAAACAAAGTTTTTTGGTCTTATCAGTGGAATTTTAGATTTTTTTTGTTTGTTTGTTTTTTATATTTTATTGATTTTTACAGAGAGGAAGGGAGAGGTAGAAAGTTAGAAACATCAATGAGCGAGAAACATCGATCAGCTGCCTCCTGCACATCTACTGGGGATGTGCCCGCAACCCAGGTACATGCCCCTGACCGGAATCGAACCTGGGACCCTTCAGTCCGCAGGCCGACGCTCTATCCCCTGAGCCAAACCAGCTTTGGCTGGAATTTTAGTTTTTAAAGTGTTCAATATTTTACTTATAAAATTATAATGAAGACTCTTCATAACATCTTCTAAGAAAATATATATTTGCCCTAACCAGTTTGGCTCAGTGGATAGGGTGTCGGCTGCGGACTCAAGGGTCCCGGGTTCAATTGCGGCCAAGGGCATGTACCTTGGTTGCGGGCACATCACCAGTAGGGGGTAAAAAATCAACAAAATATATATAAAATATATCCATATATATTGATTTCAGAGAGGAAGGGAGAGGGAGAGAGAGATGGAAATATCAGTGATGAGAGAGAATCATTGATTAGTTGCCTCCTGCATGCCCCCTACTAAGGATAGAGCATGTGTCCTGACCAGAAATCTAACTGTGACCTCCTGGTTCATGGGTCAACACTCAACCACTGAGCCACACCGCCGAGCTAAAGTCTTTTTTTTTTTTTTTTAATATATTTTATTGATTTTTTTACAGAGAGAAAGGGAGAGGGATAGAGAGTTAGAAACATTGATGAGAGGAACATAATTCAGCTGCCTCCTGTACACTCCCCTAACGGGGATGTGCCCGCAACCAAGGTGCATGCCCTTGACTGGAATCGAACCTGGGACCCTTCAGTCCACAGGCCGATGCTCTATCCACTGAGCCAAACCAGTCAGGGCAAGTCTTTTTTAAAATAATGTTTTTTTACTAGAGGCCCGGTGCATAGATTCATGCATGGGTGGGGTCCCTCAGCCTGGCCTGTGCCCTCTCAAAATTTGGGACACCTCGGGGGCTGAAACCCGGCATTCCGACATCCCCCCGAGGGATGTAGCAGTGCCAAAGCTGCAGGTGGCTGTGGAGGAGCCCAGCTGGGGCTGGGCACAGCTCTGTTGCCAGTCATCCTGGCTCTGCTGCACCTGCCACCACCACCACCCGGTAGCACTGCTGCGGAGGCTGGAGAGACTCCCGCCGCTGCAGCTGCACTTAACAGCCATAAGCCCAGCTTCTGGCTGAGCAGCGCTCCCATTGTGGGAGTGCACTGACCACCAGGCGGCAACTCCTGTGTTGAGCATCTGCCCCCTGGTGGTCAGTGCGTATCATAGCAACCTGTCATCACGGTCGCTTAGGCTTTTATATATGTTTTTATTGACTTTTAGAGAGAGAGGAAGGGAGAAGGAGAAGGTAGAGAGAGATAGAAAAATTGATTATGAGAGAAACATTGATCAGCTGCCTCCTGTACACTCTCTACTGGGGATGGAACACACAACCCAGGCATGTGTCCTGACCAGGAATCAAACCAGTGACCTCTTTGTTCATGAGTCAACACTCAACCACTGAGCCAGGCATTCTCATAAAGTCTTTATCACAGACTTCTAGAATCTCAGGCTGGGAACTGAGACCTTGAAAACCATTTAGTCCAACTATTCTATGATGATTGAATCTGTTCTGTGATAAAACTGTCAAGTAGATTTGCCTATGCAAGTCACTCCAGTGATTTAGAAAGTCACTATTGAACTAGCCTCTTCAGGCATAAGAGTCATACCAAGATTTAAATCTCAGTTCTGCCATTTACTGGCTTTGTGACTTTGGGAAAGTTATCTAACCTTTCTGAGCCTGTTTGCTTATCTGTAAAATGGGAGCAAGGTACCTATATATATAAAAGGCTAATATGGTAAGTGTCCATCCGATTGGTCACTATGATGCACACTGACCACCGGGGGCAGATGATCAATGCAGGAGCTGGCCATTTACAGAGAAACAGCAGTGCAGACCTGGTGCCCACAAAGCAACACTCAGCTTCCCCCAAGTGGCACACCCCACCAAATTGCAGCCAATGCTGCCGAGACCCCATGGCGCAAAATGCGGCCCACAGCCCAGCCAGCCCGGAAACAGTGGCCGTGGGCACCGGGTAATGCATCACATAGCAACACCCAGCTTCCTCTCTCTAGCAACTAGCCTCCTTGGAGTTTCTTCAGCCCAGGAACACGACTTGCTTTATAGCCAGGTGCAAACATTTTACACTTTAACCAAATGTCTGTGAAGCATTTTCCTGTGCCTCATCTCATTTGATCCTCACAGAAGTCCTGGAATGGGTAGATAGGAGACTCAGTGGAATCCTATTTTCTTTTCATTAGCTGGAAAACGGAGATTTAGAAAGCTTAGAAACTTGACCCGACTGAAAAGAAGTGAGAAATGGTGGACCTTGAAAATGATTTCAGGTTTTCTCACTGCGCACAATATAGTCAAACACTGCTGCAGTTAAATATTTTACCCTTTGTTTTCCCTGCATGATCTATCATAATAATCTGCTTCGTGTTGATATTTACTGCTGTGTTGCTGACAATTACCTGAAAGAAGTTGGGGTGCTTCACTGGGCTGGAAAAAGTTTAGGTAAATCAGAAAGCAGGTCTAGTTAAGCAAGTTTATTCTATATCTATAAAAGGCTAACTTGACTTATGCATGCGTGACACATATAAAGCTCTCACTGGCGCTAATCACATGCCTGTTTCAATCTGTCATTGTCAATCCTGAATTTGGTTGACACTTCTATTATATAGAGGGTGAACAGCGATATTAAAATATTTCTTCTAATTAATTTCCTCTCATTGTGCACAAATTTGTGCACTGAGCCACTAGTAGGATATAATGCACAGTAAGTGCTTTACACAATGCTTCCAAATGCTTGAGTTGTTGTTTTTTTAAATATATTTTATTGATTTTTTTACAGAGAGGAAGGGAGAGGGATAGCGAGTTAGAAACATTGATGAGAGAGAAATATCGATTCAGCTGCATCTTGCACGCCCCCTACTGGGGATGTACCCGCAACCCAGGTACATGCCCTAGACTGGAATCGAACCTGGGACCCTTGAGTCCGCAGGCCAACGCTCTATCCGCTGAGCCAAACCAGCTAGGGCGCTTGAGTTGTTTTTGATAACAACGATAATGACAGCTCTCTTCATTCCTTTTCTGAAGAAGGTATTGAGTGAGTTTCCCTTCTGCTTTTTCGGTTAGATTAGCCTGAGCTTAATTACATCTTTCAGCTACCCAGGTGCAGTTTTGCCCAAAGCTGTACTCATTTATGTGAGTAAAAACAAACTATTAATTTTCCAGGTTGACCCATTTATCTTGAACCTCTCCATATATTTGGAGTTAAAAAAAAAAATATCATCATCAAAGGATGAACCTTACTCACTTTTGAAGTTATGAAGTAAGAAATGACTGTCTATAGCTAAAAATGTAGTTTGGAAACCTGATTTCTTTCTAGTTTAGCTCTGCTTCTAGCCAGCTTTGGGATCTTGGGCCGCTCATTTAGCTTATCTTTGTCTCAGTTTTATCACCTAAGCAGTAAGCTCTCTAGTAATTTTGATAGTCTGTGGCACGGGTGGTGATCCTTTTTTCTGCCAAGAGCCATTTGGGTATTTATAACATCATTTGTGGGCCATACAAAATTATCAGCTTAAAAATTAGCCTGCTAACCCAGCCGGTGTGGTTCAGTTGTTGAGTGTCGACCTATGAACCGGACCAAATGATTTCCCAGGACTTTTATGGCCTGTGGGCTGGGTGTTCCCCACCCCTTCTCTATGGATTTAAAGAATTCCTTTCTAAAGCAAGATCTTAACACAAGGATCTTCGTACACCATGAGATTTTACATATGGTGTTTATAATTCTCTTTGAAGAAAAAGAGATGTCCTTCAATTTTAGAGAGGTTCTCTGAAAAGGGGATGAGGTATTAAGAACCTGCTTTTAATGCTTCCCCAAGAAAGGAATAATACAACTTCTTTCCTAACTGTCTTATTTCTACCTTGAATTTTAGCACGATGGATCGGGATAAAGTGGGTATCCCCACAGATGGTGACTCACATGCAATCACTTATCCACCTGCAATTGTCGTTTATATAATTGATCCTTTTACATATGAAAATAAAGATGAGAGCACTAATTCTTCTAATGTATGGACTTTGGGGCTACTTCGATGCTTTCTGGAAATGGTCCAGACTCTTCCTCCTCATATTAAGAGTACTGTTTCTGTACAGGTAAGAATGATAAATGTTGGAGATAAAATTTATATAAAACCGTTGGATGTTGATAGAAGTTTCAAAGATACTAGTCTGTGTCTAAATTGATTTTGTATAGCCAGGTTCTGTTATGTAGATTTTATTTTAAGTGATATACTAGAAATCTTAAGAGAGTTTATAAAAGAGAGACTTTGCAATTATGTCAATAATAATGAAAAAAGAAACCACAGTAATAATGGAAAATAAAGATTGCATGAAGTACATTGAATATTTCTCTTGTGTTACTTTTATAAACCAGTTTTTAAGTTCATAAACTTAAGTTCAAAAATTAGAGTATGGATCTAAATAAAACAGGTTGCAAGTAAAAGTAGAAAGAATTTAACCATATTTTAACTATTAAATTCCTATAAAATTATTTAGTTTATCATTTTATTTTGGTTTGTTTAAATTTTCTAGTAAAAGTTTTAGAATTTCAAACCTACAGCCCTTTTTATTGTGACTTGTTCGAAGTTTAACATTTGTAATATTTGCCTATAATTCCTAGATTGTTCCTTGTCAGTACCTGTTGCAACCTGTGAAGCATGAAGATAGACAAATCTATACCCAGCATTTAAAATCCCTGGCTTTTGCGGCCTTTACCCAGTGCCGGAGACCCCTTCCAACATCAACCAATGTGAAAACATTGACTGGGTTTGGTCCAGGTTTAGCCATGGAGACTGCTCTTAAAAGTCCTGATGTAAGTATGCTTTCTATGACCAGAGTTATTAAAAACTATACATTTTATGATTTTATGCAAAACCAAGTGCAGTTCTCTGTTTAGCTCTCATTTTCCAATTATCTTATAATTGGGAAAAGATAATATATCACATTTTCTGTGATTGTATAGTACCATAGTACCTTAATTTTTTGTTTTACAGAGACCAGAGTGTATTCGACTTTATACACCTCCTTTTATTCTGGCTCCAGTGAAGGATAAACAGACAGAGCTAGGAGAAACATTTGGAGAAGCTGGACAGAAATATAATGTTCTTTTCGTGGGGTACTGTTTATCACATGATCAGAGATGGATTCTTGCTTCTTGCACAGATCTATATGGAGAACTTTTAGAAACATGTATCATTAACATCGATGTTCCAAATAGGTACTTACATTTCTTTAAATGTATCATTATATCATCCCATTTTTAAAATTCATACACACATTTACATTTTATATTTAATGAGTAGAAAACTTTGCGGGTCATGTACATTAAAATATTAACTCTTGCCCTGCCAGTGGCTCAGTTGGTTGAGTGTCATCCCCTACACCAAGAGGTAACCAGTTAGATTCCCAGTCAGGACACATGCCCTGGTTGCAGGCTTGATCCCCAGTTAGGAGGCTTGCAGGAGGCAGCCAATTGATGTTTCTCTCTCATTGATATCTCTATTTTTTTTTCTCTCTCTCCCTTCTCTCTCTGAAAATCAATAAAAAAAATTTTTTTTAAAATTATGTCTTGGCCTGGCTGGGGTAGATCAGTTTGTTAGAGCATCAGTTAATTTGATCCCTAGTCAGGGCACATACAAGAAGCAACCAATAAATGCATAAATAAGTGGAACAACAACTTGATGTTTCTCTCTAAAAAACAAATAAATAAAAATCAAATAAAATATTAAGTCTTGGGATTGTAGGTTCTTACCCTTACGTAGTGTATATATACATTGTATAATTAGAATTAAAAATAAATTTGATTAATCTGTTACACAGACAAAAGAGATTAAGCTTCCTAAATTCTTTTTTTTTAATATATTTTTTATTGATTTGAGAGGAAGGGAAAGGGAAAGAGAGACAGAAACATCAATGATGAGAGAGAACCATCGATCGGCTGCCTCCTGCACACCCCACACTGGGGATCAAGCCCACAACCCAATCATGTGCCTTTGACTGGAATCAAACCTGGGACCCTTCAGTCCGCAGGCTGGTCCTCTATCCACTGAGCCAAACCGGCTAGGGCAAGCTTCCTAAATTCTTTATAATAAAGCTTGAAATAATGATTTTAACCTGAAAAAATTTTGAGGTATAGAACTAGAAAGCCCTCTGCAATTTTAAAAACAAACTAGTGAAGCACCCTAGAAATTTATTTTTTTCATGTACCATCTAAGATATAATCCCTACATTGAGTTAACTTTTAACTTTCTTTACTAAAATTGTGGACTGAAATTTTTACCATTTAAATGTTAGAGTGTCTTCTGAAAATTGAGGCTTTCTTTTTAGAATTCTTCTTGGTAGTAATTAAATATGGCCATTTATTTATGAAGTCTGTAACTAATAGGTCACAACAGGTGAGCCTCATGTTGAGTTATCACTTAATAGATATTTCAACATGTTTCAAAGCTAGGGAACACTGCCTGGGAGTTCTTGAAAAGCAAAACCTTGCAATAATTTTAATTTTTAAAGATTTGGTTTTATCCTTCATTTTCTCTATTGTATAAAGATTCTGTTCCTTTAAGTTCAGAAATTGGTTATTTACAGAAATATTTAATGATTCTTAGTTTATAGGAGTGCTGAAAAAGTAGAATTTTATATTATTGGTTACAAAGATTTACTGATTATTTTATAAACCATACAGCAGTACTTTATACATTTCCTTCACATAATTTTGACTTTTTAAAATGGTATAGTTATACTAATTAAATGAGCTTTGGAACTAGTATTCTTACCTGTGAAGGATAAGCATAGAATAGAGGAAGAATAATACCACCTTTCCAATACAATGATAGTGTTGCCATTTTACTGAAAGTAGAAGTTAGAGAAAGGTTAAGAAAGAGGTGCAACTCTAGAGTCGTAGACACCTGGGTTCAAATCCCAATTCTGCCACTTAACGACTATGTGATCTGGAGCCAGCCAAGCTACAGCTTGCTTCTCTGGGAGGATAAGTTTATGTGTTATACAGTTGTTAGGATGAAAATGAGGTATTACAAGTAAATGTACTCAATAAATGGTAGCTACTGTTGCTCATGTTACCTATTTGCCTAAAAGAGGACATGCATGCAGCAACTCAGTAACATTGTTTGGTTTGAGAAGTGTAGTGTTTTTTTTTATATCCTTCAACTTAAAGTGTAGAGCAAAGATTAACAAACTATAACTTGTGGGCCAAATCTGGCCATGTTCATTTAAGTATTATCTATGGCTGCTTTCATGCTGCAGCAGCAGAGTTGAATTGTTATAACACAATCTTGATGGCCTACAAAACTTAAAATACTGGCTCTTTAAAGAAAAATTTTGCCAATCTCTGGTGTAGGGCAGTGTTTCTGATTAATTTTGATGCTTATGGATAACTTTGAATTCAGAGTTGTATATACTTTAATGTATGATAAAAAACCACAAACTAGCATGCCACCCCTATAATTTTACATATGTTCTTGCTTAGGACTTGTATAAAAGTTTCAAGCATTAAGGAACCAGTTTTTTTTTTTTTTACAAATTGAGCTCTTTTGAAATGTCATAAGAATTTTAGGCACATTTATGACTGTCTATTTTCCACAATAGAGCTCGTAGGAAAAAAGGATCTGCTAGAAGATTTGGTCTACAGAAACTTTGGGAATGGTGCTTAGGACTTGTACAAATGAGTTCATTACCATGGAGAGTTGTAATTGGCCGTCTAGGAAGGATTGGTCATGGAGAATTGAAAGGTAAAATTGTGCTTTTATTTTTTAGTACTTAGATTTCTGTTTTATGTTAATTCGTACATTGTTCAGACCACATATAGGTATACTATGTACTTGATAAAATGCATACCTTATAAAAACGTTTTTCGTTACTGATTTTTGTTTTTAAAGAGGAACCACAGATGTCTAAGCCACAAATGGTTTAAGTCCAGATATAAAAGTATATTTTACAATACTACAACTTTAATATCAGTGTCATTACTACTATTTTTATTTTTCCTTTTTTTTATTATTCAACTTATCTTCTGTTCAGCAGATTCTAATTGATATTGATGTACATTAAAGCTAAGGTGATAAAGACTGTTGAGTAATATCACCAATAAGACAGTTTTGGCTTGATGATAACACTTATTTTAAAACCATTGTTTGTCCTAGCCAGTTTGGCTCAGTGAATAGAGTGTTGGCCTGCGGACTGAAGGATCCTGGGTTCAATTCCTGCCAAGGGCATATGCCCGGATTGTGGGCTCTATCCCCAGTAGGGGATGAGCAGGATGCAGCTGATCAATGATTCTCTCTCATCCTTGATGTTTCTTTCTCTCTCTCCCTCTCCCTTCCTCTCTGAAATCAATTAAAAAACATATATTTTTTAAAAAGTAGATAAAGCCATTATGTTTTAACTTTGAATCTGTAGGGTGTTAATAACAGTGTTACTTTAGATTATTATTTTTATTGTTGATACCCACAGATTGGAGCTGTTTGCTGAGTCGTCGAAATTTGCAGTCTCTAAGTAAAAGACTCAAAGATATGTGTAGAATGTGTTGTATATCTGCTGCCGACTCTCCCAGCATTCTCAGTGCTTGCTTGGTAGCAATGGAACCCCAAGGCTCTTTTGTTATTATGCCAGGTTAGCTACTTTAGTTTATATCAGAATTAATTCTTCATGCACTTAAGTTTCTAAATATTATGTAAAATTGATTCTTCATTTATTAAGAGAAAAAATACCTTTCATTTCCTTTCCAGATTCTGTGTCAACTGGTTCTGTATTTGGAAGAAGCACCACTCTAAATATGCAGACGTCTCAGCTAAATACCCCACAGGATACATCATGTACTCATATACTTGTATTCCCTACTTCTGCTTCTGTGCAAGTAGCTTCAGCTACTTATACCACTGAAAATTTGGACTTAGCTTTCAATCCTAACAATGGTAGGAGAATTAATCTTTAAAGGTTTTGCAAATATAAAAAGTCTTAATGATTGTTGCTGATTGTAGGCTGATTAATGTTCCCAACACATATCCATATCTTACGAATGTCCCTGAAACCTGTGAATGTGCCCTTATATGGCAAAACAATAGCAACAACAACAAAAAGGCTGCAGGTGTGATTAAATTAAGGGTCTTGAGATGGAGAGATCCTGTGTTAGGTGGGTCCGAAATGCAATCACATGTATCCTTATAAAATGGAAGTTTGACTATCCACAAAAGAGGGGAAGGCCAAGTGATGCAAAGAGAGGGAAGCAAAGTCACAGAAAACCAATGCTACACTGCTGACTTTAAAGATGGAGGAAGGAGCCATGAGCCAGTGAGTACAGTTCTAGGTGCTGGAAAAGACAAAGAAACAGATCACCCTCTGGGTCCTCTAGAAGCAGCAGAGGCCTGCTGCTTTCTTGATTTTGGCCTAATGACCAACACTTTGATTTCAGCCCAATAAAACTGAATTTGAACTTTTGGACCCCAAACTGTTAGAGAATAAATGTGTGATGTTTTAAACTAACAAGTTTGTAATAATTTGTTAAAGCAGCAATAGGAAACTAATATAACCATTCTTCCACCTTATTGATATCAGAACTGGTGCTATGAATTATCTCATAAATATTTACTTATTTTAAAAGACAACATTGGTCATAAAATGTTTGTAGTTTTTTGCCTGTGCTGTTGAGTTATCTATATATACACTTTGCAGCTCATATTATATTCTTTTCTATCTTGATTTGCCAAAATAATACAGTAATTTATATGAATTGTAAGAGTAGGGATGTAACTTTTCTCAATGAGTTTATAGATTGCATTTGAGTAGGAGAAAAAAATAAATGATGTTCTGCTGTTGCTCTGAGTTACCCTAGAAAATGGCACATTTTTAAAGTCACAGTATGGGTATTCATTATTCTATTTTTTTGTGTGTGTTATACAATAATTTGAATGTTTTACTTAATAGTAAAGAATAAGTGTATCAATCATGAGTAGTGTCATTTTAAGTACATTTTCATTTTCAGCATACTGTGTGTGCTTTGTAAGTTTCCTATTGCTGCTGTAACAAATTACCACATGCTTAGTGGCTTAAAATGACACACACTTATCTTACAGTTTTGGAAGTCAGAAGTCCTACTGGGCTCAAGTCAAAGAGCCTGCAGGGTTGGTTCTTTCTGGAGTCTCTAAGAGACAGTCTGTTTCCCTGCCTTTGCCAGCTTTAGAGACCACTTGCATCTCTTGCTCATGGCCTTTATTTCCATCTTCAACATCAGCAGTATAATATCAGCACATCTT
This sequence comes from Myotis daubentonii, assembly GCF_963259705.1. NCBI lineage: Eukaryota > Metazoa > Chordata > Mammalia > Chiroptera > Vespertilionidae > Myotis > Myotis daubentonii. Next base: position 36,095,165 of record NC_081855.1, on the reverse strand, counting down.
CATTGACTAACCCTAGTGCCTCCCTGTTATTAGGGCCCCAGTGATTACAAGGACCACCTAAATAAGCAAGATTTATCTCCCCCTTTCAAGATCCTTAGCTTGGTCATATCTGTGAAATGTTTTAAAAAGTATATTTTTATTGGTTTCAGAGAGTGGGAGAGAGAAATAGAAACATCAGTGATGAGAAAAAAATCATTGATCAGCTGCCTCCTGCATGCCTCCTACTGGGAATTGAGCCTGAAACCCAGACATATGCCCTGACGGGGAATCAAACCATGACCTCCTGATTCATGAGTTGAAGCTCAACCACTGAGTCACACCAATGGGGCTGCATAATTATTTTTTATGTATAATTATTTATATGGCTGTCAGCACAATAATTGACACACAGAAGGCACTCAATAGATGTTGGTTAAATTAATTTTAACTCTCTCCTATAGATAACCATGAGATGAAAAATGAAGTACTTAATCTTTTTTCTTTCTCTTATAGCAGATGGAATGGGTTTCTTTGATTTGTTAGACACAGCAGATGATCTTGACCCTGATATCATTAATATTATTCCTGCCTCTCCAACGGGGTCTCCTGTACATTCTCCAGGATCTCATTACCCCCATGGAGTTGATGCTGGCAAGGTAACCCTATTATAAAAGTTCAGTTTATCTAAATGTCATTCATTAACTTAGTAATGAATTGATTCATGAAATAGAGTCCTGTTTTTCCCTTGTTTAAATTAGCAACTAGTGAAATTAACAGTACATTCATGCATTTCTGCTCTTTGAATTATACATTATTAAGGCAGAGGGGGTCTCTGCAGCTCTGCTTTTCCTGACTTTATATTTTCTAGACTACTTTTCATTAATCCTTCTTTTGTGTTTTTCCTGCCACTTCACTGTAGCTTCTACTCAGGTCTAGGACTGGATTATCTGAGAATCAGTATATAGTTCTAAGAGCTGCTCTTCATATCAGGGCTGTAACAAGCAACATAATAGAAATACTAATTTTCTCATAAGAACAGAAAAAACACTGACTACCTTGCCTCCCAAACTGTTTATTTTTAGCAGACTATTTTTTCTTTCTGTTTGAACTGAAAACTAATTGGGCCTCATTTGACTAACATCTTTTTTTTTTTTTTTTTTTTTTTTATTTTTATTTTTTTTTATTTTTTTTTAATTAAATCTTTATTGTTCAGATTATTACATTTGTTCCTTTTTTTTTTCCCCCCCATAACTCCCCTCCTCCCAGTTCCCGCCCCACCCTCCGCCCTCACTCCCCACCCACTGTCCTCATCCATAGGTGCAAGATTTTTGTCCAGTCTCTTCCCACATCTCCCACACCCCTTTCCCCCCCAAGAATAGTCAGTCCATTCCCTTTCTATGTCCCTGATTCTATTATAATCAACAGTTCATTCTGTTCATCAGATTATTTATTCACTTGATTCTTAGATTCACTTGTTGATAGATGCATATTTGTTGTTCATAATTTGTATCTTTACCTTTTTCTTCCTCTTCCTCTTCTTAAAGGATACCTTTCAGCATTTCATATAATCCTGGTTTGGTGGTGATGAACTCCTTTAGCTTTTCCTTATCTGTGAAGCTCTTTATCTGACCTTCAATTCTGAATGATAGCTTTGCTGGATAAAGTAATCTTGGTTGTAGGTTCTTGCTATTCATCTCTTTGAATATTTCTTGCCACTCCCTTCTGGCCTGCAAAGTTTCTGTTGAGAAATCAGCTGACAGTCGTATGGGTATTCCCTTGTAGGTAACTGAGTTTCTTTCTCTTGCTGTTTTTAAGATTCTCTCTTTGTCTTTTGCTCTTGGCATTTTAATGATGATGTGTCTTGGTGTGGTCCTCTTTGGATTCCTTTTGTTTGGGGTTCTCCGAGCTTCTTGGACCTGTAAGTCCATTTCTTTCACCAGGTGGGGGAAGTTTTCTGTCATTATTTCTTCAAATAGGTTTTCAATATCTTGCTCTCTCTCATCTTCTGGCACCCCTATAATTCTGATGTTGGTACGCTTGAAGCTGTCCCAGAGGCTCCTTACACTATTCTCGCATTTTTGGATTCTTTTTTCATTTTGCTTTTCCGGTTGGATGTTTTTTGCTTCCTCGCATTTCAAATCATTGACTTGATTCTTGCGCTCCTCTGGTCTGCTGTCGGGCGTCTGTATAATATTCGTTATTTCAGTCTGTGTGTGCTTAATTTCTAGTTGGTTCCCCAATATAAGATCGAGGGTCTTATTAGTTTTCGTGTAGATCTCATTAAGTTTATCGGCAGCTTCTAAACAGTTCTTGAGAGACCTTAAAAGTGTGGTTCTGAACTCTATTTCTTCCATTGACAATTTTGTCCTGTTTCTTTGTCTCCGCATTTTGTTATGCTTCCTTGGTGCACCCCCTAGTGGTCTTTGTTCGCAGTCTTATAGATAAATCTTGATTGTTGTAGCTAATTCCAGGGAGGGTTTGACCTCCAGGCCAAGTGGCTATGAGAATCAGCTGTGTCAGCAGTGAGAGAACTTCTGTCCTCTAGGGAGGTGCTAATCTAGCCTTTGCCTGAGGCTATCCGGCAAATGCCTCTGTGCAGGGATTGGGCGGGGCGGGTCGCACAGGATCAACAGGGTGGGCCGGAGAGAGCAGTTATGGCGGCTCTCAGTCCTGTCCCAAGGGGCTCTGCCTCTCTGAGTCCCAGCACCCGCTGCAAAGCTGGGAGAGAAAGCTGCACTCGCTCTGACCGAAGCCAGACAGTCCCGCTTCTCCCGTTTGAGTCTGGGTCCCTAAAGACTCGCCCGGATCTGGTGCTCAGAGTCTGCGACTCCCTCCCGATTGAAAACGCCAACCGCGCCCTCCGCCGCCAGCCCGCTCCGCGCACTCCGCACCTCAGAATTTGACTTCAGCACTGCGCCTCCTCTGAGTGTCCGTATGCGTTTCTCTTTCCTCCTAGTTGTAGGACTTTCACTCAGCCAGCGTTCCTGTGGTTCTGGGTGATGTCCCTTCCGTTTTTTGGTTTCACTTTTGAAGTAGTTGTTCAAAGCAGCAAACTCCGGCGTTAACCTATGCCGCCATCTTGGTTCTCCCCGCCTTGACTAACATCTTTAAGTGAAATTATATGTAGTAGTGGTTTGACTATTTTAGTATATATATGTTTAGAACCTGCCTTTTAAAAATAAAGATCTTTGTCCAGTCTTCTTAGCTTGCATTCTTACCTGCTTTTTAATTGAAAAGAAATGAGATTATTAAAAAAATATATGAGATAAAGCACCAATAATCTCACCACTTTAATAAGGCCATTTTTACTTTTAGCAAATTAGCTTCCAGATGTATTTATATTGTAGCTTTCAAGAAGTATATCAGCTTTTTAATATTCCATTGTTGTTTTAGCATAATTTGTTATATCATTCCCAAAATGTTGGATATTGAAGTTATTTTTTTCTGTTATAAGCAATGTTGCAATGAACATCTTTATGCATATCACTTTTTCTTTTTACCTATTGCCTTAAAATGAATACCAAGAAATCCATTGACTAATCCAAAGGCTATGAACATCACTTAGTAGCTATCTCCTCGTGGTGTCATAATGTTTTTCAAAACATTATTAATTGTATTTTATAGGTAGTGCTAGATGAACAAGCTAAATTTTAATCACCTTTTGGATGGGGTTTGGTGGTCAGGAATTAGTTGAAGGAGTTTTAGGAAATAATGCAGAAATTTCATTTGATCATTTTGTATTTTTCAGTTACAAAGAGTTACATACACACAAACTCTGAACATATTTCCTTATGCAACTGTTAAGACTCATTCTTTTAATGGTATTACTAATTATGATACTCTTACTAATAAGTACTAGAAATTTTAAAAAATACCCTTCAGCATTTTAAAAAATTGAAGTGGTTGATTTTCATAAGTCATTCTGTATTTATATCTAATGCCTAGATATATCAAATGAACTAACACACTTTTAATTTTGTCTTTTTAAGGGTCTGGGTACTGATCGGCTACTTTCAACAGAGTCTCATGATGAAGTAACTAATATTCTTCAGCAACCATTGGCCCTTGGTTACTTTGTATCAACTGCCAAAGCGGGTCCCTTACCTGACTGGTTCTGGTCAGCATGTCCTCAAGCACAATATCAGTGTCCCCTTTTTCTTAAGGTATTGCCATTTCTATGCTAGTTCCTAAATAATGCTAATTGTTGGTTTACATTCTAAGAAATATAAAAGTGGCTTTTTGAAACCTTGTACCTTTTGTCTAAGGTCTTATATGCATTGCCACATTTGACTTTACACAAGATCACCAAAAGAGTTATCTCATTATGAAATAATTCTAATTTTTAAATTCATATTAAGTTTGAACTTTTTTTTAAGTTTGAACTTTTAATCTTAAACTTCTGGGATGCTTGCTCATATTATTATTATATTATGATTATTTTTAAATAATTCTTTATTGTTGAACTCGTATTACTTTTAACAGCACATCTGAAGTTTAGAGCTAGGGAGAAAACTTATATTACCAGAATTTGGTTTTCAAGACAAAATAAATCCGTTGGATTTTTCAAATATCTCCTTGTTCTTGCCTTGACTGTTCCAAATCTGTCTTCCTATAGTTTTAAAATAAAGAAGTTATTTTAACTAAGGAAAAAAAGATTTATAACTTTGTAAGTAAAATATTTGCATATGCTTGACTCCTGTTAACTTCTTTCAGTGCTACATCTAGGTATATCTATATAGGCTTAAGTTCTATATAACCTAGATACAGACTGTACTGAGGTTTATCAGTTTAGTGCTTCCTTATTACTTTACACATCTAGTCAGGTTACACTTAGAAAATAATTGAAAATCCTTTTTTTTTTTTTTTTAAGATTATCATGTCTAAAAAACAATAAAGCTGAAGAAAAGGAAGTAAGGTTTGATATAAATTACTACTGTAATGAATTAAACAAAAAGAAGCATTTTTATATTCCTTATGTAGGTCTAAAATGTATCTCATCAAGGCAGACACCTTGGTTTTTTCCTTTGGCTGATATCCTGTTACTTGTTATTTTTAGGCCTCTTTGCACCTCCATGTGCCTTCAGTGCAATCTGACGAGCTGCTTCACAGTAAAGACTCCCACCCACTTGACTCAAATCAGACTTCAGATGTCCTCAGGTACAGCTCTTTTTTACCATTAGGTGTTCTCTCCAGTATTGATCCTTATATATTTTTCTTGGGTCTTGAGATAAATCAGTGATGTTGAACCTTTTGAGCTGGGCGTGCCAGCATTTTGAAAAACCCTAACTTAACTCTGGTGCCGTGTCACATATAGAAATTTTTTGATATTTGCAACCACAGTAAAAGAAAGACTTATATTTTTTATATTTATTTTATATGTTTAAATGCCATTTAACAAAGAAAAATCAACCAAAAAAATGAGTTCGCGTGTCACCTCTGACACGTGTCATAGGTTCGCCATTACTGAGATAAATGATACCATTCAGAATGAGTGTTTTTTCTTGTTAACACATGTGATCTACTTTATTTTTTTATTATTATTATTTATTTATTTATTTTTTATTGCTTAAAGTATTACAAAGGGTATTACATATGTATCCATTTTATCCCCCCGCCCTAGACAGTCCCCTAGCCTCCCCTATCACCCAGTGTCTTATGTCCATTGGTTATGCTTATATGCATGCATACAAGTCCTTTAGTTGATCTCTTACCCCCCTACCTCCTGCCCCCCAACCCTCCCCGGCCTTCCCGCTGCAGTTTGACAATCTGTTTGAGGCAGCTCTGCCTCTGTATCTATTATTGTTCAAAAGTTTATAATGGTCTCTATTATCCATGAATGAGTGAGATCATGTGGTATTTTTCCTTTATTGACTGGCTTATTTCACTTAGCATAATGCTCTCCAGTTCCATCCATGACGTTGCAAATGGTAAGAGTTCCTTCCTTTTTACAGCAGCATAGTATTCCATCGTGTAGATGTACCACAGTTTTCTAATCCATTCATGTACTGATGGGCACTTAGGCTGTTTCCAGATCTTAGCTATGGTGAATTGTGCTGCTATGAACTTAGGGGTGCATATATCCTTTCTGATTGGTGTTTCTGGTTTCTTGGGATATATCCCTAGAAGTGGGATCACAGGGTCAAATGGGAGTTCCATTTTCAGATTTTTAAGGAAACTCCATACTGTCTTCCATAGTGGCTGCACCAGTCTGCATTCCCACCAGCAGTGCACAAGTGTTCCTTTTTCTCCACATCCTCTCCAGCACTTGTCGTTTGTTGATTTGTTGATGATAGCCAGTCTGACAGGTGTGAGATGGTACCTCATTGCTGTTTTGATTTGCATCTCTCGGACATGTGATCTACTTTAGAGTAATTTTTATGAAGTACTCTAATCTCCCCAAGGACTCACTATTCCATAACTTCCACTTTTTTTAAAAATGTTTTTATTGATTTCAGAGTGAGGAAAGAAGAGGGAGAGAGGGGTAGAAACATTAATGATGAAAGATAATCATTCATCGGCTGCCTCCTCCACGACCCCCACTGGGGAACAAGCCCAAAACCTGGGCATATGCCATGACCAGGAATCGAACCATGACTTCCTGGTTCATAGGTCAACACTCAACCACAAAGCCACACTGGTTGGGCTCTTCCATCTTTTTTTTTAAGTTACTTTGAATCTTAAGGTGCCATAATTGGAAACTGCTCCCAAAATCTACAGTATAAATAAATACTCGACTTAAATAGTTTATTTGCTTTTCAGGTTTGTTTTGGAACAGTACAATGCACTCTCCTGGCTAACCTGTGACCCTGCGATCCAGGACAGACGCTCATGTCTCCCAATTCATTTTGTGGTGCTGAATCAGTTATATAACTTTATCATGAATATGCTGTGATCTTCATTTGATGGAACTGTGCAAGGAAATAACAAGCAAAAGACATTTGCTGCAAGATTAAGTTACAGTTATCTTCTCACTGAAAGTCATTTGTGATAGGGTCTAATTCTTATTACTTCAACAAATATTGTTTTGACTTGGGGGAGGGGCTATAACCCTGCTATTTTTCATTGACTATATTGAACTCTTTAGGGTGATGACTGATCATACAAAACGTATTATAACATTTTCGTAGCAAAATTAACCTTTTTTTTCCAGTCACAGTATTTGTGAAAAGTAATGAGCCATAGTACCCAGTCATGTTAAATGAATAATAAAAGCATGGAGAGGAAACAAGGAACAATGAATTTCAACATATGGTTTCAGAACATCAAGATGTTCTTGTATTGGAGTATAGTATCTAGTATTCAAAATGCCTGCATCTCTTATTTATTGTAAGTTTTTAAATGTATAAATTGTCTTATATTTCTTAACCTCTTTTATAAAAATTTTCCTAGAAGGTTTATACTGCCTTCTTGCTTTAAAGCAATTGGTCTAAAATATATGTAATCGTCTTAATTAAAAAGTTGCAGTAGGGTTGCTTTTAGAGTATTATTTTTTTGTAAGGGGTGGGGGGGACAGTAAATTTGTATTGTCTTGATGTACAGTTTAATGGGAATAGAGGGGGAATAATGTCCATACCATTGTGTGTGGAGGATTTACAGCTAAGCTGTAGTTGCAGAGTACATGTACAGTAATGAAGTTCACTGTGTTTATAAATTGAAAAGGTACCAGGTCTTACAGCATTTTATATATCACACCTTTACAGAATAACATGATGGCAATATACAAGTGATATTGTTAAGTGGTTTAATTTAGAATAAAATGAGAAATCTTCAGTTATATTTTGTACTATGGTTTAGGGCTATGACTAATATTTCAGGCCATTTCCAGTGGGGAAAAAAAACTTAGTTTTACAAGAAAAACATTTGCTACTGAATGCTTAAACTAATTTTGGTGTTTCATGTTACATGCTTAAATTTTTTTCAGTTTTAACAGTGGCACATCTAGGCATGGGAATATTATTAATTATGAAAATTATCTTCAGGATCTGCTATAAGGTTGAAATTTAGCCCAGCTCTAGGCATTTTACAAATTATTTTAAGAGCAGTCACTCTTGATTGTTTGACTTTTTTTTTTTTTTAAATTAAAGATTGGGAATGTGTGTGAGAGTATGCATATGTATGGGTGTGTGTGTGCAATCAAACTGTGGTGTAAATAGATTCTCAGTGAATTCTGGTATTCAGACTCTATTTCACTAGTTAAAAACCATTTTCTAAACTTAACCTGTTTGTTTCCCCTTTGCCTTTTATTTATTTAATTTTCTTGGTTTGGAGATGACAGTCCCAAACACCAGAGTCTGTACTTTTCTATAACACAGTTCAGATTAAGGCAGGACATATGTCAAGGAGGTTCTCACCTCCCTAAAGAAGGGACTTGAATTTTAGGGACTTTAATTCACCCCTTCCTTCGATACAGCTTTCCCCCTTCTTGTTTGCACATGCCAAGATAATTGCTTCTATGCAGGCTTTACCCCCTTGAAAAATCCTTTCTACAGTGCTGCTCACAAGAGAGTCCAAGTTAGCCTCCTACCTGTGCTGCTGACTTGAATTCACAGTCGCCACGTCTACCTATCTTTCTTGGAAACAGTCTAGCAAAATTCCGGATTTATAAGTTCACTAATTCTCTACAAGGACAAAATCAATTGTATTTACAAAGCAGTAATTCGGTATGTTTTATTTTATTTTATTTTTTACTGAAACGTTTTGTAAATTCTGTATGCTTAGCTTAAATATCACTTTCTTATGAACAATATAACTTCTTCAAATTGTGTATATTAAAATATTAACAGGTCTTTTTTTCTATAAAGAAAACACAATTAGTGACAAAGATTTTTCAATCATTTTTTCAAAATTATGCAATCCCAATGGATATCCCAGCATATTTTGAAATTAAAATTTAAAGATCACATCTCTGCATTCATTTTTAAATTATGCTCACACACTAAGGATTATGTTGCATGTTTATTCTATACTTTAAAAAAACTTGTCTGAGATTTGAAGGAAAAGATGCTTATTTGGAATTTCTATGAAAAGAGTATCCTTTTTTATATACTTAGCACAATAGTAACTTTTAAAAATAGAAGCTATATTCTCAGTTGTTTAAAATTACTAGCCTTTAGTAACCACATCTCAGTTTGAAAATAGATTTTTAAAAAATTATTCCCTGACAGTTTCTTTTATATGGAGCCATAAGGAATGAACCCAGTATACAATTCCTTTTTATTTGGGAATCAGGGAGTAGTTCCTAAATATACAGGATTTACTGATAAGATGTGTTTTTCTTCCTTTCATATATGAGTTCACACTCAAATAGAAAATTATTAAATAGCCATTAGAAAAGGTCGGAGACTTATTTCGAAAAAAAAAAAAAAGCCTTTTATGCAGGATGATGGATCTAACTTACTAATGTACTGCCACAGACAAGTGTAGGCTGTTTTGTTTTGTTTAATTATAAAGCAAAATAATACGCTTTATACCAGTTGATCAGCAACACCTTGACTTCCTTGTTACAGTGCTAATATCTGTTTTTTTTTGTGCTGTTATCCATTATAAAGCAGGGTGGAATTTCAGTATTTTGGCATTTCAAAAGATTACTTACATAATGTCTGCTTCCAGCCAGTGAGAAACATCTAGCCATACCTTTCTTATGCAAGCCATTCAGTTATCAGGACTGTGAATTAACACTGTATGAATAAATTTCTGTACACCTTATTGTTTGGCCAGAAGGCCACCAAGTGTACTTATATGTAGTCCTTAAATTTTAAAGTAGTTGTAATTTTTAATCTTTCTAAACTTTTCTTAAACCACTAAAATTAAGCTCTTACTACTTAGTCAACTATCCTCAGCTGTATTCCTACTCAATTGTCAGTATGGCACAGATTACTGTATTAAAATATTCTCCTTTTGTCTTCATATTTACCTTCTGAGGTAACTTTTTTAACTTAATGTGTTACTACAAAGATTTGCAGATCTTTAATCAAGCACTATGTTAATACTGTAATATCAAAATACTATGTTGCATTATTTAAAATGTTCAAATTGAATACATTAAAAGGAAGTTTTTAAATGCTGTTGCATCATATAATTTGCCTCTCATCCACTATAGCATTGCATATCAGTCTGTTAATACATTTAATGTGCATGAGTGATGTTTTAGTCTGGGTTTCCTCTTAAGATTTTAGTTTGTCTAAATTAAAGAAAAATGTTTTTGATATACATTTTTTGCCCCATCCCCCAAATCAGCTGGAAATCTTAACCTTTTGGGATTTTCTTGGTGTTTTATGGGCCCAGAACTGTGGTTTAAATTTATATATATGCTTTCTTTTTTGTGGAGTATGAAGTAAAAAACTGGATTTGGGACCTAAAATACTCCTCAGGTTGATGTATTCATAAAGTTTTAAAATAGATTTAGTTTTCAAAGTAAACTGGATTTGTGGACCTTAGAGTTACTGAATTTAAACTACAAATTGTAACATCATTACTGGACATGTGTCAGCATCAACTCAAAATAACTTGGTCACTTTATGAAGGGACGTTTTAAAGTTGTTTAGCAGTGACACCTAATATGGTCCAGTTGCTTTTTTTTTTTTTTTTTAAGTGACAAAAAAAGAATAAGGAACAAACACTATTGCTGCCGAATGCCATAACACTGAGTTGTATAAATTGTGATTGAGGAAATGAAAAGATTTATACTTTTAAAAAAAACACAAAAAAAACAAAACTTCAAATGGAATAAATTATTCATGAAGCCTTCATTGTGGTGTCTCATTCTGTTGAAAATATCTCTGAAGTTTGTGTGAAAATCAGGAGCAGTATTACTTTTTTTTTTTGTCATTTATAAATGGAAAGGAGCAACCTAAAAACTGATTAACGGACTTTTAACTTCTCCATCTTAAGTATTTTATTTTTTTGTTAATCCTCACCCAAGGATATTTTTTTCTATTACTTTTTAGAGAGAGTGGATGGGAAGGAGGGATGGGGGAGAGAGAGAGGAATATAGATTAGTGGCCTCCTGTATGGACCTGGGAGGGAACCCGAAACCCAGGTATGTGCCCCTTGATGGGGAATTGAACCCGCAACCGTTTGGTGCGAGGGCTGACCTTCTAACCACTGGACCACACTGGCCAGGGCTGAAGCATTTTATTTTTAGAAAATATTTTAATCATATATCAATGTTAAATATATAGGAAAATTACATATACATGTGCATACTAATTCCTTTAGGCTGATTAGTTTAATAATCAGTTTTCTAATTGAAAGAAGTTACCTTCGAATATTTAAAGCATAGCTCTGACCTATTTTTTTTTAAATCACAAATGTTTTTGAAGCAAGAGTGTTGTTCAGATATGAACAATCCATTAAAAATAGCTCTGTCCTTTTTTGTTGTTGTTCTCTGTCCATTTTGTCTAAGCAGCTATCCTATATAATAAAAGAGTAATATGCAAATTGACCAAATGGTGGAATGACCAGAACACCCGTGGCCCCTTGCTCCGGCAGGCCCGCTCCCATTGGCCACCATCCGGGGGCCGGCCGGCTGAACCCCACTAGTGTGCAAATTCATGCACCAGGCCCCTAGTCCTCCTACATAATAAAAGCCTGATATGCAAATTGACCAAATGACCAGTGGAACGACCAGTTGCTATGACACGCACTGACCATCAGGGGGCAGACGCTCAATGCAGGAGCTTCCCCCAGCCCACAGGTCCCAGGCCAGCCAAGGTGAGTGCCAGCAGGGCCTCCCCCCACCCCCCTGCTCACCCCACAGAGGAAATTGGTGGCAGCAGGGTGATGGGGGGGCAGGGCTGGCCAGCAAGCTTGCAGTGCTGTTCCCCCCAATCGCCCCACTGGTCATCTCTAAGATGGGTGCCAGCAGGGGCCCTCCGACCACCCTGTCAGTCACCCCGCAGAGGGAGGAAACCGGCAGCGGTGGTGGGTAGGACAGGGCTGGTGAGTGGGTGGTGCCAGGCCAGCCAAGGCGGGTGCCAGCAGGGGGCCCCTGATCACCCTGCTGGTTGCTCCACAGATCGGCCCTGATCACCTGGCCAGGCCTAGGGACCCTACCCCTGCAGAAGTTTTGTGCACCTGGCTTCTAGTTTTAAATATTTTTTTGTCAAACTTAAGCTAAGGACAAATTCCAAAACTGTCATTTTAAAATAGTTTCTGCCAGCAGAATTTTAAAAAGAATTCTTTAAAAGGATGTACACGGAGTGGCCAGATTATTATGACCATCTGACATTTGTAGGCAAATTAGCTATAATTACACGCTGAAGCTGCTAAAGCGCCAGACCATTATAAATAGGGAAGCAGGTTGTTTACCACGGCAGTAGAAGTGATTTTTTTTCTGAATATATGGGTAAACAATGCGATTTAACAGCCTTTGAACGTGGGAGACTATATATATATACATACACACACACACACACACACACACACTCAGTGGCCAGATTATTATGACCACCCCATCAGTACTTCGTTGGGCCACCTTTTGCCTTCCATACTGCGGCAATTCTTGGCATTGACTCCACGAGATGTTGAAAGGTGATGCGAAGAATCTGACACCATGCCTGATGAATAGCACTGTCCAGTTCTGTGAGATTTGATGGTTGTGGAACCAGCTGCCTGATGGCTCTTTTAACTTCGTCCCACAAATGCTCAATTGGATTGAGATCTGGTGATTGTGAGGGCCACCAAAGCAAGGTAAAGTCTCCCTCATGTTCTTGAAACCACTCCTGCACAATACGAGCACCGTGGCATGGTGCACTGTCTTGTTGGAAGAAGCCATCCCCATTGTGATACGCCATCAACATGATAGATGAACTCGATCAGCAAGGATACTTAGATATGTTGTGCTATTCAGACGTTGTTTCACACGAATTAAAGGGCCCAAGTCATGCCAGGAAAATATGCCCCGAACTGTAACACTGCCCCCACCAGCTTGAAGGGTTGTACTCACGCATGTGGGGTGCATGCTTTCATGCTTTTTCCACCAAATTCTCACTCTGCCATCTGCATGATGCAACTGGAAACGTGATTCTTCGGACCATGTGACTTTTTTCCAGTGCTCGACTGTCCAGTCCTTGTGTTCCTGTGCAAATTGGAGACGTTTTATCTTGGTAACTGCAGACAGAAAAGGTGTTCAAACAGGCCTTCGGCTTCCATATCCCATACGATGCAGTGTACAGCTAATTTACCTACAAACGTCAGGTGGTCATAATAATCTGGCACTCAGTGTATACATTATGTTGTCACAACTTTTAATTACTTTCTGTCTCACAGTTTATATTCTATTTTTTCTTCATTTTTTTTTTTTACTATAGTGTCTGACTAAAAATAACTATGCAAATCAAGCTTTTTTCTTGGGGGGGGGGGTGGAATTCACTTGTACAACTAGGTGTAATCTTTCTGTACTGTTTGTAGTTTTCAGTATTGAATACCAGCTCTGAAAAATCTTATTGAGTGGCTTACTAAAGGAAGGAAATAAGTTTTTTCCTTTAAAAGCGAAACCAAATGCTTGTTTGTACTATGCATAAGGTATTGATACTTGTTAAGAATTCAACCTGCTTAGAGATAGACATGTTGCCTACATTAAGCAAATAAAGTTTTTAAAAATATATATATTTTTTCATTTTAGAGAGCAGAAGGAAAAGAAACATTAAACGGCTGCCTCCTGCACACCCCACATGGGGATCAAGCCTGCAACCCAGGCATGTACCCTGACTGGAAATGGAATACTGACCTCCTGCTTCGATGCTCAACCACTGAGCCACACTGGCTGGGCACAAATACATTATGACCCATTCTGCCACATCTTGGCAAAACCCAAGACTTAAAGCTCAAAATGCTAGTTAATCCCTTTCCTGTAATATTTTAAAAAAAACAAAACACATTTTTATTGATTTCAGAGAGGAAGGGAGAGGGAGAGAGAGAGAGACATCAATGATGAAAGAGAATCATTGATTGGCTGCCTCCTGCATGCTCCACACTGGGGATCGAGCCCACAACCCAGGTATGTGCCCTGACAGGGAATGAAACCATAACCTCCTGGTTCATGGGTCGACCCTCAACCACTGAGTCACACTGGCCGGGCTCCTGTAATCTTTTCTTACCAAATTTCCTGTCAGATTTCTCCATGTGATTTAAGAACTACAGATTAAGAGGTAAAACTCTGAAATATGGCAAACATTTTAAAATGTTCTAGAAGGAATTAGTGTATTGGAAATTCTCTTGACCTCTTAATACCAGTAGCATATTATGTACATAGATCTATGTATTTGTTAATTTGTTGAGGTGACTTGAAATAGTATCAGATTATTACTCAAAGTATACATACATTTACCACACTTCTAGAATCAAAATTACAATATGTTCTGACAATTTTTTTAAACATGTTTTATTGGTTTTTTACAGAGAGGAAGGGAGAGGGATAGAGAGCTAGAAACATCAATGAGAGAGAAACATCGATCAGCTGCCTCCTGCACATGCCCCACTGGGGATGTGCCCACAACCCAGGTACATGCCCTTGACCAGAATCAAACTTGGGACCCTTCAGTCCGCAGGCCGACGCTCTATCCACTGAGCCAAACCGGTTAGGGCTGTTCTGACAATTTTGATCTGTTTAATGGTTTTATCAAAATATGCATGAGAATTGTTACAATCAGAATTGTTAAAAATATTTGGAGAGCTGAAACTGGTTTGGCTCAGTGGATAGAGCGTCGGCCTGCGGACTGAAAGGTCCCAGGTTCGATTCCGGTCAAGGGCATGTACCTGGGTTGTGGGCATATCCCCCAGTAGGAGATGTGCAGGAGACAGCTGATCGATGTTTCTCTCTCATCGATGTTTCTAACTATCTCTCTCCCTTCCTCTCTGTAAAAAATCAATAAAATATATATATATAAAAATATTTGGAGTATATTGTAGTTTTTTAAGAACATAGAAGCAGAACATCCACTTTAGAAGTGCAGTTTGAACTTTACTCAAACCATTTAGGATAAATAACTTTTGAAATATTACAGTTTCTAGAGAAACATTGACATTTAGTAGGAAGCATCTCTTCTTCAGCATGTTAAGTAAAATGTCCAGGCTTTGCTTACTAATGAGGTATAAAGGGTATATTGCTCTATTAACAACTGGATCAGATAAGTCAGTCCCCCACATCCCTGAGTTATTTGAAGGTTTCCATATAAGCAAAAACAAAAAAGGAAGAGAATCCAACATGAGTTTGGTATTACGCTTAAATCATTAATTCAACGAACCAATATTAAGTGACATACTATACTAAGGGCAAAGAAATAAAATATAGCTCTTGCCCTCAAAGTAAGTACTTACTTTCTGGTGGGAGAGACAGCCATGTATGTACTAACAATTACAGTGTGATATGTGAAGTACTATGATGGAAGGGAAAGTAAAGGGTGGCTTGGGAGCATTGAAGGAGGATGCTCGAATCTAATGAAGAGACAGGTAGTTTGCCAGGGAAAGATTTCTTAGCAAGGGAACACTTCAACTTAAAAGATACATAGGAGCCACAGCTGTTTTGGCTCAATGGATAGAGCGTCAGCCTGTGGACTGAAGGATCCTGGGGTTGATTCTGGTCAAGGGCACATGCCCAGGTTGCAGGCTCGATCCCCAGTAGGGGGCATGCAGGAGGCAGCCAATCAATGATTCTCATCATTGATGTTTCTATCTCTCTCCCTCTCTGAAATCAATAAAAAGATATTTTTAAAAAAGAACAGAGACATCAAGATAATAAAAGGCATTCCACACAGAAGGTACAGTGAATAACATGAAGGATTTGGGAAACAAGCAGCTGAAAGTAACTAAAATGTAGGCACCATGGTGGGATATTGGCCATCATCCAGGCCAGAGAGACGCCAGACCATGAAAAACTCTGCCTTTTGAGTGCCACCTTAAAAAAATCAACACTATCTCCAAGCAGGGGAGTGTTTTAGTAGTTGGGGTGATTTCTTTTTTTTGCTTCTATTGATTTTATTGGGGTGACATTGGTTGATTAAAGTAGTTGGGTGATTTCTTAATAGTTGAAAATCATAACCAAAGAGGCTTGATTAGTGGAGGCTATATCAGTCTGGAGGCCTCTAATGCTATACTATAGAACTTGCCAGACACTATTCTCTTCAACATTTATCCATAAAATTAATGAAGATATGAACTGTTTGCCAAAGCAGATAGCCAGTGTAGAAGGAGATCAAAACATCTTGACAGGCTGAAACAATGGAAGAAATCTTTCAAGATAAAAGAGGCCCGTTGGGAAAATGAGCTAGATGTCTCCTGAGATCCTTTTACTTTTGAAATTCTGTGATTCTATTTCCAAAGAACATTGGTCCTCCTTTCAATACCTTCATCTTCTAATTTCCTGAAGTTCATTTACTCAGCAATAATCTACATAAAAGCACCCAGTATTCCTGAAACATAGTAGGTAACGTCTTTTTGTTTTTTCTTTTTCCCCCCCAGTCTGATTAAAAAGTAGTTCACGTAGAAAACAGTAAGTCAAAGCAAGCCATTCAGAGGTTTACTTCATCCAGGAAGGAGTCTTCTCTTTCAACCTAAAAGTATAGGAACCACACTATATGTTTCATCAAACCTAAGACACCAGCAATTGTAAGACATTATTTTATGTGTCACTAAAAATAAAATGCTGCTCGGTACAATTTAACACTATTGATTTTAAGACATCCCGATTTCAGAGAGATTAAAATGTGAAAAAAATAATCACAGAATTGATGAAATACATTTTTATGTGGACAGAAATGGTAATGAACCTCAGTGCTACATTGGTCTTAAAAAGGGATAATTATAATCACAAAAGGGTGA
This sequence comes from Myotis daubentonii, assembly GCF_963259705.1. NCBI lineage: Eukaryota > Metazoa > Chordata > Mammalia > Chiroptera > Vespertilionidae > Myotis > Myotis daubentonii. The sequence goes on along the minus strand of NC_081855.1, from coordinate 36,078,368 downwards.
AGCAAATACATAAGAATCTCCACTGATAATCTAAGGTTTTGTGTTTTATAGGCAACTAAATGTTTGGGCTAATTTGTAGCATTATTTGCCATTCTAGAAGTTTCTGAATCTGCCTAATTGAAAATGTGGGCTGCAACACCTTTATAAATTGATTGTAGTGCAGTTAGGTAATCAATCTCAGAGAAAGCAGCTCTAAAACTCAAAAGTTTTAGAGTAAGTCTTTTTCACTAGGGTGTCTGTGTTCCTCTGTGATTGTCAAAATGATTTCATTGGCAAACATTACAATGCAGATTTGAAAGACTTGCTGACTAAGTGTCTATTTGGGGGAGAGGCTGGAGTCTGGGATGACTTACAGGTTTTTGGTTTGAGCAACTCTGGGTGGTGGTGATACTGAGATTAGAATTGGAAGAGAAGAAAAAAAGAAAACAAGTGTCAGCACTTGTCACCATCACACTCTCGCTATCTTGTTCAGTCTAGACATGATTTGCTGTTCTCTGTTGATCAAGATGGATCTGCATGTTGTTTCTCCATTAATGATTTCAGGATCATAAACAATTAGATTTAAAGAGATCTTAAAAATCAGTTTACATTCACCTGCTCTTCTATTGTTCCCCCAAATCAGTGTTTGAATTACTCTTCCTGTGAAATAACCATCCAGGGAGATTAAATTGCTTGACCTCTCTCAATTTCCACAATTTTAAAATGGAGAATATTATCTACCTCAGAGAATTAAATCTGATAATAGCTATAAAGTACTAGTGCCTAGCAAGTGTTCAATAAATAACTCCTTAATAAATATCAGCTTAAAAATAACAATATTATAGTTATATAATCAATTTGTATGTAGTGACCAGCAATTTAAAGTAGAATGGAATACATTACATGTAGTATGTGTATTATTTCATAAGATACCTGTTTCCATTTAAATGTGGGTACATATGCATATGTGTTTTTTATATATATATACATTTTATTGATTTTTTACAGAGAGAAAGGGAGAGAGAAAGTTAGAAACATCGATGAGAGAGAAACATCGATGAGAGAGAAACATCGATCAGCTGTCTCCTGCACACCCCCCACTGGGGATGTGCCCGCAACTCAGGTACATGCCCTTGACCGGAATCAAACCTGGGACCTTTCAGTCCGCAGGCCGACGCTCTATCCACTGAGCCAAACCGGTTTTGGCTGCATATGTGTGTTTTGAGGCACAGTGTGGAATGTATTACTGTGGGATAGGTGGAAAGAGTCTGAGAAACACTGCAACACGTTAGTTCATTTCTTCCTTTGCTGATTTTTCATGTTGAAAGCAGACATTATTATTACTTGTGTTGTTGTTAATACCCGAGGATTTTTTTTTTCACATTGATTTTCAGAGAGAGTGGAGGGAGAGAGAGAAACATCCATGTGAGAGAGACACATTGACTGGTTGCTTCCCATACTCCTCCTGGGGGGGAAGCCCCAATCCAGTTCTGTGCCCTGGAACTGAATCCAACCCGGACCCTCTGGTGTTCGGGCAGACACTCTAACCATCGCGCACCCGGCCCGAGCACAGCCCTTATTTTTAAAGAGATCATCTCTCTGTCAAAGCCTTGGTAGCTATAAAGTACTGTCTCTGTCAAATATTTTTGTTTACAACTCCGAGCACAATGTTTTGTAAATAGAAGGTGCTAAATACAGGACGACTGAACCAGGCACTGGAGATAGTATGAAACACACAGAGTAGTGGTTCTCAATCTTTTCTGGGAGACCAGTGTTCTTTGAGTTGTTGAAAGTTTTGGACCCTCTTTCCAGAAGACATGCCAAGCAATTCGCAATTTCCGCAGGTTCCAGAGAATTCCCGAATCTCCATTCATCGCGCTCTAAGGATCCATAGACCCTAACGTAGGAACCCTGAAATGAGAGGTTTAACCTCTGACTGTGTGTGAGGTCGAGAGGGAAGGAAGGCTCGGGGATTAGATTACTTTTTAAATTTTCCTACAAATCCTGGGATTCTAGGACTTTGGTGCAGGAGGGCATAGGCAGAGACGGAAGAAGAGGACAGTGTATTCCGGTCAAAGAACAGTGGGGACAATTTTAACACTTCTTTTACCCACGTTAAGCCAGGTGAAGCCGGAACTGCAGCTCGAAGGAGCTGAATGACACCGCGGGTAGTCAGGGAAATAGACTGACAGCGAGTTCTAAACCCTCCGGAGGGCAGAGTGGGCGGAGCAAGTAGCGGGGGAGGAAGGGGCGGGGCCGCGCACGCGCACCCGGGTGTCCGCGCCGACGTCTCTGGGTTTTCTCTCGCAGCCACTCTTCCTTTCAGTGCAGTACGGTGGCCGACGGGAGCCAGACGCTGGGGATGAATGAAGGTGCTGGGTGCAGGTTGAAACAGTCTCCTCCGCTTTCTGCTCCCTTCAGCCTAGGTTCTGCCTTAGCGCGGAGGCCCCATCCAGGCCCTCCGCACCACTGACCCGATTGGCCCCGGCGTCAGACTTCAGGGGGCCCGGGTCGGCTCAGGGCACCGCTGGGGTCAGGGAGTCCAGATGCTCGCCTAGGCCCGATTTCGGGCCGCGCTCTCGATTTCTACCGCGTCCCGCCTCTGGGACGCGGATACGGGTGGGATCCCGGTTGGTTGGAGGGCAGAACCGAAGGTCTGAAGCTTCCGCTTCTCGGACCTCAGCGCGTCCCCTGGTCCTGGTCGGCAGCCCGCCCGCTTTTCTCAGCCCGAGGGACTGGTTGGTTCTCGTTACACCGGGGGCGAGACCTATGAGCACACAGGGCGCCTCTGCTCCCTCAGCCCGCCCCTCGGTGCGAAGGCCAACTCCTCTAGCTTAAAAGCAAAGCAGCGTTTCTGCCCACGACTGGTACCCATGATGGCATTGGCTTACTGACCCCTGGTTTTTTTTTTGTTTGTTTGTTTTTTATGCCTCTGATTACCCCTGAGGACAGAGAAGTTCCCGAGTGGGACTCATCTGTCGCCCATAGCTAATTGCACCTCCCGCCCCCACAGCTGGTTTTTTTCACCCAGCGCACACGGGATGGTGGTAAGGCCTCCAGAGTTTTGAATCTGACATTGCCTTTGGCTCCTGAGGCCATTTACCAACGCCGACTCCTGCAGCGTGGAAAGAGAAGCCTGACATTCTTTAACCTGTTGGCTAGGCATGTGAAACAAGAGAGGGACAGAAGAGGAGCGTTCTTCACCATGCCGTCGGCTTATTTTTATTTTACGTGTGGCACTCAGAGGACTGGTGTCATGGAGAAAGCTTTGGGCTGAGATATAGTAGATGAGGATTCAGCCTTGGCTTTTGCATCTAACTAGTAATAATACTATGGGCGTGTTACTTAATCTCTCTGCTTCGTATTCCTTCTTTGCAAACTAAGAGTATTTGAACAGCAAGTCCCTAAGGCTAGAAGAGACATTAATAGACTATTTTCTTTCTCATTTTCCAGATGGCCGTAGAAATGTAGGGAGCCTTTAATTGTTCCAGGAACTGATTGTCAACACAGGGGCCTATTAAAGATAAACCACATTTTCCAGGGTACTTAAAAAGCGGGTGTTCATACGTGTGGGAGTTACATCCCTACTTTTTTTTTTTTTTAATCATTAGGACCAATAGTGACAATGACGGAGTGTACAAGCCTTCAGTTTGTCAGCCCCTTTGCTTTTGAGGCAATGCAGAAGGTGGATGTTGTTCGTTTGGCATCGTTAAGTGACCCAGAGTTAAGACTTCTCCTGCCCTGCTTGGTGCGGATGGCACTTTGTGCTCCTGCTGACCAGAGCCAAAGCTGGGCCCAGGATAAAAAACTCATTCTTCGCCTTCTCTCGGGAGTGGAAGCTGTCAACTCCATTGTTGCCTTGTTGTCTGTGGACTTCCATGCCTTGGAACAGGATGCCAGCAAAGAACAGCAGCTTCGGTAACGTTATGTTATACAATGTGCAGATTGGGGTTTACTTGGGCTTGCCAAAGAAGAAGGAATCAAATCTCTTTTGGAGCTTTGTGGGCTTTTTATTGGATGCACGCCAAAAAGAGGAGATTGAGAGTCTAAACTTTGGAGAGTATTTTACTTAGTTTTCTTTCTACTTACAGTTAAAACTCTTTTGAATTTCCATATTATAAAATGTTGTGTAGAGAAGTTTCGATACATACACTATTGTATTCCGTCTAAACTGATTAGGCCAGTTACTCTCAGTGGGAACTGGGTAGAGTAAGTTCCCCTAGAGTAGAAGGATTTATTGGAATCATCTGAGAGGTTTTTTAAGTTTACATGGAGTCTCCAATGTGAGTCTCTGGGCGGAGGTTTTGTTCGTCCCTGCCCATTGTGAATCCAACAATGCGCCACTGTTGTTAGTGGAAGTGGGTATTAACTATCATTTGTGATGGAGCCTTTACATTGGTTGTAAATTCCTGAAATAGATAGGCAAACTAAGTAGTAATTCAGAATTAATTTTCATACATTCATGAAATGTATGAATAGAGTTCATACATTCTTTTGTAGATTATTTCAATAAAAGATAACCTTTTTGATATTACTTCTATGCCACTGTTCTCATAATTGTTGATTTACACATTTGTACTTTATTAGGCATAAACTTGGAGGAGGTGCTGGAGAGAGCATCCTGGTATCACAGCTGCAGCATGGACTAACATTAGAGTTTGAACACAGTGATTCACCTCGTCGATTGCGTCTTGTGCTTAGTGAGCTGTTGGCAATTATGAACAAGGTACATTTATTTGAATTACAGCTCAAAATATGCATGAAGCAGAGACAATAAGTCAGGCAGGATGCATCCTCTTCTACACATATTTCTATTGGTTATATAAGTGTGTTCCTTTCAAAGGTTTGAAATGCTATTAAATGCCTGCCTTAAAGGCTTTCTTTCTCTTATTATTGTTTTCTCTCATGTATGTCTCTTCTCTGTTCTCCAGCATAGGAATTTTTTTTTATATGGAATTAATACAATGGCTTCTTGACAATTAGATAAGATTACCAAATTTGATTATACCATTATAGGGTACAGTTTCCCCCATAAAATGTTTTGATGTATAACTGAAAAATGTACACAGTTCCTTCAGACACTGAGTATTAATAACCTCTATATAACAGTGAGTAGGGAATATCAAAGCTGAATTGGATGTAGGTCATTGACTAGCCTTACTCAGTAGATGACTGAATTGCTTCTGTACAGTAAAGGCTATTCAATTTCTCATGTCAGCAAAATGATAGATTATTTTAGGTTATGCACCTGTGGGTAATTATGGCTAATTGAAACTCTTGAGTTTTAAATTTGTGAATGTCAGGGCTCTATCATACAAAGAACTAAATTAGATCTTCATAGTAAGATGGCTTAAATGAGATTAGGCCCAGAGTTTTAGGGGAAAAGTTATTTACTGTTCGATTTCAAGGTCAGTTAATTTATAATAAATTTTTATAAATTGTGGAGAAACCCCCCCCCCCCCCCCGAAATTCTGTTTCCAAATAAAATACTTGGTAAGGGGAGAGGGGCTCATCAATTTTAGATAGTTTTTAAGATATGGTATAAATCTTTAAAAAATTTCTTTCTATTATAATTATTTTATTTTACTCTTTTCTATTGTATGGAAAGTCTTTAATTTCAACCAATATTTCTCCTACATATTTTTCTCAATAACCTCACTTGATGTCTCTAATAAAATAAGTGACCTTTCTGTTGTGGAATGTTTCTGGCATATAGGAAATGTGGTGATAAAACTACTCTAGGAAAGTTTTTATAAAGTTAGTAGGTACTTTTGTTGACTTAAATTTTTATTCTTTGTTTTTCTCACAGTTCATTCAGCATTGAACATGAATTTATATTTGTTATGCTACTTTAAGTTTACAGGTTTTTTTTTTTTCTTTTTTCAGCTACAACTTATGTAGGTAGCATTTCTAGTTCATTTCTTTGGATTGTCTTATCTTTAATTCCAGATGTCTCCAAATATTTATATAGACATAAATTATAGAAACCCATACTGTCATGTCTGAATAATAATTAATGTGACTGTTAATTGGTTACATTGGTTCAAATTTATGGAATATTGCATATTCTGATGCTGTGTATTAATGACATATTAAGAGACGTGGGGTGCAAGCTGAACAAATAATTACAAAATTAGTAAGGAATTTAATTAATTACCTAAAATTAATAGAGTTTATATATATATATTTTGAATTTAGGTATCTGATTGCAGTGGAGAATTTTTTATCAAGTCATCTGAGCTATTTGAGAGTCCAGTCTATTTGGAGGAAGCTGCAGATGTACTTTGTATTTTACAAGCAGGTACTGTAATGAATGCTAAGATACATTTCAGTTATAGTTTTTTGTTAAATGATACTGTATCACTTCTTAACTTGGAATGTACCTTAAAAAAAATTAAGTAAAAAACGACTAATAGTATGCCCTGGTTGGTGTGGCTCAGTTGATTGGAGCTCACACCTAAAGGTCACAGATTCGAAACTAGTTGTTTCTCTCTCTCTCTCTCTCTCTCGTTCTCTTTTCCCCCCTCTTCTTTTCCCTCTCCCTTTTGCTTTCTCTAAAATCAATAAAACACATCACTGGGTGAGAACTAAAAAAGAAAAAGAAAAAAAAAGCCCTGGTCAGTGGGCTCAGTGGTTAGAGTGTCAGCCTGCACACTAAAGGTTTCGGGTTGGATTCCTGGTCAAGGGCATGTTCCTGGGTTGCAGGTTCAATCCTTGGCCTGGATCAGGGTGCATGTGGGAGGCAACCAATTGATGTGTATCGCTTACATCAATGTTTCTTTCTCTCTCTCTCTCTGTCTCCCTCTCTTTCCCCTCCCCCCTTCCACCCGCCCCACACTGAGGACCAAGCCCACAAACCCAGGCATGTACCCTGATGGGGAATCGAACTGTGACCTCCTGGTCCATAGGTCAATGCCCAACCATTTAGCCACACTATCTGGGTGGAACTGAGCTATTTTTAATTTTATTTAATTTAGATTTAAATAACCACAGGTGGTTGGTGGCTGTCCTGCTAGACACTTCAACTCTAGACTGTGAAAAGAAATTGCCTTAATTGCTTTTAAATGACATCAGTGAAATGTCAAAAGATGTTTAATGTAAATGCAATGAAATGTCACTCTTCAGTAGTAACACTGCCTTTGTTTTCTCATAGAGCTCCCTTCCCTGCTTCCTATAGTTGATGTAGCTGAAGCCTTGCTACATGTTAGAAATGGTGCCTGGTTCTTGTGTCTGTTGGTGGCCAATGTTCCTGATAGTTTCAATGAAGGTAAATATAATTTTGAAATGGGATATTGAAGAGATTTACTTGGGCATGTAAGGACCTCTGTTTGAGCTGAGAAGAAACATTTATGGGGTTTTGATATTTTTTGTCTTTTGAAAGTTTATTAGTGTGCACTAATTTTAGAAATATTGAGTTTAGAGGTTTCAAAATTGCGTTGAGATTAACATTTTAAGTACAGTGAGTATGTAGCAATTTTTTTTTTTTGCTATTAGGCACCGGTGCTATATTATGACAATAAAAAATACGAAAGGACTAGAACAGGGGTGGGCAAACTTTTTGACTCGAGGGCCACAATGGGTTCTTAAACTGGACCGGAGGGCTGGAACAAAAGCATGGATGGAGTGTTTGTGTGAACTAATATAAATTCAAAGTAAACATCATTACATAAAAGGGTACGGTCTTTTTTTTTTTTTTTTTTTAGTTTTATTCATTTCAAACGGGCCGGATCCGGCCCGCGGGCCGTAGTTTGCCCACGGCTGGACTAGAAGATATAATCCCAATGCTCAGGGAGCAAAGAGGAGAGGAGACATATATCTGTGAAATAGCCAGGGAGCAGTCAATGCATGGTATCTGTAATCAGAAATACCAGCAATTAGGCCGTTGTTCTTTAGCCTTATTGCTATCAGTTTGCAGAAAAGTGTAGGGTAGAAATTAAGAAAAATCAATTGAAATTTTTCATGTCTATTTCAAACTACTAGTGATTGAAGATTATTATTTGGATCTGAGTGATATGAAAGTAAAAACATTATTGAGTAAGGTAATTTGGGAATTGGGAGTCATGGAGGAAAAAAACACTGAATCTGGGGGTTATAATTTCTGGCTTTGTCAATTATACTTTATGTATGTGATTGCCATCAAGATACTTCACATCTATAAAATGGAGATACTGATATTTCTCTTACATTTCTAAGAGATTATCACATGATATGTAAAAGCTCTTTGGAAGCACTGTCCTTACTAATTTTCTGTCTACTTGTTCCAGTAGTTACTGAGGGAAGGGTGTTGATATCTCCAGACATAATTGTGGATTTCCTTTCAGTTTGTTGAGCCAGCAACTTGGGCATGTGCCCTGACTGGGAATCGAACTGTGACCTTCTGGTTCATAGGTTGTCGCTCAACCACTGAGCTACACGGGCTGGGCTTGCCTTCATTTCTTGAAAGATATTTTCATTGGGTATAAAATTTTAGGTTGACATTTTCTTTTAGCTCTTTCAAGATGTCATTCTGTTCTCTGTGGTGATTTTTATTTCTGTTCTGTATATAATGTTTCTTTTTGCCTCTGGCTATTTTTATTTACGTATTTATGTATTTATGTATTTATTTATTTATTCTGGCTACTTTCTTTGTTATCACTGATTTTCAGAAATTTGATTATGATGTGTCTGGATATGATTTCTTTGTGTTTATCCTGCTTGGAGTTTATTGAGTTTCTCTGTGTTTTTAATTTTCATCAAATTTGGACAAATATATTTTTATCTTCTATTCCCTTTCTCTTTTTGGCTCCTTGATATTGTCCCACAGGTCACTGTGCATATTTTAAGTCTTTTTTAAAATTCTGTGCTTTATTTTTACCAGTTTCTTTTACTGTGCTTTCAAGTTTCCTAACCCTTTTCTTCTGTAGTGTCTAATCTGCATAAATGATTGCTTGTCAAGGCTGAAAATTTTTTTCTAGCTTTTTACTTACAAAGCTTAAAGTAATAGAGACTATTCAATGTTCAGTTTGTAGAGGCCTGATCAAAAATGGAGAACGACAGGATGAAGAAAGTCTTGGAGGAAGGCGCAGAACAGATGCCTTATGCTTTTTATGTAAAATGAATCCTTCTCAGGCTCTCAAGGTCCGAGGCATGGTGGTAAGAGGTCTTATTTTTATGAGACAAAAGACTTTATATTAGGACCAGGAACTCTTCTCAAGATGGTTTTGGAATCTTGTAGAAAATGATAATTATATCCTGGATGTATTACCTTCCTCTCTGGGTTTTTATGTTTTGTGATACTTCTTCCTCTAAACTTTAGAGCAGCGGTTCTCAACCTGTGGGTTGCGACCCCTTTGGGGGTCGAACGACCCTTTCACAGGGATCGCCTAAAACCATCGGAAAACACATATATAAATACGTCTTGTTTTTGTGATTAATCACTCTGCTTTAATTACGTCCAATTTGTAACAATGAAATTGGGGGTCACCACAACATGAAGAACTGTATTAAAGGGTCGTGGCATTAGGAAGGTTGAGAACCACTGCTCTAGAGGCTTTAGATTCTGAACCATCCTGGCTCTTTTCCTTATGATACTGAGTTCAGTTTGTTTTCTGTGCTGTGTTAGGTGGAAGAATGTCACTTGCCAGGCCTTGGAGTAGCTTTGACATTGGATCATACTAAAAATGAAGTTAGTGAAGATGGAGTGACTGACTTGGTTTGTTTTGTTAGTGGTTTGCTTCTTGGAACAAATGCGAAAGTCCGGACTTGGTTTGGAACTTTTATCCGAAATGGACAACAGGTGAGGGATAAATATCTGTATAGGTCAAGGATCAGGATATTTTGGCAATTAGTAAGAGAGGAAGAAACACTTTGAGAATGATGTCATTAGACCCATGGTTCTCCAATTTCTTAGCCGTAGGACCCTCCTAACATTAAAAAAAAATCATTGAGGATACAAAAGAGCTTTTGTTTATGTGCTTTTATCTATTGCTATTTATCAGATTAGAAATGAAAACAAATATTTGAAATATTTATTTAAAAATAATAATCTATTCAGTGTTAACATAACATCTTTTAATGAAAAATAGCCATATTTTCCAAAATTAAAAAAAATTAATGAGAGTTGTGGTGTTTTTACATTTTTTGCAAATCTCTTTAATGTCTGGTTTCATAGAAACTGTTGGAGAACTGCACCATAATAGTAAAAATAATAGTAAAAAAGGCCAATAATGCCTTAGTATTATTAACCAGTTAACTGCCACCATGTTTTGAATTTAATTAAAAAAGGTCTGCCGCTTGCGTCTATAGACGCGTACGGCATACAAATGGTTAAGGACACATTTTTTGCCTGGTTTCCCTGAAAGCATTTGGGAATCTGCAGAGTCCTAAGCATGCTTCACTAATAGCAGAGCTGCTCCTTAAACCCAAGGTCTGTGTCTCCAAAATATGAGCACTTCTATAGCACATGCGACTCCATTAGTCATTATGTATTTGAAAATATACCATTTTAGATGATGTTTTACAATTCAAATTGTACTGAATTTAGTATATTCTGTACAACCAATCCAAATTAGGATGAGTGGAGTATTCTTGAAATGAACCAGTGGATTTTGAGTGTGCTCGATTGGTTAAAATGAGATTCTGTAGTTATGACAGCCTCCTTAAAGGGGTCAATTTCAAGTGTTTACCTGGGGAGCTCTGTTTGAACTTCCTTCTGACTTACTGAGTGTCCCATGCTTGCTTCTTCTTGTGGCTCATATTTCTTACAGAGGAAGAGAGAGACCAGCAGTTCTGTCCTTTGGCAGATGCGACGGCAGCTGCTTCTGGAGCTGACCGGCATCCTTCCCACAGTGAGAAGCACCCGCATCGCGGACGAGGCTGACGCGGAGACCGAACCCCATGTGTCTGTGTACTCGGGGCTGAAAGAAGAGCATGTTGTGAAAGCCAGTGCACTCTTACGTCTGTACTGTGCTTTGATGGGGATCGCTGGACTCAAGTATTCCATAATTCGATATTTTACCTTTTTGTCATTTTACTTTCTTGTTTCTAATCCCAAGAAAGTGAGTCAAAGGCCTTTTATTCTGAGGATTTGGATTTTCTGTTGGGCTTAGTTAGTGGGCTGGCCTATATAAAGAATGAAGTCTTAAGGCAAAACATCCTTAGCTGGGATGTATCTATCTTTTTTGGTCTGATGTAAATATAATTATGTAAATATGGGACAAGCCAAAGCAGCTTAAGAAACCTGTGGCTTCACCACAGCTTGACATGAGTATAATGCAGTGATGGCGAACCTTTTGAGCTCGGCGTGCCGGCATTTTGAAAAACCCTAACTTAACTCTGGTGCCGTGTCACATAGAGAAATTTTTTGATATTTGCAACCATAGTAAAACAAAGACATATTTTTGATATTTATTTTATATATTTAAATGCCATTTAACAAAGAAAAATCAACCAAAAAAATGAGTTCGCGTGTCACCTCTGACACGCGTGTCATAGGTTCGCCATCACTGGGAGTGATCTGTGAGTGATTGTTTACCAGCCCATGCAGCTGGTTGAAGTAAAGCTCTCCTATGTTTCCTATGACAGCTGAGGTCATCAATTGATATGATGTGATTATTAAGCATAAGGTTGATCATTTAGTCAGTGCACTATATCCTTTTGAATAATGTCCTCAACTGTTTTACACAATTCTCACTTTGCATGGCTTTGATATATGTGAATTTCAGTTACCACTGTTTAATTAAATATTATGCTCCCTCAACATCTAATGTATCAGTTACCATGATACATTAACCACATAATTGTGTAAAATACCAGCTTTGCTGGAGAGCTCTTTAAGCCATAGATTACTGTATGAATAACATGCACATCATGATCAATGGCCAATTGCATCATTTCTTTTAAAATCTGTCAGCAATTGGTCACCACACATCGATTACTCAGTTTATGAATAGACAGCAAAGTGGGTGCATCTATTGTCTCCTTGAAACCCATGTGACATTTTATAAAAATAGATAACTGAAGGAGGGGATTAGCCAATAAAGATGAAAGTGAAGCAAAGACACAAAAAGTGGTGCTGTTGGAAGTGGCATTTGAACCAAATGTAAATAGAAGAAATAGCTGACTTGTGAGAATGTTGACACAGCTTCCATTTGAGAGAATCTAGATATGCAGCCAGATGAACTTGTTAACATAAATGAGGAAATTTATTGTGACAAAAAGGATGAAGAAGTTTTAGAGGAAGTGATGCAGGCAAAAATCTTCACATGAAAGGAAGTCTCAGATATTTCATGACTGAAAGTACAGGGGATAACATATTGGAAGTTGAACCAAACTTAGAAGGGGGTATGACAGTTCATCAAGGCTTAGAAAAGACATACACTTTGTGTTGTAAGTTATACAACGAGAAGACAAAGGCTGTTCAGACTAGTATTGATAGTTTTATTTTTTTACGAAGAAAACACTTTAGTTCCCAATGTGTCTAATATTTTCAATGTTAGAGTGCTGTATAAAAGTTTTACTGTTTTTTATTTCCTTATGCATTATAACTGACAGAATTTGTAATGTTTTGACAAAAACAAATTTAAAGGTCACAGAACAGTTGAAATATTCTCCATTGATTATTAAGATCATGATGTGTAATTTCAGCTTATATGTTTTTTTAATGATTTTTTAAGAATTGATTTTTAAAGAGAGAGGGAGCGAGAGAAACATCTGTAAGAGTGAAACATTAATCTGCTGCCTCCTGCGTGCCCCCTACCAGGGATTCAGCCCACAATCCGGGCATGTGCCCTGACCAGGAATTGAACCAGCAAACTTTTGGTGCATGGGATGACAACCAACTAACTGAGCCACACCAGCCAGGGCATCAGCTTATATGGTTATTTTTATGCTTCCATACTATTGTGCACCGTGAGCAGTGCCTGTATTTGTGTCCAAGGAAGAACACTGGTTGTAAACTCAACAGTGTTGCTTTTCACAACTCAAGATATTAAAGATTTTATAAATAGTGAGGTATTATTACAAAGCTTGTATTTGAATGTGAAACTGTTGGGAAGTCCCTTTTTCTTTTTCCCTTCTTCAGCTAAAAAAAGTAAAGCGTAATAATGTGTTTCTTTTTTAGACCAACTGAGGAAGAAGCTGAACAGTTGCTCCAGTTGATGACGAGCCGTCCTCCCGCTACACCTGCTGGGGTTCGCTTTGTTTCCCTTTCCTTTTGTATGCTGCTGGCCTTTTCTGCACTTGTCAGGTACCTGAAATTGCTCTATTTTTTCAAGGTCTGCTTTTGTTTGTTTGTGTGTTTACTTATTTATTTTTTAATTTTTAAAATTTCAATTACAGTTGACATTCAATATTGTATTAATTTCTGGTGTACAGCAGTGATTAGACATTTTTATAACTTACAAAGTGATCCCCCAGTAAGTCTTGCACCCACCTGACACCATGTATAGTTGTTATAATATTATTGACTTTATTTCCTAAGCTGTACTTTACATCCTTGTAACTATTTTGTAACTGCCAATTTGAATTTATTAATCCCTTCACCCTTTTTATCCAATCTCTCAACCTATCTCCCATCTGGCATCCATCAATTTGTTCTCTGCGTCTTTGAGTTTGCTTCTGTCTTGCTTGTTCATTTATTTTGTTTATTAGATTCCACATATAAATGAAATCTTATGGTATTTGTCTTTCTCTGCCTAACCTATTTCACTTAGCACAGTACCCTCTAGGTTCATCCATGTTGTCACAAATGGTAAGACTTCATTCTTTTTTATGGCCGAGTAATATTCCATTGTATATATGTACCACTTTTTTATCCATTTGTCTTTTTTTTTTTAATTTAAATCTTTATTGTTGAAAGTATTACATATGCCCCCCTTTTTTGCCCCCATTGACCCCTTCTAGCCTGCCTCAGGCCTTCACCTCCCTATTGTTCTATTTGTCTTTTGATTGGAGCATTTAATACATTTACATTTAAAGTAATTATTGATAGGTGTGTAGTTATTGCCATTTTATTAATTGTTTTCTGATTGTTTATGTAGTTCTCTATTCCTTTCTTATTATCTTGCCCTCTTATATATTGAAGATTTTCTGTAGTATTGTGTTTGGATTCCTTTCTCTTTATTTCTTGTGTATTTCTCCCATAGTTTTGGTTTGTGATTACCATGTGCTTCATATATAATATACCAAAACTATGTTTATATCAATCTATTGTAAGTTGATGATCATTTAAATTCAAACACATTTTATAATCACTACCATTTTTATTCCCCCATCCATGTTTATGTTTTGTCAATATTTTTTACTTCTTTTGTCTGTGTGCTTGTATATGACCTTAAATTTATTGTTGTAATTACACATGATCATCCTACTTTTGCATTTAAGAATATTTATTGATTAATTTTACAGAGAGAGGGGGGGTGAGGGAGAGAGAGAGAGAGAGAGACAGAGAGAGAGAGACAGAGAGAGAGAGAGAGAGAAGAGGAATATTGGTTTGTTGTTACAACTATTTATTGGTTGATTCGTGTATGTACCCTGACCGGTGACCTAACCCATAACCTGGGCGTATTGGAACAGTGCTCTAACCAACTGACCTACCTGGCCAGGACTACCTTTTGCCTTTTACTTTTTGTAATTATAGTTCTGTTCATCTAATTTTCAGGTGGTTATCTAGGGTGGTCATTATATTTATTTAAATTTCTTGTTCAGGGTCACACTACCAGTAACTAGCAGAGATGGGATTACCACTCAGGTCTGTCTGGATAGGCTCTAAAGAGTGTAACTTTCTACTGTATAACACTGTCTTATTAGTAAAATGATTTGGGTGTGGCTAATAATGACCTTTTCAGTTTTCTTAGCTTGGGGTAGCAGGCTTTTTTCAGTGTTTTTTATTTTATTCATTTATACCACAATGGAGTAGGAGATCAATGAACATTATTTTTACAAGTCAAAGTTAACTTGCCCTTTACAATCTAAATCTAGGAATTTCCTTTAAAAGTCATTGTTGATATACTTTTATAACCATCTTTCATATCTGATGAACTGTAGCTGTCTCTTTTTCCCTATATCGTTCTTCTCTTTTTGAATAGTGATCACTTATTTTTCTACAATTTTGAGTTCTCAAAATGTTCCTATAAGTTAAATTTCATTTTCTAGGTAAAAGATGGAAAGGAAATAATTAAGACTTTTGAGAGATTTTGACTACTTACAACCTTAAAGAAAAGCATAGGCCCTCATTCTTCATCTCTACAACTACTTCATACCTCAACTACTTCGTATCTCAGTGACAATGGGCAATTCAACACACTATTAATTTGAATTGATATTTCAAAATAGGGAAGGAAAAATAACTTCTACGAAAAATAATTTCAGAATGCTTCCTTACTCCTATGCTGTTACATCTGAGTTAAACCAGTAACATTCTGGTATTTTTTATATAGTACACCTGAACAGGAGCAGCTAATGGTAGTGTGGCTAAGTTGGATGATAAAAGAAGAAGCTTATTTTGAGAGGTAAGAGGACTTCATTTGTTTCAGTTAGCTGAGTAAGTTTTTCTTAATCTCTGTTTGGAAATTCATATTTTATTTTCTGTTTCAACAGTACTTCAGGCGTTTCTGCTTCTTTTGGGGAGATGTTATTATTGGTCGCTATGTACTTTCATAGCAACCAACTTAGTGCTATCATTGACTTGGTCTGTTCCACTTTGGGGATGAAGGTAATTTTCTTTTGTCTTCTTTCTAAAGAAGGTTCCTAAGCTGGACATTTTCTTTTAGTGTAAAGTAAATAGATTTTCATGTAGAAGTAATTTACTTTTAATTTAATAGTTTGAAATTTTACCAGGAGGTCTTAGAAAAAATTACATTATGAAAACATTTATTTACCAGAATAATAGATGTTCAGTGTAGAAAGCTTGGTAAACACAGAAAAGAAGGAGAAAATATAACTTCATTGTTTAGGGATATCAAATATATTATTGTTAACATTCTGGTGTCTGTTCTTTCTTTAAATTGACATACATATTTTGTAATTTTAAAGAATTTAGCAATATATGATGAGCATTTCTTCATATCAAGTATTTTAATACTGTATAATTTTCAGTGATTCTATCGTAGTCCATCATGTGGACCAGTCATGACTTTCCTAATGGATCCTTTTTTATTTGCTATGTAAATTTTCCAATTTTGGGAAAATTAAAAACCTTATTTATGTAAATATATACACAGATACTCACACATGTTTATTATCAAATGCTGTTTGGATTATTTCCTTAGGATAAAGTTCTTTGAGGCAGTTACTAACTAAAAGAGTATGATGATGTTAAGGTGTTTAATGAGTATTGCCAGGTTATCTTCTAGAAAGATTATAGTAATCAAACTATTTTCATTAGTGAGTGAGAGTGCCTATTTTTCTTTACTCTCACCATCACTGGCATTACTGAAATTTGATTTTGTCTTTGATTACTAGTGAAAACTATGGTAAATATGATTGTCATTATTTTTATAGCTCACAGTGTTGTTTCTTTTTTTAAATGATTTTTTCTCTTTGCTTTCAAAAACTATGTTTTTTAAAAAAATATATTCTTGTTGACTTCAAAGAGGGAGAGAGAGAAACATCAATAATAAGAGAGAATCATTGATCGGCTGCCACCTGCACACACCCTACTGGAGATCGAGCCCACAATCCAGGCATGTGCCCTTGACTGGAATCAAACCTGGGACCCTTCAGTCCACAGCCAATGCTCTACCCACCAACCCAAACCAGCCAGGGCTATAGTGGTGTTTTTTGTTTTTTTTTGTAATTTAAAAAATTTATGTGTTTTGGCTGGTTTGTTTTGTGAAATACTTATCAATGGCTCAATTTTTCTCTAGGGATTTTTATCATTTATTTTTTATTTTACTGACTGAAAGGGCTCTTTATATATAAATGATATGCCATTATGCTGTATATATCATATCTCATCAATTTAAAGACATATTTTACCCAGTATTGAATTGAAATGATGTGTAATGTTAATGTGCTAGTATTTCACCCCTCTTTTTCTTGAAACCCTACTAATTAAATCAGTGATGTATTTTATAATCCTTAATGTGGAGAAGTACATTATATTGTAATTAATTTTTCCCAGTTGTTTTTGCCACTTGGAAATTATTATTTTTGTGTGTGTGTGTATAGTGCATATTATTTCTCGTGGTTCTTACTTTGCTGTTATGCTTAGAAATATTTTTCTTTCCTCAGGTTTATAGAAATGGTCACCTATATTTTCTTCTAGTATTTTTGTGGCTTCATGTTTTACATTTAAATTATTAATACACTTGGAGTTTATTTTGGATATGGAGTCATGTGTGCAAATATACAGCATGTCCCATAACATCGTATTGTTCATTGTCACTTTGTTATACCATTGATGAGATGCTGTGGGAACCTAACTCTTGTTACTCTCAATTAGTCTATGGTAAAATTGGTTTCAATATACAGGGGTGGGCAAAAGTAGTTTTATAGTTGTAAGTAAATGAAACACAGAGTTTATTCTTTTATTATTATTTATTTATTTATTTATTTACTTATTATTGTATTTTTTTTTTACTTCTTTGTAACCCTGCTTTTGCCTGCACCTGTTTGTCATTTCTTTCAAAGTTGCAGAACCTAACAACAATGTTAAGTGAGGACTTATTATAAATATTCCCAAAAAGGTAGCTGCCCACCTCTCTTTATTGAATAATCCACTTCTTCCCACTGACTTGAAATGTCAATAATATTATTTACCAAGTACTTTTATATGTTGGCTCATTTTCTGAGGAAAAACATACTTCAATATTGGATCTGAGAAGCCACTTCTGAAATAGAGTATTTGAACATTAATGTTATATATCACAGTCATTTTAGATAATAAATTTACCAGAGAAAATGGTGCTTAATATAGTTTTATATCCTATGGGAATTTTTTTGGTTGTTTTAGATTGTAATTAAGCCCAGCTCCTTGAGCAGGATGAAGAATATCTTCACACAGGAAATTTTTACTGAACAGGTATTTCTTTAACCTTCTTTCATAACATTCTTTGGGGAAAACGTGTATATCTCAGTTTAAGAGAATAGTAAGGTATTTTCTATTCTTTTTTGTTTCCAGTGATGATTTATTTAATCTTTGAAACATCTGTAAAAATAATCCCATTTAAAATTTACTTTTAAAGCTACTTACTATATACAAAAGCATATTTGAAATTTATATATTTTGGAGATTTTGAGTAGATACTTAGAGTACTTAGATATTAGTGGTAGGGGTCTCACATGGGGTAATCATTTGGATTTGTCAGAAGAAAAATAAAATAGAGACCTATTTAAACCTTTGGGTTGTGAGGTTCATTTCTACCTAGATTATAAATTACAGTCTAAATTCCTTATTCTTGTATTTACATGTTCTTATTTGGCCTCAGCACTTTGTTTCCATGGTTATTCCCAAGGATATTTTATTTTTTCAGTGAAGGAGACTGTTCTAAAATTTAACATTAATTCTCAGGTTCACTTGTCATGTTAAACCTCAGAATACAAAAATATATGTCTTAACAAATGAAATATTTGCAAATACTCATGGATCCATAATTTTTACTTTAAAAAATATTTTTATTGATTTCAGAGAGGAAGGGAGAGGGAGAGAGAGATCAATGATGAGAGAGAATCTCCGATCAGCTGCCTCCTAGTTCATAGGTCAATGGCTCAACCACTGAGCAATACCGGCTGGGCTAATTATTGCTTCTTTTAGGGTAATTTCTCATCTCTGTATCAGAGTCTTCCTTCTCCCCTCAATGCACATACACTCCCACATAACAGTCACACATTTTGAACTAACTAGAAGACAATAGAGATCTGTGCATGCCACTGAGGATAACAGTAAAAATTCCGGTTTATATTTATGTGATACTTCATAATTCACATATTTTTCAAAAAAATTTTTCCACCTCACAAAAAGATTTTGAGGCAAGTAAGTCTCTATTGTCCCATTTTGTAGATATGAAACTAGACTTAGAAGATAAAATGACTTAGCCAGAGTCATTAAGCACAGATGATATGGATTCCAAATATATGTATATTTGTTAATCCTCACTCGAGGATATTTTTTCATTGATTTTTAGAGAGAGTGGAAGGGGAGGTGGGGGGGGAGAGAGAAAGAAAAACATGGATGTGAGAGAGACACTTCGATTGGTTTCCTCCTGCATGGGTCCCCACAGGGGCTAGCAATTGAACCTGCAACCCATGTAAGTACCCTTCACTAGGAATTGAACCTGAGACCCTTCTGTGTGGAGGCTGACATTCTAACCATTGAGCACACTGGCCAGGGCCCAAATTTTATATTTTTTAACATACTATGCTACCATCAACATATCTATCTTTAAAAACAAGTTAAAAAATTAGAGAACATCACAAATCCTATTTGTATGCTATCTTATCATTAAAAAATAATTAAATCATGTAACAGTTGTTTCTTATTTATTTCTAAGGCCTATACTTGTATTAAGTATGGACAGTCTACCTTTTAATCCTCCCTCTTTCAGAATAATTTTGTATTTAGTTCTATCATATGTATTAATACTGCGTTTCCCTTTTAGGTTGTCACAGCTCATGCAGTTCGAGTCCCTGTCACCAGCAACCTGAGTGCCAACATTACTGGTTTTTTGCCTATTCATTGTATTTACCAGCTTCTCAGGAGTCGTTCCTTTACCAAGCACAAAGTGTCAATAAAAGTATGGCCTTACATTTATATTTTAAGCTACACCCTCAGTTAATGTTTTTTTCCCAGTTCTGGTTCATTTTTTAGGCCTTTACTGTGGGTTTTGTGTATGAAATATATCTTCTTAGAAGTCATTCACATAGGTATAGTAATTAGGAACTTAATTTTAGGTTTTTTAAATAATAAAAATTTAGTTATTTACAAAATGTACAGTGTTAATAATTCATTTATATTCTCATTAATAGCATATGACTATTTCATTAAGCCTTAGTAAGAGATTGCCAATTTCTATACTAGTAGTTTGGTTTTATTCACCAAACTGAGAAAGTTGCTAGTCATCCATAGCCAGCTTGTACATATTTTGATATGTTTTCAATTTGTGATAGTTGGCTATGTCAAACAGTTAAAAGGGCCTCTGAGGAAAGGCTGAATCCCAGGAGGCATAGGAATCTGTTTGAACCTTTTCTAGAGGTTCTTTTATTTTTAAAAAACAATGAACAATATGTGCATTTTTTTCATTTTTAAATGAGCAATATGTGCGTTGATATCACTTTTAATTATTCTTGTTTTTATGATTTATTGAAGTTATTTTCTAGCTAGTTGGTGTCTTCTACTTTATATTTTTAGCAAGTGAAATAGATACGAATTAATGCACACCCAACATTTCTACATGTCCTCAGTCTGTGTAGAGTTAAGTGACAGTCTCTCATAAGTGGTTTTCAAAGCCACTTTCTTGATCCATCTGGGAGTTTGCTCAGTGAAGAACCATTCCTCTTCCTAAATTTCTCTCTGCTGTGAGGTCTTCTACAACAACAGATAAGGTGCTGTATATACAGATATAGCAGGGACTTAGTTTTCTCGCCACTACTTAAAAACAAATAAATTAAAAACTGAAAGTTCAAATTCAAAACCCAAACTCATCATTTTAGATTTATCTTTCACTGGACAATATTTTCAATTAGATATAAAAGTAGTTCATATTTTTAAATCAAAGACAGTGTGAAATTGAAGAATATATTTTTAACTGCTAAAAGTTAATAGTGAGGTGCACTGATTCCTAATCATGTAAAATTGTATGTGCTATTAAAATTTCACTTGCTTTTTCTTATTGCCATAATAGATTTAGTGCCTATCACCTTTTTTTTTTTTTTTTTTTTAGGACTGGATTTATAGACAGCTATGTGAAACCTCCACTCCACTCCATCCTCAATTACTTCCTCTGATTGACGTGTACATAAATTCTGTACTTACTCCTGCATCTAAATCTAATCCAGAAGCCACAAATCAGCCAGTCACAGAACAGGAGATACTTGACATTTTCCAAGGAGTCACTGGGGTAAAATAGTGATTTTTTTTTTTTACATTAATAAGCTTATTGTTCTTTTAGTTTATTCTTTAACTTATTTCATTTTTCTTTTACCAATTCTTAGAGAACTTCTAGGTGGTTCTGGATTAAAATGGGATTAAATTTCTTTAGATTACTTATAAAAATTTAAAGAATGATGTTCTAAGTATTTTGTTGAAGAGGCATCTTTTAAATTATATTTTTATTGATTTCAGAGAGGAAGGGAGAGGGAGAGAGAGAGAGAAACATCAGTGATGAGAGAGAATTATTGATCGGCTGCCTCCTGCATGCCCCTCACTGGGGATGAGCCCGCAACCCGGGCATGTGCCTTGACTGAGAATCGAACCATGACCTCCTGGTTCATATGTCAACGCTCAACCACTGAGCCACACCAGTCGGGCGAAAAGGCATTTTTTGAGGAATTCTTTTAAAAGCTTCACTTTAACGTCAGGCATGCCTGGAGAATGTGTGTTGATCAAAGGACTATGTAACATTTAACACAGGTTTATTTAGCTTCCCGTGATTTTAGCTATACCTAGATTCATTTGTTGTAGATTTGAAGAAAATATTTTTCTCTATTTTTTTAAAAGGAAAAATAGTCACATGTTTTAACAAATATATTTTAATGTGTAACACTTTTTTAGGAGTTATTTTCTTTATGGTAATTTCAGATAAGACTTTAGACTCCTGTAAACCTTTTTCCAGACACAGCCTGATGGGATTTCTGTTGAGTAACAGCTGTTGCCCTTCATCTCCCATGCCATCTCAAATTTAATTTAAACTTCAAGTTGTCTCTCTGAGTAATGCAAACACAGCAATGTTCCTCCCGTTTTGGGAGCAGCAACACTGAATAGTCTATTTTGAATACTTTTGCTATCAAAAAAGCATTCATGAAATTTAACATTATTTTAAAGCATTTCTGTTACCTCCAGAGTGACAACACCCGCCTTAGTCAGCGTTTCAGTATCACAGCACAGCTTTTGGTGCTTTACTACATACTGTCTTATGAGGAAGCTCTCCTAGCAAACACAAAGACTTTAGGTAAGTTGTGCATGGGGGAGTGTTTCTAGTGATAGTTCATTTTATTTGCTTATATTTTGTTACTCCTCAAGCTGTTATATGAGAAAGTCAGGTCAACTATTCTAACAAGCTTCAGCATCATTCTGTAGCAGCGGTTCTCAACCTATGGGTCGCAACCCCTTTGGCGGTCGAACGACCCTTTCACAGGGGTCACCTAGGACCATCCTACATATCAGATATTTACATTATGATTCATAACAGTAGCAACATTACAGTTATGAAGTAGCAACGAAATTAATTTTATGGTTGGGTCACAACATGAGGAACTGTATTTAAAGGACCAGAAGGTTGAGAACTACTATTCTATAGTCTTTGCAGTGTAGGCATTGTATATACTCTGATGCATGAATACATGTATGTTACCCCTTCAGGCTCAGTCCTTAGGCTAATTTAATAGATAACTGAATTGCCTGTATTTTAATAATTTTAATGTCCTTATTAACTAAATATAAATATAGAGAGAATCTCTGGAGTGATTCCGTGAGAGGTGACAGAGATGGGATATAGAAGACAAATGGAGGGATTGGCCTTGCTTGGAGAATTTTTTCTCTTGATGTAGATTTTTTTTTCTAGTTCTAGTTTCTTATCTCCAAGGGGAATAAATAACTGCAGAATATGTCACAGCATGGGAAACTTTGCTCTTTTTTTTTTTTTTTATATTTTATTGATTTTTTACAGAGAGGAAGGGAGAGAGATAGAGAGTTAGAAACATCGATGAGAGAGAAACATTGATCAGCTGCCTCCTGCACATCTCCTACTGGGGATGTGCCCGCAACCCAGCTACATGCCCTTGACCGGAATCGAACCCGGGACCCTTCAGTCCGCAGGCCGACGCTCTATCCACTGAGCCAAACCGGTTTTGGCGGAAACTTTGCTCTTGAATAGCCAAAAAGATAATTATCTGCCTCAAATTTATTCCTGTCTGTGAAGTTGTATTGTAGTTTCAGTACCTTGTTAACTGTTCTGTTTTGGCCCTAATAATAAACATTAACAGCCACCAGGTAGCTATAGAAAGCTCAAATATGGAATTCCTGAAATTTGAGATTGAATGAAGTATTAGGATATCACAGTCTTTTTTTAAAAAATGTGTATGTGTGTATATGTATTTTTTTTCACATATACATATTTTTTTGGTTTTAAAAATATATAATACATGTGTGTAGTTTTAGTTAAATATTGTATTAATCCAAAAGAATATGTGTAAGAAATAAAGAGTAATATAATAAATCTCTGTGTACTATTACCCAGTTAATATATGAGCATTACCATTATATTTCCAGTTTTGGGGGGGTTTTTTTGGTCTTAAATACGTTTTTATTGATTTTAGAGAGAGTGGAAAGGAGAGGGAGGGAGGGAAGGAGAGCGAGAGAGAAAAACATCGACTACCTGCCTCCTATATGCCTCCTACTGGGGATTGAGCCAGCAACCTGGACATGTGACCTGACTAGAATTGAACTGGTGACCTTCTGGTGCATGGGATGATGCTCAAACAACTGAACCACACTGGCCAGTTTTTATACTTAAAAAATGTTTCCTATTTATTACATCTAAAGACTTTATTACTAGGTAATACAGTTTATTTTTAGATACTTTTGAAGTTAAAGACAATAGTAATTAATATTGAACATATGAGGAACTATAAAGCAGCCAGTGGAATCCTAAATGCAATCTCATTCCTTTTTGTTTTTAATCCTCATCCAAGGACATGTTTTTATTGATTTTTAGAGCAAAAGTAAGGAGAGAAAGAGGGAGTTGTGAGAGAAGGAAGTGAAATTTATAGTGCCCAACTTCCTTTAAAAAGCATCAGTCACCACAGTTATACATGATTAGATTAAAACTGCTGGAATCATGAGGCTTTAGTTTAAGCCATGTGGTCCTGACTGTATTTGGTCCTCCTAATGGTATTTGGGAGTCTAGACTTACCACTTTTTTTTTTTAGTGTAAGACATTTCTGCATATGGCTTCTCTCACTCATGATTTTCCTCCCACTAGTTTCAATTTTGGGACATTTTCCAGATCTTGCCCTTGGTATGTTCTTGCTCTTCTGTGTATTTACTATTTGGTAGCAATCCTTCATCTTTTATGAGTTGTATTCTCAGATTAAGTGAATTAAAAGTAATTTAACATTGTGTTCCCATTTGGGTTGAAGGTTAAGATTTCTGTTGTTTCTGACACTTTATTTTTCTTATGCTTTTTACCTTTGACTGACAGCTGCCATGCAAAGAAAGCCAAAATCATATTCGGCCTCTTTAATGGATCAGATTCCTATCAAATTCCTTATTCGACAGGCTCAAGGGCTGCAGCAGGAGTTGGGAGGTATTTGTTTTACTTACTTTTTACTGCTAACATCCACTGTTACACATTTTCTTCTGTTTATGTTATAAATTTAATAGACGCTCAATATTAAAAATTCAGAATATTCCAGAGTGAAATTCCTGTTTACCTCCCTCTCTAATCTTACTTCTTGAAACACCCCCTCCTCCCCTGCCCAAATCCTAGCTGTTTTATTTTGGTGTGTAATTTCAGACCTTTTTTTTAATCCTCACCTGAGGATATTTTTCCCTTGATTTTTAGAGAGAGGAACAGAGAGAAACACATCAATTGGTTGCCTTGGGCTGGGGAGGAGCCTGCAACCGAGGTATGTGCCCTTGACCAGAATAGAACCTGGAACCCATCGGTCCGCAGGCCAACGCTCTATCTACTGAGCCAAACCGGCTAGGGCCAGACCTTTTTTTATACAAGTTGATCTATGAAATTGCATGTATTCAACTATTCAAAAATTTAATTTCGGGGGGATAAAATGGATACATATGTAATACCCTTTGTAATACTTTAAGCAATAAAAAAAAAAAGAAAGAA
Source organism: Myotis daubentonii (assembly GCF_963259705.1). Lineage (NCBI taxonomy): Eukaryota > Metazoa > Chordata > Mammalia > Chiroptera > Vespertilionidae > Myotis > Myotis daubentonii. The sequence continues at coordinate 36,053,406 of NC_081855.1, read as the reverse complement.
AAAAAAATTTAATTTCATATGGTTGAAGAGAATAGATACATACATGAGTAAAATTAAAATAAAATAAGATATTATAAATGTTATTATATCTGTCTCTTCTGAGATTTGCTTTTTGTCTGGGAGTCTTGGAAATCTTTTCATGTCCGTACATGTACATTATTGTTTTTAACTGCTTCATAATACTCCATAGCATGAAATTACTGTAATATTTTTACTGTAAAACTGTCAAATAAAAATGTAATATTTTTTGAAATTCATTTTTTCCTTATTTCTGTTTATCATGTTTGAGTTTGGGTTTTGTTTGTTTCTTTGAAGCTCAAATTTTCTATTATTTTCATTATTATTGTTGGTTTCAAGGAGGAACATGAACCTTCTTTGGTCATCTTTAGGTAGATGTCTGCATTTATTGTATCTTTGCTTAATTCATTTTCAAAGAAATGATGTTATATCTGGTAGCATTTGGCAACACATGTTTTATTAAAGATATTAGGAATGTAAATTAATTTGCACTATTGTAAGCAGTCATTTTTGTGACTGTTTTGGGATAGTCTTAATTTTACATATATTTGTGCATTTAGATATTTAAATTTTAAAATAATATTACTTTTAGCCCTAACCAGTTTGGCTCAGTGGATAGAGCATCAGCCTGTGGACTCAAGGGTCCCAGGTTCAATTCCAGTCAAGGGCATGTACCTTGGTTGCGGGCACATCCCCAGTAGGGGGTGTGCAGGAGGCAGCTGATTGATGTTTCTAACTCCCTCTTCCTCTCTGTAAAAAATCAATAAAATATATTTAAAAAAATAATAATACCACTTTTGATTGTTACAGTGTCCTTTTAAACAAAAACATTATTTATTTATTTTAAAATACATTTTTATTGATTTCAGGGAGTGATAGAGAGATAAAAACATCAATGATGAGAGAGAAACATTCATTGGCCTCCTTCTACATGCCCCCCACTGGGGATCCAGCCCACAACCCAGGCATGTGCCCTGATCAGAATTGAACTGTGACCTTCTGATTCATAGGTTGACGCTCAACTACTGAACCATGCCGGCCAGGCGAGAAACATTAATTTTAAGCAGTTTCTTTCTTTTTTTTAATATATATATTTTTATTGATTTCAGAGAGGAAGGGAGAGGGGGAGAGAGATGGAAACATCAATGATGAGAGAGAGACACCGATCAGCTGCCTCCTGAATGACCCCCACCGGGGATTGAGCTAGCAACCCGGGCATGTGTCCTTGACTAGTAAAAGGCAAAAGATTTATACGATCTGAAGAGAAACCAGAGTATCTTGACTAGAATTGAACCCGGCACTCTTCAGTCGAAGGCTGATGTCATATTCACTGAGCCAAACCAGCCAGGGCTTAAGCAGTTTCTATAAGAAAGGAAGCAGATGCTATCCCTTCTGAGACTAAGCAGTGGTATTAGGAGTTGATTTAAGTTGCATAATAAGGGAGTGATTGGATCTAAAGTACTTTTATTACTACTAATACTATTATTACTACTCTTATAATTCTGATGATAATATAGTAACAACAATATTTATTAGGTTATTTATGTGCCAACACTTGTTTCTCTATAAATTTTTGCAGTATCATAATTTGTCATTATTTATTTAAAAAAATTTTTTTGGAGAACATTTATTGGTTAAATTACATAGGTAGAAGGAATGGGCTTAGGAAACAAGTTATAGAGGAAAGGAAGGGCCCTTGGAGCTTGGGAGTGAGGAAGCCAATGGTAATGTGCCTGGGGCTAGGAAGGGGAGGGAGAAAGGGAAAGGCACAGGCATGTTCCTGGAAGGAGAGTGCACTGGGTCCTCAGGCCTAAGGGTTTAAAGGGTGGAGATTTTAGGGGAGGTCCCAGGGAAGATCTTAATAGAATATTCAGTAGCTTTCCAGGTGTGTTCATTCAGGGTTGTGGTCTCCACTGATTGATTGGCCACCACCAGGGCAGGGGGGCATTATTCCATGCAGTTGGTCCTGAAGTCGACAGTGAGCCATGGTTTATTTTGTTGCTTATCTGGACCTAGAGATGAAATACAACTGAGGCCTCGATGTTATCTCTAGGGAGGGAAGGTCAGAAGGTCCAAACCTCTTGCTCAGCTCTATGCTCTGGACGGAAAAGTCACCCAGGGGCAAGGTCCCACTCTATTGTTGGAGGCAGCAGAGCGGCACAAGGTGTTGGACCACTGGGGTCAGACCAAACCAGGGTTCAACAACCTGGATATTTGACTTCTGGCTAAGAAAAGAATTCAGAGCCAAGACCCAAACTCGCTAGAGAAAGTTTTATTTGAGCAAGCAAAGAGAAAGTACACTCAAAGAGAAATTTCGAGCGGGTGGCTCAAATAGCTACCTATTTTGTCATTATTGATATTTTCTAATAACTAGAGGCCCGATGCATGAAATTTGTGCAAAAGTAGGCTTTCCTTCCCCCAGCTGCTTGGCACTGGCTTCCCTGTGGCACCCGAGACCCAGGCTTCCCTCCAGCCACTGGCAGGCACCCGGGACCTGGGCTTCCTTCATAGCCCTGGCTTTGTCTGGAAGGACGTCTGGTCTAGTTTGCATATTATGCTTTTATTATTATAGATAGTCATGAATAGGCAAACGATGTTATAAGCAAAAGGTTGGAAACAAGACTTCGATTTAATAAAAGGAAGATTTCCCATTCCATTTGAGCTTCCTTAACCCCCCCCCCCTTTTTTTTTCTTTTCTTTTTTTTCTTGAAGTCAGTCAAATGTGGTTGTATGGAGGGAGACAATCTTAACCCCCTTTTTTAAAAAGTAGACTTTATTTTATTTTTTCCTTTTTAAAGATTCCCAAGCTGAACTGCTGAACAGGTTCTCAAACTTAGTATGCATGCACAAGAAGTGCAAATTCCTTTGGCTTGCTGAAAATGGAAGGGAGAAGGGAGAGAGGAGAGATGATTTTGGTGTTTAAGAATGAAGAATCCAATGGACTTTTTATATATTTTCAAGGGTTGCACTCTGCTTTACTACGTCTCCTTGCAACTAACTATCCACATTTATGCATTGTGGACGATTGGATCTGTGAAGAAGAAATCACAGGAACTGGTGCCCTGCTAAGGCGAATGCTCCTGACTAACAATGCCAAAAACCACTCTCCTGAACAACTCCAAGAAGGTACAGTAAATTGATAGTCCTTTTATCCCTTTAGTAGTATCAAGAAATGTTAGGCTCATTAAATTCTTAAAATCATGCAGAATTTTCCTGGGGATATAACAGTGCTTTTGTGAGTATATTTTAAGTAATTCTCTTTGAGTGTGAGGGCTTAAAAACCTTTTTTTATATCGATTTTAGTGAGAGGAAGGGAAAGAGAAAGAGAAACATCGATTTGTTGTTCTACTTGTTTATGCATTCATTGGTTGACTCTTGTATGTGCCTTGACTGGGGATTGAACCCCTGCAACCTTGGTGTGTTGGGACTATGCCCTAACCAACTGAGCTAGCCGGCCAGGGCAAGTTTGAATTTTAACCATTTTTTTCTGACACACTTCTGTTTTCTTGTAGGTACTAAGTTATGTCACTACATAGGTCATGTGGTTTTAGGAAGGTCCTGACTTGGTCAGAACAATGAACGGGCTTTGAATGGGTTGGCATTCTAGCTCAACACTTGAGTCAACTAGAAATATGAAGTGAGCCACACTTATAATTTTAACTTTTCAATAGCTACATTAAAAAGTTAAAAACAGGCAAAATTAATTTTAGTAATTATTTTTATTTAGTGGAATATATTATCATTTCATCATGTAATCAACATATAAAAAACTATTAGTGAGATATTTTACTATTTTTCCATACCATGTCTTTGCAATCTGGTGTGTATTTTATACTTAGAGCACATCATATTTTGGAGCAACTACATTTCAAGTGCTCAGTAGCCAGATGTGGTTAGTGATTATTCTACTGAAAAGCACAGTTCTAGAAATTTTTTATTAACAGTAATCTGCTAGGTGTTACAACTTATAAAGGGGGCACCCAGAAGAAGGCATCAAGAAATTTGCGTCCTTCAAATGAATACTATTGCCAAAAGCAATACTTGGGAATATTTTCATATTTCAGTCAATTTTTAAAATCAGTCTGAATCATCAAGAAAATGACATTTGTCTTTGAGTCGCTACTGTGAATTTAAAAATAATATATTTTTTGTTCTCTATGAAATAATTACAGTTAACATGAATTTTTCTTAAGGTCTTTACTCTAAATATAGCCAAAACTATATTGGATTGAAAGTTTTACTTTTTTTAAAGCAACATTGTTTTCTTGATTTGCTTGACCTATAGTCTGATAATGCAGCAATTTTCAGCCAGTGTGACACAAGAATATTTAAAACATGCAATACCTCTTTTCCCTTAGATTATCAAATAAAAAATGACAAGAGCCAACACAATAATAGACGTCAGGTGTGAAGGAATCAAAATTATACCTATTTTTTTTTCATATTGTCAAAAAATATATGTTTTGGTGTGCCACAGAATTTTAGTAATTAGTTTATGTGTGCCATGAGATGAAATGGTACTAAGTTATGTCACTACATAGGTCATGTTATGTCACTACATAGGTCATGAAATGGGTTGAAAAATTGCTGTGATAGAGCAATATTACTTCATCTTTGGTAAGCTGTATGGAATTTAGATTATGACTGCTAAGTTTTCCTTTTAGCATTTTCAGCTGTCCCAATAAGTCACACACAAGTGATGCAGATTCTGGAACACTTGACTCTACTCTCTGCCAGTGAACTCATACCATATGCAGAAGTATTAACATCCAATATGAACCAGCTGTTGAATGCAGGGGTTCCACGGCGAATTCTTCAAACAGTCAATAAACTGTGGATGGTTCTTAACACTGTGATGCCTAGAAGGTAATTTTAGTGTATTATTACAGATAATGTGTTGCAGTGATTATATACAATAACCTAAACTTAAATGTTAAAGAAAATTGTTGAATATTTGAAGAATGTCTGTGGGTGGAGTCAAACATTGGTATTTTTTTAAACGATTCTCTAGGTGATTTCAATGTGCAGTAAGTTTAAAGAACATTGGTTACTTATTTAGTCTTTAGTCAAATGGGTCTCTATTCATCCATAGATTGTATGGGCTGACTTACAATACTGGGCTGACTTAACCTGAGATTTTGATTCAGGAGGTCTGGAAATATTTATACTTTCTAAATAAAAAAATAATTTTAAATTATAAGTAAGTTAAATTTCATATTAATTATAAAGAAATTCATTATAAGTAAACTGACACATAAATTAATAAATGGACATAACTTTAAAAGTTAAATAGTACATAAGGTCTGCCTGTACCTTCCTGTTTTAGAATATTATTCCTTAAAGACAACTATTTTCAGCTTTTATCTTTTTATTCTGGCATTAATGTTTCTCCATATGTCACAATAATATGCTTATAATTACTATGATTTCCTGACCTTCCAATTTAGAAGTTATCTTTTGACTTCCTACTATACAAGATGAAGATTTAGTACCTGCTTTCTCCCTTGTGAGTCTCTCGTCCACCAGTACATACTTTCTCTTTCTCCTTTTCTCTCAACATAGTTATCTCAAAATTTTTGGTTATAGCAATCTTCACTGTGCATATTATTATGACTACATAAGTGTTATTTATAGTTCATCTGTGGAATATCCTTTGATTATAATTTCCTACTTATACAACTGCCTCCTCCCCACCCCCCACACAAACCCTACTTGCCTGTATCCATTCACTCAGATTTTGCATCAATAACTTATTCATCCCTAAACTCCATTATTGAGGGGAAACTTACTTCACAGTTAGTTATAACACATCAGTAACATTTTTTTCTTGGAAACATTCCTCTCACAGCTTTTTCTCATGCTTGAATATGGGCTATGTACAGTAGCCATCTGGAATTGCTTTGTCTCGTTTCTTTGTTGGATTCCATGTTTTTCTCTTAGTCGGCTTAGTTCCGCATTTCATGCTGGGGTCCAACCCCAGCAGGTCCAGGGGTCCCCAAAGGTGTGGACGGAGTCAGCGAAGAAGGAATGACACGGAGGCAGCGTTCAGTTGACCAGCATGGTTGGGTTCTCTCTCCTGGTTCTATCTAGGATCTCCAGTCAGGTTCTGTCGTCAGGTTCTGTCGCTAGGTTCTCCAGACTGGTTCTGTCCAGGATCTCCAGCGAAGTTCTGGTTAGGATCTCCAGCCAGGTTCTGTGTCCATGTTCTCTTGCTAGGTTCTCCAGCCAGGTTCCCCAGGTTCCCCAGCCAGGTTCGGTCACCAGATTCTGTGGCCAGGTTCTGGCTAGGTTCTCCAACCAAGTTCTGTTGATCGGCAGCCTAGCCAGGATCTCTAGCCAGGATCTTCAGCCAAGTTCTGGTCTGGATCTCCAACCAAGGTTCTGTGTCCATGTTCTCTTGCTAGGTTCTCCAGCCAGGTTCAGTCACCAGGTTCTAGTCAGGTTCTCTTGCCAATTTCTGTAGCCAGGTTCAGTCACCAGGTTCTAGTCAGGTTCTCTTGCCATGTTCTATCCAGGTTCTGTAGCCAGGTTCTGTCTCTAGGTTCTTCAGCCAGGTTCTCTCTCTAGGTTCTGTCTCTAGGTTCTGTGGCCAGTTTCTGTCGAGGATCTTTTGCCATGTTCTCTCCAGTGAAGTTCTTCTGTCTCGAGGTTCTGTGTAGGTTCTGTGTCTAGGTTCTGTGTGTTGTTGTCTTGTTACATCTGTATTTATACCAGTTGATTCCAATCCTATCAATCTCTATTCCAAAGGTTAGGGCGTTTCTTATCTCCATTCCAGGGAGTAAAGATTATGTAGCTTAAGCATGATTGTTCGTAGTTAAAGTGATTAATTACCCGCCTGGCACTTAGTTAAGGGGTTTTATTCCCTCCCTAACTTAAGGGGAAAATCCCTACCTGGGGAAACAACCTTTCTCAGAGAGGTGACCTTGGTTAAAACACATAGTGCCAAGAAGGTGAGCAAACATATTAAGAACAGTATGCCATATATGCCAGGTCCCTTGAAACAGCAAGGATGGACCGGCTCCCGGCAATTTCAGTGCGTGGAACTTACACTCAAGTTGCTACCTGAGAAAAAGGTGTTTGGGAAACATTTTTTTTTTTGAGACTTGTCTGTCTGAGAAGATTTTTATTTTCCCCCTCACATGTGATTGATATTTAGCCTCAATGTAGAATTCTAGCTCATTTTTCCTTTCAGAAATTTGAAGGCTTCCTTCTATTGACTGAATTGGAGCTTCCCTTACTGGTGTTGAATAATGATGTTATACCAATTCCAAATCTTTAAAAAAAATTATTTTATTGATTTCAGAGAGGGAAAGAGAGAGATAGAGATAGAAACATCACTGATGAGAGAGAATCATTGATAGGCTACCTCCTGCACACCCCACACTGGGGATTGAGCCTGCAACCAGGCATGTGCCCTGACCGGGAATTGAACCATGACCTCCTAGTTCATAGGTCTATCAATGATCAACAATTGAGCCACATTGGTTGGGCTTTCCTCTATGTTAAAAATTTGTCTTTTGACTATACTTTTTTGGATATTTCTTCAATGTTATCATCTAATCTTTCCTTTGAATTAAAAAAAATCTGTTATATTCTTAATTTCTAAGAGCTCTGATCTGAATATTTTAGAATGCCTCCTGTTCTTGTTTTCATATATGAAAAAGACTATCCTTTGCAGTGATCGGCAAACTCATTAGTCAACAGAGCCAAATATCAACAGTACAACGATTGAAATTTCTTTTGAGAGCCCAATTTTTTAAACTTAAACTATATAGGTAGGTACATTGTTATTAACTTAATTAGGGTACTCCTAAGGCTTAGGAAGAGCCACACTCAAGGGGCCAAAGAGCCGCATGTGGCTCACGAGCCGCGGTTACGGCTTTAAGGATATTAATTATAGGTTTAAAATATTTATTTTCCTTCTCATCCAAACATTCTGTTTCTTGGAGTCCCATTCCTTCTGTTTGTATATTTTAATCTTTCAAAATAGAAGCGTTCTTGAAATGTCTGATCATTCTTGGCTGTCCATTCATATTTAAGAGTGGACAACCTGTGTGTGTGAGGTGGGACTAGTGGACTCCTGGGTTTCACTGTAGAAGATCAGGTACCCTCCACATTGATATGTCATTCAATAATTCTGATGTGCAGTCAGGTTAATAACTATGTTTATAGTCTGAACATAGTTAGACTATGTTAGACAAGTGGCATCTCACATTAAAATTTTATGATGACAAATATAGAACAATAACTTAATTTGTGAGGCCAAATACAGTTTGAAAGTGCAAACTTTGGTAAGATTTCATTTATAGGTATTATATTACTGTTTTATAGGTGAGGAAACAGTTCAGACAGGCTCAATTACGTACATAGTCATAGCAAGTATGGTATTACTGAGGATTTAATTCAGATTTTTATTTTAAATGCCGTGATTAGTCCATTACACTGGTGAAGAATTTTGAAACTACTTTGTGTTTAATGTTTTTTGTTTTTTTTTTTAAAATATATTTTATTGATTTTTTACAGAGAGGAAGGGAGAGAGATAGAAAGTTAGAAACATCAATGAGCGAGAAACATCGATCAGCTGCCTCCTGCACATCTCCTACTGGGGCTATGCCCGCAACCCAGGTACATGCCCTTGACCGGAATCGAACCTGGGACCTTTCAGTCTGCAGGCCGACGCTCTATCCACTGAGCCAAACCGGTTTCGGCGTGTTTAATGTTTTAACTTCATTTGTTTTAGAGACATAACAATAGATTAGATTTCTATAGTTTTTAATTTTCAAAGTTCATTCACACCGGTTTTCTATTTCTCCCCCTGAATATATCTTTTTAAGATAGAAAGGACTAGATGGCTACATGTTTCAATCATAACATAATTGTTTTTGAACATGTGATTCTTTTCTCATCAGGCTGTGGGTAATGACAGTCAATGCACTTCAACCTTCAATAAAGTTTGTTCGACAACAAAAGTATACTCAGAATGACCTGATGATAGATCCTCTCATTGTTCTAAGATGTGATCATAGGGTACACAGGTATGTGTCATTTGAATTTCATTTTTATTATAGAGTTTTACTTTGGAGAGTCAAAGAAATTAAATTTAAACATATCTAAGGTTCTTGTAGTAACTGGTTCTTGTAGTATGACCTGTGAGGTGGGTTGTTTTTTTTTAAGTTGTCTATGTTGATGAACTATATATTCAGTTTAATATTTAATATGTGATTAGTAAATCTAGCCTTAAAGAAATGTCCTTCTTGTGTTGGCAACCCTCAATAATGGCTGTTCTTTCTCTCAGAACAAGACCAGTAAAGAATAATACCATTTCTGCTAGCATTGTTGAAAAGGCTTTTAAAGAAATTGATTTATTGTGAACCATTACATGCATTATAACTGTGATCTTTTTGGCATCCTCACTTGTGATGTTAGCTTCACTGAGTCCATATTTGTCTATATTTCCTTGCCAATTGCTAAACTTAATTGCTTTGAAGTGGCTTCACTTCAAGGGGCATAATTAATTAATTCACATCATTAATGTTTGAATTTCTATTTGCTAAATAATATCAAAGATATATAAGTTGAGGGGCCTGCCTTCAAAGTGATTATCACCTTCATAAGACAAATAAATGGAAAGTTAAATAATATGGTCACAGGTAGATGAATGGTATAGTAAGTGAATGCTGTTAAAAGTTCAGGAAAGATGAGGAGGAAGTCAGACCTGAGTAGTATTTTAAAGGATAAAAATAGGATTTAGATCAGTGGTTCTCAACCTTCGGGCCCTTTAAATACAGTTCCTCATGTTGTGACCCAACCATAAAATTATTTTCGTTGCTACTTCATAACTGTAATGTTGCTACTGTTATGACTCGTAATGTAAATATCTGATATGCAGGATGGTCTTAGGCGACCTCTGTGAAAGGGTTGTTTGACTGCCAAAGGGGTCACGACCCACAGGTTGAGAACCGCTAATTTAGATGAACAGACTATAATGGTGGTGGTTAGGGGGTCAGGGAAGATATTGTGGGCAAAAGAATAGTATAAACAAAAGTGTAGAAGCAAGAATAAAAAGGACTAGTGTGAAGGATGAGTTTTTAAGAACAATTTTAGAATTGGAATATTAGTTAGGGTCATACTATGGGGAGGGGAGCCTTGAGTAATAGGCTAATGAGGCCATTTAGGTGGTAATTTAAGAAGGGAAGCTTTGTGCTAGGTGGTTTAAAGAAACGAGTAAAGACTAACTAGAATATACTCTATAGACTCATCTGCCCTCAAATCTGGGGATGATATTCTTGAAGTGACAAAACCTTCCAAATCAGCCAAATATGATTTGGCAAGCTCAGGGTCTCATAGAAAATAGGAATCAGAAGAATAAATACTAGTAGTATAAGTGACACTAAATATCTAATAAAAGGAAAACAATCTATATATATAAAAGGCTAATATGCAAAATGTCCCCTCGGGAGTTTGACTAGTAGACCAGTTTGATCACTCGCTATGATGTGTGCTGACCACCAGGGGGTGGTGCGGAACAAAGGAAGGCCCTGGCTGGCAGCCAGAGGCCCCAATTGGCCCTGATTGCTGGCCAGGCCTAGGGACCCCACCAGTGCATGAATTTCGTGCACCGGGCCTCTAGTAATAATACTTCTAGAAAAGAGCCACTTCTAAAACAATTTATCAGTGTTAAAAATCTACCTAAGTAGGTAACTTTTCACCTGAAGTGCCTCCAGTTGTTCAGGAAGGTGTTAAATTATGCCATCATATGTATGTAATGTTTTTGTAGCCTGGATTTTTTACTTCACTTCTGAACCTTTTCTCATTTTAATAGATATTCTTATATTAATTGGCCACAGGATATCCACATAGATATGCTTAGCTCAGTCTCTTATTATTAGATATTTTGTTTATTTCTATATTTTTTTATCAATAGTGCTGTGGTGACTGTTCTATGTACTGAGTATTTCCTCAGAATATATTCTTTTTTAAAAAAATTTTTTTTGTTTTGTTAATCCTCACCTGAAGGTATTTTTCCCATTGCTTTTCAGAGAGACTTGAAGGGAGGAAGGGAGAGAGAGAGAGAGAGAGAGAAAGAAACATTGATGTGAGAGAAAAGAACATTGACTGGTTGCTTCCCCTACACACCCTGATGGGGGGTGGGGAGCAAACCGGCAACCCAGGTACATGCCCTTGACCGGGAATTGAACCCACCACACTTAGCTGGGGGTGGGGTGGGGGAGTGGGAAGAGAGGCAACACTCTAACCACTTAGCAACACTGGCCAGGGCAGAATAGATTCTTAAAAATGGGATTACTGGGGCAGAAGTAACACACCCTGTGTTAGGACTTTTGATTCCAATTTTAATTGTCATCCAGAAATGCTGAACCAGTTTACATTCCCATAACTGTGTTTGATATTACACACTTCCTACACTGTTTTACATATTTCCCAATTTCATAGGTGAAAAATGAATTCCCATTTCAATTTATATTTTAGATTGAATATTTTAATGTATCTTCTTTATATTTTAGCCTACCTTTATATTGGATTGCTTATCTTTTTTTTTTTTAATTTAAAGAGTTCTTTATAAAGGATATTAGCTCTTTGTGTGTTATATATATACTAGGGGCCCAGTGCACGAAATTCGTGCACTGGGTGTGTGTGTGTGGGGGGAGTGTCCCTCAGCCCAGCCTGCCCCCTCTCACATACTGGGAGCCCTCAGGCGTTGACCCCCATCACCCTCCAATCGCAGGATCGGCCCCTTGCCCAGGCCTGACGCCTCTGATAGAGGTGTCAGGCCTGGGCAGGGGACCCTCATTTCCCCCCATCACTGGTTCTGCCCCCAGCCCAGGCCTGATGCCTCTGGCCCAGGCATCAGGCCTGGGCAGGGGACCCCCAGACCCCTCTGATTGCTGGCTCTGCCCCTTGCCCAGGCCTGATGCCTCGGCCAGAGGCGTAGACCCCCATCACCCTCCGATCGCCTGATCGGCCCCTTGCCCAGGCCTGACGCCTCTGCCAGAGGTATCAGGCTTGGACAGGGGACCCCCATCTCCCCCCGATCACTGGCTCTGGCCCCCGCCCAGGCCTGAGGCCTCTGGCCCAGGAATCATGCCTGGGCAGGGGACCCCCATCTCCCTCTGATCGCTTGCTCCACCCCCCGCCCAAGCCTGATGCCTCTAACCCAGGCTTCAGGCCTGGGCAAGGGGACCATCATATCCCCCCAATCCCCAGCTCCGCCCCCCACCCAGGCCTGATGCCTCGGCCAGAGGAGTTGATCCTCATCACCCTCCGATCACCAATCACCGGATCGGCCCCTTGACCAGGCCTGAGGCCTCCGGCAGAGGTGTCAGGCCTGGGCAGGGGACCCCCAGCTCCCCGTGGTTGCAGGCTCTGCCCCTGCCCAGGCCTAACTCCTCTGGCCTAGGCGTCCGGCCCGGGCAGCGGGGACTTGCAGTGGCAGCGGGGGGCGCCGCGATCGCGCGGGCTCCGCCCCTGCCTCTGCAGGACACCTCTGGCTGAGGCGTCCAGCCCGGGCAGCGGGGACCCGCAGCTGCAGTGGCCCCGCAATCCTGGGCTTCGCTTTAGGCCCAGGCAAGGGACCCCTAGCTCCTGGGACTGCCAGCTTCGACCGTGCCCAGCTCCCATCGCTGGCTCCACCCCTACTTCCTGCTATCACTGGCCAGGGCGGAAAAGGCACCTGATTCTCCGATCATGGCTGGGGGCAGAGCTGCTCCCCAGCTCTTAGCTCCCCCCTGGGTTTCCGATCACTGTCAGTGGCAGGGGGCTTCTTCCTGCTTTCCCTTTCGCCTCCCTGCATTGTGCCTACATATGCAAATTAACCGCCATCTTGTTGGCAGTTAACTGCCAATCTTAGTTGGCAGTTAATTTGCATATAGCCCTGATTAGCCAATGAAAAGGGTATCGTCGTACGCCAATTACCATTTTTCTCTTTTATTAGTGTAGATATATATATATATTGCTGTTTTCCCTCTTATTCTATGGTTTTGTCTTTTAATTTTGTTGATTTTTTAACAAGTGGTCATTCACATGTATTTTAATAAAGTCAAACAATATGAAAAGATATACACATATAAAAATTCATGATATTTAGGATTTGCTTTGCACTAACTCAGTGTTGGTGATGGGAAAGTGGATGGCGGTATAGATGAAATCAGACTAGCCATGTGTAGATAACTGTTGAAGCTAGTGATGAGTTCTTGGAGGTTCATTATAATATTTCTTCTATTTTGTGTATTTGGAAGTTTTCATAATACATGTTAATAAGTGAATAAACAAGAAGTTTCACAAGAAAAAGGTTCTACAGTTGAAAAGTCTTGTTCTCTGTATCTCTACCATGCTGTCATTGCTAAAGCAAAATTCCTTTGTCCTCTTTGATCAACCCCAGTTCCATCTCTAGAGGAAACTGATGTCAGAATGGTGTGTATGTAGCTTTACTTTCTATATGTATTTACTAATTTATAAATAGAAGTATTTACTTTTTTGTTTTGGGTAGTTTTAAAAAGTAGTAGTAGTAGTATATTTTGGGAATTATTTTGTTCTTTTAAAAAAACTTACTGTGCTCAACATTTCCCATATTAGTATGCATAGTTCTACCTCATTTGTTTTAACTGTTACATAGTATTCCATAATAGATTACCAGGCCTGTCCTCTAGAAACATACAAAATGCTTGGAGGAGAGTTTGGAATTTTTTTTTTTTAAATGCATACTCCAGGTGATTCTTAATCTTCAATTTTGGGAAACACTACTATAGTTTATTTAACCATTGACATATTTTTTCCACTGTAAATACATACATAGTTATTATAAAAAATGTAGACATTTCACAAAAACCACTGACATACTGGTATTTATGGACATTTAAGCTTTTCCAGTGTGCCACAGTTGTAAACAAAGCTATAATGCTGTTTATGCACACATGCTAGTTTGCTCTGTGATAGACTGAGAAATGGCATTTTAGGGTTTTTTAAGGGCTCAGTTTAAAAATTTTAGTCATTACCAATTTATCTTTTTTGTTTCCTTTTTTACATTTAATTCAGTTATTCGAGGAATGAATAACTGTACTTATTTTATAGATGAGGAAACGGAGGCTCAGTAAATATTTTTTCCAGGTCAAGTGGATAAAGCACTCTTGGAATACAGAGTTGTCTTGCTCCAAACAAGCAAGAGTTAGGAGTAGAAAGAGTAAATATTCTGCTTCATCTTATCAATAATAGAATATTTCTCCTTCATCTTATCAATAATAGAATATTTCTCCTTGAAGACAGCTGCTTTGCATGATCAGATCAAAAAGATTTACTGGTAGTGCCATTTTCTGCAAAATAGAATGTCTTTTCTCTAGGGCATACATTATACATTATAGCTGGTAAGAGGAAATAAATACTCTTATAGAATCTTAAAATATAGAGAAATAAGACACATTGAACTTTTATTTTGAGAATGAATATTTCAGTGGGAAAAGTGTTACTTTTCTACTGTTTTTAGGCACTGTTCAAGTTAAACTAATTGGTCATGTTCTGGCTAATTTATACATTTATATTCTTTCTCATGTATTTTTCTTCTTTCTGTATATAGATGCCCCCCACTGATGGATATTACTCTACACATGTTGAATGGATATCTTCTTGCATCCAAAGCTTACCTTAGTGCTCATCTGAAGGAAACAGCAGAGCAGGATAGGTCTTCCCAGAATAATACATTAGGTTTAATTGGACAAACTGATGGCCCAGAAGTTACTAGAGAAGAATTGAAAAATGCATTACTGGCTGCTCAGGTAATATAAAGTAAAATTTAGTAAAAAAGGGCAAGTGCTTCACTATTAATATAATCAGCTAAGTAGAAGGCATATTATGCTTTCTCTGTACAAAGGTGACATATTGTGTATTCCTTTTTTTAATAGAATATAATATAATGGTGTTACCTTTACTTCTAAATATCAGAAGGACTGTATTACTAAAATCAGAAATAATATGATACTAATTTGTTTTATCCTCACCCAAAGATTTGGGAGGAAGGAAGGGTGAGAGAGAGAGAGGGAATGTGAAGAGAGAGAGAGAAACATCGATGTGAGAAATATTGATTGGTTGCCTCCTGTTCTCACCCTGACTGGGGATTGAACATACCTGCAACCTAGGTATGTCCCCTGACTGGAAATTGAGCCCACAACCTTTTTGGTGTATAGGACGATGCTCCAGCCAACTAAGACACTCAGCCAGGGCTTCATGATACTAATATAACAGCCATTTAAATCAGATTTACATTTTAACAAAATATAAAACTTCTGCTTCTTAAAATCAAATGGTGGCCCTAGCTGGTTTGGCTCAATGTATAGAACATTGGCCTACAGACTGAAGGGTCCCAGGTTCGATTCCAGTCAAGGACACGTGCCTGGGTTGCAAGCTCGATCCCCAGTAGGGGGCATACAGGAGGCAACTGATGATCAGTGATTCTCTTTCATCATTGATGTTTCTATATCTCTCCCTCTCCTTTCCTCACTGAAATCAATAAAAACATATTTTTTAAAAAAATCAAATGGAAAAAATTTAATGGTGGAGACAAACAGAACAAGAAATAGTATATATGCAGAGTAGGGCAAAAGTAGGTTTATAGGTGTATGTGAAACACAGTTTATTCTTGTGTTATTATTTACTAGAGGCCCAGTGCACAAAATCATGCACTGGTGGGGTCCTTCGGGGTGGCCTGCGGGGATCGGGCCCCAGCTCGCTCCTCCAGCTTTGCAGCCCCGCAACCCTGCAGCCCCGCCTGGCACCTCGCCTTGGCCTGGTGCTGCCCCCTCACCTGCTCCACCATCCCGCCTGTGGGGCGAATAATCAGGGCTGGGCCCCCACCCGGCTCCCTAGTGCCTGGGGGCCGGACAGCGGCCCTGCCCCCCTCCGCTGCCACCGCTGGTCACTGTCTGCAGGGCAATTGGCAGGGCCATTGGGCCCCTGCTCACACCCACCTTGGCTTTGAGCAGTTGGCTGGCCGGCCACACCCCCAATCGGGATGGGGGAGCCAGTTGGGGGTGGGGCTGGCTGGGAGCAGGGGCCGTGGGCGGTTGGCTGGCTGGCCCCGCTTCCTGGTCAAACTCCCAGTTGAACACCTGGTCAAGGGGACAATTTGCATATTAGCCTTTTATTATATAGGATTATATTACTTTCCATATGAAGAACTATAACCCTACTTTTGCCCACCTCTGCATATCATAAAATGTCAAGCAGTGTTAAGTACTACAACAGAAGCAGTTCAATTTTATATTTAGACAAACTTTGTAACAATGTAGAATTTTATTGAAGCCTTAAGTAGTCCTTTTGAATAGTAAAGGAGATGTGAGATGATTAAATGTGAAGAAATTTGAGGTCTGCAAAGTAGAAATATTTACTTAGTTTAAAATATATTTTCTGAAATCTTATCATTGGTAATAGGAGAAATAAGAGAATAATATAGTTCCACAATCCCTTATCTGTAATACAGATATCCAAAAGGCTATGGAAACTGAGGCCTTTTTTTTGGGTAATTCAATTGGCAGAAAAACCTGACCTGATATGACCTCATTTTTGACAAACTTGACCTGAATTGATGTGAAACTATTTATGGCCTTTATTCCACTTAAGGTGAATATTGGTATGTTTGCTGCAGAAATATAAATATGTTTGATTATAATGTGCTACCCTAGTCTCTGCTGGTGGCATTATATAATATTTCAGTAAAAATAATTCTGAGTTTGAAAATAAATCTGGCCCTCAGTTTCCAAGAAGGCATTGAGAATCTTAATAGCTACCATTTATATAATGCTTGCTATATACTGGGTACTATTCTAAGTTCTCTATGTATATTAACTTATTTAATCTTCTCAACCAACTTACAAGGTATGGAGTATTATCATCTCCATTTTTAAAGGAGAATGAGACCCAGAGAGGTTAAGTGACTTGCTCAAAGCTACACATCTAGTAAGTGGCAGAGCTAGGATCCAAGCCTGGGCAGTCTGGCTCCAAAGAACAAATATAAACAAAACAAAACAAAACATAACAACCCCAAACCAAGAACCCTGCAACCCAAGAATTATGATTATAAAGCAAAGCTAACCTTACTTTATAAGTGATTCTAATGTAAGCCTAACCTTACTTTATAATCCAGTTTTTAATGAGATGAAGGAATTGTTTTATTTAGACAATGTCTGTCTTTTAGAGATGCATGTTGTACATTAATTTTTTTTTACTTGTTCCTGTGAGATGAGAGTGATTATAGCTTTCCTTTACATGTAGGGGTGTTAAGGAAAGCACCCTGTAAGGAACTACTATTCTATGAAATGACACTCCAGCCTGTAGACTGAGCAACATTGAATTGCACAGGTGGAATGGATGGTAAGGTAGAATTTTTCCTTGCAAAACCAAGGCTTTAAAAAGCCCATCTTCAAATTAAAAGGGAAAAAAGCTTTGGGAAGTGACTTTTAGGCATTAATTATTAACCAACATCTTTAGAGGAATTAATTAGCTGGTAGCCAGGTGAGAAAAAGAGGGTAATACAGGATAGGGTAATACTGGGAGAAGTAGGAATTTACGAGGAAGGAAAGGACATTTAAAAAAAATATACTTTTATTGATTTCAGAGAGAGGAAGGAGAAGGAGAGACAGAAACATCAATGATGAGAGAGAATCATTGATTGGCTGCCTCCTGCATGCCCCCTACTGGGGATCGAGCCTGTAACCTGGGCATGTGCCCTGACCGGGAATCAAACCGTGTCCTCCCTAGTTCATGAGTTGATGCTCAACCACTGAGCCAGGCCGGCTGGGCAGAAAGGACATTTTGATAGAAGTAATTTTTTTGCCTATGGTCTGTTTTGGATGTCACTGAATCAGAAAACTCTTCTAGTAGATATTCTTAAACTGGAGTCTATAGTATATGTGACCAGCCTGAATTAATGCTATATGTTTATTTATACATGTTAATTTTTATAGGGAGAGGATGTATAGTTTTCTTCAGATTCTTAAAAGAGTTTATAACCCTAAAAAAGTTGAGAGCCATTGCCCTATAGATTGCTTACTTTTCCCCTAGAAGTACCTTTGTTATAATTTTAATTTCTGTTCATGTGAAAACAAAATCAGATTTGTTTCAAATAAACTTCTCAGAAACTCCTTAAATTCACTGTTTTATTGGCTTGTAGGATAGTGCAGCTGTCCAGATTCTCTTGGAGATTTGCTTACCTACTGAAGAGGAGAAAGCAAAGGGTGTCAATCCAGACAGCTTGCTAAGGAATGTTCAAAGTGTTATTACTACCAGCACTCCAAATAAGGGAATGGAGGAAGGAGAAGACAATTTGCTTTGTAACCTTCGAGAAGTTCAGTGCCTTATCTGTTGTCTCTTGCACCAAATGTACATTGCGGATCCCAACATTGCTAAGCTTGTTCACTTTCAGGTCTGTTTTCAAAGAATGTTGCTTTATGGTTGAACTTTTTTTGGGGGAGGGGGGGTTGGAGGGTTTGAATACTAAATTAATAGGAATCATTTAGAAATGGGAGATAACAAATAATCATGTTCCTCTTCAATATGGAGAAAAATCATACTTTTTAGATTTTATTTCAGCCTGTTCAAGTGTTTAGATAATTTATTTTAGTGCATCAGAAAGGTGAAATGCCAGGATAGATACAGCAACTTTTACATAAAGGAAGTGAAACCTTCCTTTATATTTTTATCTGTAGTTGACCTATATCTTTATTTTCTTTATATCTTTTCCCTCCTTTCTTGTTGAGATAGGGCTATCCATGTGAACTTTTGCCTCTGACGGTCGCAGGTATTCCATCTATGCACATCTGTCTGGATTTCATACCTGAGCTTATTGCACAGCCAGAACTTGAAAAACAGGTAATGAGCATTTAGAGCTTTAGATAAATTTTGATCTCTCGCTAGTCTTGCTAGTTATGTAAAACATTTAATAATTTTTAACACTTAAAGACATTCTTCAGAAACATGTAATGTTTGGATTTTGTATTGCAGATATTTGCTATCCAGTTGCTTTCTCATTTGTGTATCCAGTATGCATTACCAAAGTCACTCAGTGTGGCTCGCTTAGCTGTCAATGTCATGGGAACTTTGCTGACAGGTGTGTAGCCAACCAACATCAGTGAGAAAACTTCTAATAGAGAGAAGTACATAGTTTTTCTGAATTTAGTGACACTGTTTTCTGTGTCACTAATAGGTTTAATTTATGCCATCTCCTGAAAATTTTTCTATTACAAATGTGATTTATAGTGTAGAGATGAATAGGTAGGCAAACTGTATCGTTCATTTTGTGAATGACTACGTATAGATTTATAATAAATAATAAGCTTCCCACACTTTGTAAATGGAAATCAAATGTACTTTCTGAATGTAATTATATCAATAGAAAACAAATTACAATTATTACAAATGTGTAGAGTTCCAGAAAAACATAGTCCTATGTATAAATAAGATACATAAATTAGTTGTTTTCTTAAGTTCTAAAACATACCCTAACATTTTAACCACCTTTCGGTTCCTAGAGTAAAATAGCATGAAAATAAACTACTTTAAAAGATATGAACTATAATTTAATTTTGTAAAATAATGGCTTAGTTAATTTTATATTCTTTTTCAGTGATCCCATAATACCCTGATCATTTTTCTTTCCATGTGTTCACCTCATGTTATAATTATTTGTAGTGGTTAAGAGCTTAAAGCCCAAGTTGAATCCCAACTCTACCACTAACTGGATATGTGGCCTTGAACAAATGTATTAAACTATATATGTGTGTGTGTGTGTGTGTGTATATATATCTATATCTATATATATAGATATATAGATATAGTGTGTGTGTGTGTGTGTATGTTAATTGATTTTAGGGAGCGAGAGAAAGAGAAAAGAACATCAGTTTGTTGTCCCACTTATATATGCATTGATTGATTATTATATGTGCCCTGACCTGGGATTTGAACCCCTCAACCTTGATGTATTGGGATGATGTTCCAACCAGTTGAGCTATCAGCCAGGGCTAAACTATGTTTTATTTATGAATTTTCTCATATAAAAATAGGTATCAGTATGGTACTTTTCTCACTCATAAGATTATGAGAATTACATGAAATAATGCATGTGATACACTTATCACAGTGCTTGGGCATAAGAATTTATATGTTGGATGATGGCTGCCTATTGGATTGTGAGCTCCCTAAAGGCAGGGGCTGTCCACGTCTTAGAAAACAGTATCCTCAGCACAAACATGGTACTTGTATATTGTATAGGCCATGTATGTTGAATTTATACCTGTAAAGACAAAAATTATTTCATTCTTTCCAACAGTTTTAACACAGGCTAAGCGATATGCTTTTTTCATGCCAACTCTGCCAAGTTTGGTCTCTTTTTGTCGAGCATTTCCTCCACTATATGAGGATATTATGTCTTTGCTGATCCAAATAGGGCAAGTCTGTGCCTCTGATGTTGCCACTCAGACTAGAGACATTGATCCAATTATTACACGTAAGTAGTAACTTATTTTCAGGCCTGTTTTAATATCTCAAACAGACAAAATCCTTTTTAGATTTCTTGCTTTAATTAAAATTTTTCCATATGTTTTTAGGTCTTCAACAAATAAAGGAGAAACCAAGTGTATGGTCTGGAATCTGTAAAGTTTCATCTTACAAAAATGGATCCAGGGACACTGGAAGCATGGATCCTGATGTACAGCTCTGTCATTGTATTGAAAGCACAATAATTGAAATAATAAACATGAGTGTTAGTGGAATTTAAAAAAAAACTTAAAAAAATGAAGATGGTTGCTGCATATGCCCAATATGAATCTGTATCTTATAACAACTCTAAACTGAATGGGAACAGTACCGTCTTGGAATCAGTAAAATGGTTCAATTCAACATGAATACAATTTAGAACTCTCTTGAGAATTATGCTTGCTTGTATTTGATTGGCAGTTCTTTGGGTCTACTTTGCTGGTATGTTTATATTGTAGTAGCTGAGCCTTTTTTTTTCCCCATTGGGGGCACATTTAAACAACTTATTACTGGAAAGTGAATTTGTCTTTGTATTTAGCTTTTGAAGTGGAGAAAAACTGCCATGCCTTTAATTTCTTATAAAAATGAGTTTGTGGGTAGCCCAAGTGTTTATTTTAGCTGTGAGTTAGTAACACAGTGTGACAATTATGCAATGATGAGAGGGAGAAAAAGGAGAATTCAGGAAAAATTAGGAATTTAAATACCCAAAATAGAAATCTCTCAAACTTGCAATGCAAGTAATAGTAATGCAAGATCAAATTCCAGTTCTCAAGAAATGGTATTGAGAAGGCTTAAAAAAGGGCAAATAGCTTTTTGTAAATGATTTTCATGGAATTACAGGTGAGGATTTTAAGATTTTTACATGTTTGCTTCAATTTTTTACTAATATGTAAAGCCATATGTTTAAAGAGATACTTGAATAATTTGGGATTTTAAGATACTGGTTTAAAAGTGTATACAGAAATGTCTTTGTGCAGAGAAGAACCTGAAAGGACAGTCTCATTTAGTTTTTTTAAAATTTATTTTTATAATGCTTTACTAACTTATCTAATGGTCAGAAATACATTGGTACCTATTTAAGTTTTAGAGTAATACAACCCATTGCATTAAAGAGCTCTTTGTTTGTCATTAGGATTATAATTCACATCATAATCTTATATCTTTGACTAAGAAAATGTATACAATGTTTGGACCTCAGGAAAAATAAGAAAAACAAACAAACAAACAAACAGAAAATGCCATGTTGCTGAAGGATTTTGCAGTCCTCTGTTAATAACTTCCATTGATCATTAGGTAGATGCATTCAGGTAATCCATAATCCTCATTTTATTTTCTTAATTAAGTATCCAATGTAGAAGGTACTTCTCTTTGCTTTCTGAGATATACTGAATGACAGATATCATCCCCTTCTCTTGCCCCTACTTGAAACAGACCCCTTCACTTATAAAGGAAATTAGGCAGGCTAATAAGAAAGTGTGGTTTTTAAGAAATTAAACTTCAGCCTTTTTACTAGCAAATAGTCACATCTCATTTTCCTCCTTGTAAAATGGGATTACTACTGGCCCTACCTCATAAGGGTATCAAATGAGAACTAATCTGTAGCTGTTTCAAATCATGAAGTGTACAGTATTATAGATGGTAGATGCTTAATGTTCAATTAAGTAATTTTTGTGAAAAATAAAAGCATTTAAAAAATACCATTAGAATTTTCATATTTTTAAACAAGGCTGTTTTGTAGTCTTTTAAAATTAAATACCCCTGCTCCTGAGGCTTTGGAATATTTTGTGAGTAGTTAACCAACCTCTAGGAATTCAGAAAAGGTTGAAATATGTTTTCTAACTGAATGCAGTGCACATTCTTGGATAATTTTTCAAAGACTGGTCAAAACCTGCTGTGTTAAAATAATAACATGCTGTTTTTCATCAGATTTGTTGATGATGTAAATAAAGTGTGTAAATATATTAGTAAATGCTAATATTCATGTATTTTAAGTTAAGGCTATAAAATTTGTCAAAATGTGATTTTTTTTATTCAAGTGAAAACAGATGTGTGCAGCTATTTTGAATATTGGTCTATAAATATTCATCTTCTTTATCAAATGAAGTTGTATTTTTTTTGTTTCATTTCACTACTGTTAATCTGAAAGGAACAGTTCAAGGAATTGGAATCTAGGACTATGTGGCTTCAGAGCATAGGTGAATCTATTTCAGTTGTGCCACATACATCAAATGGCAACACAAGGTTAGAGTCTGTTGAGCGCTTTAGAAATTTAGGCGAGAAGAATCAGAGTAGTTATCCTGAAGCAGTTACTTAAAAGATATTTAAAAAATTTGTAGTCTGGCTGTCTTGGCTCAGTGGTTGAGCATGGACCTATGAACCAGGAGGTCACCGTTTGATTCCCAGTGTGGGGCGAGCAGGAGGCAACCAATCAATGATTCTCTCTCATCATGATGTTTCTCTCTCTCTCTCTCTTCTTCTCTGAAATAAAAAAATAATAATTTAAAAAATTATAAAGGCAGAATAACAATTTGAAGGTATACTTAGGGATTTATTTTTATAAATTATCCTTTATTCCACTGTCTTAATAAATTAGTTTTGTACCTTCCCTTCATCTTTGCTTATATTTTCATATAATTCTTAATACCAAATGTGGAGTCTTTTTAAAAATTTAACTTTAGATGGAATTTGTTTGCAGGCTGCTTAGTTTTTATAATTATTTTATTGGCTTTATACTGATTGAATTGATAATAACCATCTCCCTATTACTAGGCTGGGAAGTTTATAGCCCCCCCCCCCCCCCCAGGATTATAATAGACACTGATCAATTGAGGTATTGTTAATTTTTCTTTTTTTTTTTAAAATGTATTTTATTGATTTTTTACAGAGAGGAAGGGAGAGAGAGGTAGAGAGTTAGAAACATCGATGAGATAGAAACATCGATCAGCCGCCTCCTGCACATCTCCTACTGGGGATGTGCCCGCAACCCAGGTACATGCCCTTGACCGGAATCGAACCTGGGACCTTTCAGTCCACAGGCCGACGCTCTATCCACTGAGCCAAACCGGTTTCGGCAATTTTTCTTTCTTAAAGATTACTTCTTTAGGATAAATTTCTCAGCCTGAAATTACTGAATTAAAGAGTAAAATTTATTTTTATGACTTAAGTTTTGTCGTTTGGGGAAGATGTGAGACTCTCCTCCTGCTTCTCCCTCCTGCAGCACACCTCTCTCCCCAAAGTAGTTTCCCAAATTTGAGAAACTAGCTGGTCTTCCTTTTTTGGTACATTCTTTGAGCCAAGTTTAGGCTTTACAGAGTGAAAAAATTTTTTTGGCGAGATGATGATTAACCGCCTACCTTTGAGGAAACTGAAGTGTACTCTTGGCAAAGAAGAATAAGTTGATTTTTAGGAGGGATAAGTCTTAACGGAGGTAGACGTAAGTGATCTGGTGCTGGGGAGCCCTCGAGAGGCTTCTCTGGTTGAATGTGGTATCTGGGAAATCCTTGATTATTGAGATATTGGAGCCCGTGGTCACGAACCTTTCACCTCGTCTGGTTCAGTAGACCAGCAATTAATTCCAGCCTCATTCTTTTCCATCCCCTGGGCACTCTATTATATTAAAGCTCGGAATTTCGAATCCAGCGGCATGGAAGAACGCTTAGAGGAGAGGTCGGCGAGGCTCAAAGGGGTGTCCTCTCCGTTTAGCTACAGACCTGAAGAATAACAGAGTTTCCCAAGAAACTGACACACGGGTTCGACCACCGGTTGCAAAAAGTCAAACGGAGCTGCCCCCGCCTTTGAATCCCTGGGATTTGCGCGGAGTCATTCGCTTTTCCCCAGTCCGTCTTCCGGTGCCGCCAATTACCTCGGGTCGATGGACATTGCGAGGCTCCCATTGGGCGCAGAATTCCCGTGTCTCGCGCCGGGATTGGTTGCTTGATTTCTAGTCTTGGCGTGTGATTGGTTCGTCTGAGCTCGTCCCGGCGATTGGTTGCCGGGAGTCGAGGGGGAGGGAGGCGGGAATTCGTCGGGGAGACTGGTGAGAGCAGCAGGAGAGGAACAGTCAGGCGGCGCGGGCCCGTGGCCTGGCGGGGAGCCGCAGCCTGGCGAGGGGGCGAGAGGCTCGTGGCCGTTCCTCGGCGCCAGGGCTCCGCTGCGTTTGCTCGCCGACATCGTGTCCTGTTGTCCTGGGAGTCGGAGCCAGCGTTGCTTCGGTTTTCCTCAGACCAGGCAAGTCGGCCACCCGCGGGGGAGTGCTTTCACCTGACGGAGGGCGCCTTCTGCCGCCGCCCAGCCGCCCGGCGGGCTCCGCGGCGTCGGGGGGGGGGGGGGGTCACCTGCACCTCCGGTAGAAGGCAGAGGGCGGAAGCCAACCTGGGAGGAGGGAGCCTGCCCTCCCCTTAGAGCAAAGGCCTGTTACAGGCGCGGCCCCGCGGTCACTTGGCAGCAGGGGGCGACAGCGGCAGGCAGACCCCCCCACCCCCCCCCTCTTATGTAGGGGACGCGGCCCCATTTTGAGAAGCTCGTTGCCACAGTTGGGGCGGGGGGCAGGGGGATGGGTTGATTTCTTGGTAATAGCCGAGTAACTAGGCCAGCATTGAGTGGTTGGTTTCAGGACAAGGGGTTAGGTTCCACCAGATTTAATTCTCAGAGCCTCAGCGATAGAGTCACAGACTATTAGGTTAGAATAGGGGTGGCTGCCCAGGCCGTTTTGGCGCAGTGGATAGAGCATCCGCCTGTGCCCTGAAGGGTCCTGGTTTGGATTCCAGTCCAGGGCTCACACTGCGGTTGCAGGCTCCCCGCCCTGGTCGGGGGCAATGCGCCCTGGTCGGGGGCAATGCGGGAGGCAGCCAATCCCTGTGTCTTTCTCAGGGTGTTTCCTCTGTTTCTCCCTCTCCCTTCTACTCTCTAAAAATCAGTGGGGAAAAAAATCCTTGAATGAGGATTAAAATATAAATATAAATATATATATATACACACTATAAGGACATATATATATATATATATATATATATACTCTTTTTTTTTATTGCTTAAAGTATTACAAAGGGTATTACATATGTATCCATTTTATCCCCCCGCCCTAGACAGTCCCCTAGCCTCCTCTATCTCCCAGTGTCTTATGTCCATTGGTTATGCTTATATGCATGCATACAAGTCCTTTAGTTGATCTCTTACCCCCCTACCTCCTGCCCCCCAACCCTCCCCGGCCTTCCCGCTGTAGTTTGACAATCTGTTTGAGGCAGCTCTGCCTCTGTATCTATTATTGTTCAAAAGTTTATAATGGTCTCTATTGTCCATGAATGAGTGAGATCATGTGGTATTTTTCCTTTATTGACTGGCTTATTTCACTTAGCATAATGCTCTCCAGTTCCATCCATGCCGTTGCAAATGGTAAGAGTTCCTTCCTTTTTACAGCAGCATAGTATTCCATCGTGTAGATGTACCACGGTTTTCTAATCCATTCATCTACTGATGGGCACTTGGGCTGTTTCCAGATCTTAGCTATGGTGAATTGTGCTGCTATGAACATAGGGGTGCATATATCCTTTCTGATTGGTGTTTCTGGTTTCTTGGGATATATTCCTAGAAGTGGGATCACAGGGTCAAATGGGAGTTCCATTTTCAGTTTTTTAAGGAAACTCCATACTGTCTTCCATAGTGGTTGCACCAGTCTGCATTCCCACCAGCAGTGCACAAGTGTTCCTTTTTCTCCACATCCTCTCCAGCACTTGTCGTTTGTTGATTTGTTGATGATAGCCAGTCTGACAGGTGTGAGATGGTACCTCATTGCTGTTTTGATTTGCATCTCTCGGATGATTAGTGACTTTGAGCATGTTTTCATATGTCTCTTGGCTTTCTGGATGTCCTCTTTTGAAAGGTGTCTATTTAGGTCCTTTGCCCATTTTTTGATTGGATTGTTTATCTTTCTTTTGTTAAGTTGTATGAGTTCCCTATAAATTTTGGAGATTAGGCCCTTATCAGATATGTCATTGGCAAATATGTTTTCCCACACAGTGGGTTTTCTCGTTGTTTTGTTGATGGTTTCTTTTGCTGTGCAGAAGCTTTTTATTTTGATGTAGTCCCATTTGTTCATTTTTTCTTTAGTTTCAAGTGCCCTAGGAGCTGTATCAGTGAAGAAATTGCTTCGGCATATGTCTGAGATTTTGTTGCCTTTGGATTCTTCTAGAATTTTTATGGTTTCCCGTCGTACATTTAAGTCCTTTATCCATTTTGAGTTTATTTTTGTGTATGGTGTAAGTTGGTGGTCTAGTTTCATTTTCTTGCATATATCTGTCCAATTTTCCCAGCACCATTTATTGAAGAGACTATCTTGGCTCCATTGTATGTTCTTGCCTCCTTTGTCAAATATTAATTGAGCATATTGGTTCGGGCCGATTTCTGGGGTCTCTATTCTATTCCATTGATCTATATGCCTATTCTTGTGCCAGTACCAGGCAGTTTTGAGAACAGTGGCTTTGTAATACAACTTGATATCTGGTATTGAGATCCCACCTACTTTGTTCTTTTTCAGGATTGCTGCAGCTATTCGGGGTCTTTTTTTATTCCAGATGAATTTTTGGAGAGTTCGTTCTAGATCTCTGAAGTATGCCGTTGGTATTTTAATGGGAAGTGCGTTGAATTTATAGATTGCTTTGGGTAGTATGGACATTTTAATGATGTTGATTCTACCAATCCATGAACACGGTATGTTCTTCCATCTGTTTATGTCTTCCTCTATATCTTTTTTCAACGTTCTGTAGTTTTCTGAGTAGAGGTCTTTTACCTCTTTAGTTAAGTTTATTCCTAGGTAGCTTAATTTTTTTGGTGCAATGGTAAACGGGATTGTTTTTATAATCTCTCTTTCTGAAAGTTCACTATTGGTGTATAGAAATGCCTCAGATTTCTTGGGGTTAATTTTGTATCCTGCTACATTGCCAAATTCATGTATTAAGTCTAGTAGCTTTTTGATGGAATCTCTAGGGTTTTGTATGTATAATATCATGTCGTCTGCAAATAAGGACAGTTTTACTTCCTCTTATCCAATTTGGATGCCTTTTATTTCTTCTTCTTGCCGAATTGCAATGGCTAACACTTCCAGTACTATGTTGAACAGGAGTGGTGAGAGGGGGCATCCCTGTCTTGTTCCTGTTCTTAGGGGAAATGGTGTTAGTTTTTGTCCATTGAGTATGATGTTGGCTGTGGGCCTGTCATATATGGCTTTTATTATGTTGAGGTATGATCCTTCTACTCCCGCCTTGCTGAGAGTTTTTATCAAAAATGGTTGTTGAATTTTGTCAAATGCTTTTTCTGCATCAATTGATATGACCATGTGGTTTTTTTCTTTCAATTTGTTTATGTGATGTATCACGTTTATTGATTTGCGGATATTGTACCATCCTTGCATCCCTGGGATAAATCCTACTTGGTCATGGTGTATGATCTTTCTGATGTACTGCTGGATCCGATTTGCTAAGATTTTGTTGAGGATTTTGGCATCTATGTTCATGAGGGATATTGGCCTGTAATTCTCTTTCATTGTGTTGTCTTTACCTGGTTTTGGTATTAGGGTGATGCTGGCTTCATAGAATGAGCTTGGAAGTGTTCCTTCCTCTTGAATTTTTTGTAGTAGTCTGAGGAGGATAGGTTTTAGTTCTTCCTTGAATGTTTGGTAAAACTCCCCTGTGAAGCTGTCTGGCCCTGGGCTTTTGTTTGATGGAAGCTTTTTGATGACTGCTTCAATTTCTTCCATAGTTATTGGCCTGTTGAGATTTTTAGATTCTTCCTGATTGAGTTTTGGAATGTTGTATTTTTCTAGGAATTTGTCCATTTCCTCCATGTTGTCTAGTTTGTTGGAGTAGAGCTGTCCATAGTATTTTTTAACAATCATTTGTATTTCTGTGGGGTCTGTTGTTATTTCGCCTCTATCGTTTCTGATTTTATTTATTTGGGTCCTCTCTCTCTGCTTCTTGGTGAGTCTGGCTAGAGGTTTGTCAATCTTGTTTATCCTTTCAAAGAACCAGCTCTTGGTTTCATTGATTTTCTGTATTGTTTTTTTGGTCTCTATGTCATTTATTTCTGCTCTAATCTTTATTATCTCCTTCCTTCTGCTCACTCTGGGGTTTTCTTGTTGCTCTCTTTCTAATTCTTTGAGTTGTAGAGTTAGATGATTTACTACCATTTTTTCTTGTTTTTTGAGATAGGCCTGTAGAGCTATAAACTTCCCTCTCAGGACTGCTTTCATTGTGTCCCATAGGTTTTGGATTGTTGTGTTTTCATTGTCATTAGTTTCCAGGATGTTTTTAATTTCTTCTTTGATCTCATTGGTAACCCAATCAATATTTAATAGCATGCTATTCAGCTTCCAGGTGTTTGAGTATTTTGGGTTGTTTTTATTGTAGTTTATTTCTAGTATTATGCCATCGTGGTCTGCGAAGATGCTTTTTATGATTTCAATCTTCTTGAATTTGGGGATACTTTGCTTGTGACCCAATATGTGGTCTATTTTTGAAGATGTACCATGAGCACCTGAGAAGAACGTATATTCCCTGGCTTTGGGGTGAAGTGTTCTGAAGATGTCTACTAAGTCCATCTGATCTAGTGAGTCATTTAGGATTGCTGTATCTTTGCTGATTGTTTGTCTATAGGACTTATCCAGTGCTGTCAATGGTGTATTAAAGTCCCCTACTATGATTGTATTGTTGTCGATCTCTCCTTTGATATCTTCCAGGAGTTTTTTTATGAATTTGGGTGCTCCTACATTGGGTGTATATATGTTTACCAGGGTTATATCTTCTTGTTGTATTGATCCCTTTAGTATTATGAAGTGGCCTTCCTTATCTCTTGTTAAGGCCTTCACTTTGAGGTCTATTTTGTCCGATATAAGTATTGCTACCCCAGCTTTCTTTTCCTTTCCATTTGCCTGAAAGATATTTTTCCATCCTTTCACTTTCAGTCTGTGTGAGTCCCTTCTAATGAGGTGGGTTTCTTGTAGACAGCAGATGTATGGGTCATGTTTTTTTATCCATTCAGCCACTCGATGTCTTTTGGTTGGAGCATTTAGTCCGTTTACGTTTAAAGTTATTATTGAAAGGTACTTGTTTGTAGCCATTTCTTTTTGTGTGTGTGTGTGGCTGTTTTCTTTCTGAGCTTTTTATTTCTTCTTTTTATACCAGTCCCTTTAGCATTCCTTGCATTGCTGGCTTGGTGGTGACAAACTCCCTTAGCCTTTTTTTGTCTGTGAAGCTTCTTATTTCCCCTTCAAGTTTGAATGATAGCCTTGCTGGATAGAGTATTCTTGGATTCAGTCCTTTGCTTTGCATCACTTTGTAAATTTCAGTCCATTCTTTTCTGGCCTGATGTGTTTCTGTTGAGAAATCATTTGACAGTCTAATGGGCGATCCCTTGTATGTAACTTTCCGTCTCTCTCTTGCAGCCTGTAAGATTCTCTCTTTGTCCTGAACATTTGCCATGGTGATTATGATGTGTCTTGGTGTGGGTCTTTTCGGGTTCACCTTGTTTGGGACTCTCTGGGCTTGTGTGACTTTTTTCTTCCCCACCTCAGGAAAGTTTTCTGATATTATTTCTTCGAGTAGGTTTTCTAATCCTTGTTCATCCTTCTGTTGTTCTGGTACTCCTATTATTCGTATGTTGTTTCGTTTCATGTTGTCCCAAAGCTCCCTTAGGCTCTCCTCCTGTCTTTTAATTTTTTTTCTCCAATTGCAGTACATTTTGGGTGTGTTTTGCTTCCTTGTCTTCTAATTCACTAATTCGGTCCTCCGCTTCTCCTAGTCTACTGTTGATACTTTCAATGGAGTTTTTCATTGCAGCTATATCACTCTTCATTTCTCCTTGGGTCTTACTTAAGTTGTTGATTTTTTCATCTGTTTCTTCTAGCTTTTTCCATATGTTATCGATTTTTTCATCTGTTTCTTCTAGCTTCTTCCATATGTTATCGATTTTTTCATCTGTTTCTTCTTGCTTCTTGAAGAGGTTGTCGATTTTTTCCTCCATCCAGTTTATGCACTCTAGGACCCTTATTCTGAATTCTTTATCTGTCATGTTGCATGCCTCTGTATTACTTAGCTGCTTTTCTGGAGAGTCCTCCTTCTCTTTCCTTTGGGGGTTTCTTTGTCTACCCATGTTTGATCTCACTGACATATCTAGATGTTGAGTCGTTCAGTGGTTGCTCCCTGGGTGGCAGTGACTCCTTGGTCTGTGGTTGCTCTTCGGGCGGTTGCGGTAGCTGCTGCTCTTCAGTTGGCAGCAGCTCATCTGGTGGGTGCTGTTCACAGCTGTGGTGGCTCTTCTGGCTGGTGGGGCGAGGTTTCACGTACAGCTGCTGTTCCTCAGCAGAGGATGTGGTGCTCAGGAGGTTGCTGTTGCTTGGATCTGCTGCATTGATTTAAAGGCACAAAATACAACACAACAAGGCACCACGTACCAGGCACTATACACAAATATATTCACGATATTAATAACTCCAAATAAAGGTGACCACCTGAATTAAGAGAATTAGGGGATAAGGAAGAAGGAAGAGAAAAAGATAAAAGAAAAAAAAGAAAAGAAAAGTAGGGACCAAAAAAAGGAGTGCAAAAATGAAATCGGGAAAAAGGAGGGGGGAAAATAAAAGCGAGAAAAGAAAAGAAAAAAAAAAAAGAGCGAAAAGAGAGAATGAAGTGGAAGAGGGGAAGAGACTTTTTATATGAGGAGAATACTCCTATAGAACAGCCATTAATCCCAACAAATTCCAGCAACAGCTCCCTGGATATGAATGCAAACTAGAAACAACCAATAATATAACGATGAAAATAGAATGGAGAACACTAATCCCAAAATAAAATAAAGAGAAAATAAAATGGCACTTTAAAAAATGGTAAAATGGTAGCAGTAATAATACTGGTTAAAAAATAAGAAGGTAGTAATTAAAAGGGTAAAATCAGGTGATGGAAAAAGAAAAAAAAAAGAACAGAAAAAAAAATTGATTTCTTAGTTAAAAAGTGAAAAAAGAAAAAAAAAATGCAGTAGTGAAGGTCCTTCGGTTCTTCTATTCTTCAGTGTGGCTCGCCTTAGACCTTCCAGGTATTCAGGAGAGTGTTGAGTTTCCCTGCGATATACTGTTCCTCTGTGTTGTGAACCACAGTCCTTATTTTAAAGCAGGTCGCATTTATTTCCCAGACTGCCTTATTTTGTGTTTAGCAAAGAGTCAGTTTGTGGGTCAGCCTCTGGGTGGCAGTGTTCTGGGGTTGGCCTCTGAGGCTATAGGGCCTCTCTTTCCAGTGGAAGTTCACTGCCCAGAGCTGACTGCGTAATAGTTAGTTACCGGTGCTATGTTGTTGCTGGGTTTGAAAATCCCTCTATAGGCCAGACCCTGTTAACTCCCAGGGACTGATAAGGTTATTTTAATCCTTGATCTTGTACAGGGTGGAATCTGGGTGTGGCTGTGCTCCTTGCCTGGGGGTCGGGGGGAGGAGTCTCACTCTCTGGAGAGAATGGCTGCCCCAGTCTTGGGCTCAGGGGTGTCTCAGCACTCAATTCGCTGCCACCTCTCCCGGCTCCCCCTCTCTCCCCAGTCTCTCCCCAGATTCCACTCCTCCGCACACTCTCCCTCTCTTCAGCACAGGTGAGTGTCTGTATCCGAAATGTCCCATGAACAGGATTCAGTGAAAACAGACAAACAAACGCCGGCCGCGGAAACGGGGAAGGCTTGGTTTCTGTAAGCTTCTTCTCTTACCGGGACTGTATGGTCAGGTCAGCTCTTCAGGCTGCCCCCTTTAGGCTCAGTCCTCCGCGGTCACAGAACCCAGCTCTCAATTTCCCTGGCGGCGCCAGGAATCCCGTGGTTCTCCTTTCCCCTGTCAGGGGCTGTGCCTGTCCCAGGGGACACGGCTGTCTGCCACGCGGTCTCCCTCCGACTCTCTGGGCTCAGAGGTCTGGCAAACTTTCCTGCCCAAATCCCTGTTTTTTTTTTTACCTTTCCAGGGGAGTTCTGCTCTTCCCGGCTGCAAACCCTCTCGCCAGCTGAGCAATTTCGCCAATTCGGTCTATATATATACTCTTAACTTCTCTGGGAACACATATAGCCTATCTAATAAAAGAGAAACATGGTAATTGGCATACAACCGCTACCCTTCCCATTGGCTAATCAGGGTGATATGCAAATTAACTGCCAGCCAAGATGGCGACAGGCAGCCAGGCAGCTTAAACTGAACATGAGGTTTGCTTGCTTCAGTGACGGAGGACTGCAACGTTCCCCGCCTGCCTTGCAGGCCTCTGAGCCTGCAGTTTAAGAAACATTGTAACATATAGAAGCTAAACAAAACCACAGAAACCAGCTTTCAGGGAGCCGGGTCTCAGAGCTGGAGTTGATACAGAGTTTCGATTATAGAACTGAAACAAACCAGATACCTACTTTCAGGAGCGGAGGCCTAAGAGCTGGAGCCTCAGAGCTAAAGCTGGCCCAGAATAAAAAAAAAAAAAGAAAAAAAGGAGCAGTTGGGAGCTTCAGTCACCCCCAGCCTGAAAACAGCCCTCAGCCCTTCACCCAGACTGGCCAGGCACCCCAGTGGGGACCCCCACCCTGAAGGGTGTGTGACCAGCTGCAAACAGCCATCATCCCCTCATCCAGGCTGGCCAGGCACCCCAGTGGGGACCCCCACCCTGATCCAGGACACCCTTCAGGGCAAACCAGCCAGCCCACACCAGGCCTCTATTCTATATAGTAAAAGGGTAATATGCCTCCCAGCACCGGGATCAGCGTGACAGGGGGCAGCGCCCAAACCCCCTGATCGCTCTGCGGCTCTGTGTGTGACAGGGGGCGGGGCCACAACCTCCCTATATGCCCTGCTCTCTTCCTGACAGGGGAAGGTGCCCCAACCCCCTGATTGGCCCTGGACTGTGCCTGATAGGGGCGAGCTCCCCAACCGCCTGATTGCCCTGCGGCTCTGTGTGTGACAGGGTGTGGCGCCCCCAACCCCCACCCCACGGGCCCTGCTGTGTGTGTGACGGGGTAGAGCCATAACCTCCCCATCAGCCCTGCACTGAGTGTGAGAGTGGCAGCGCCCCAACCCCCTAATCGGCCCTGCTCTGTGGGTGATAGAGGGTGGCGCCCCAACACGCCCCCCCCTCGCCCACGGGCCCTGCTCTGTGTGTGATGGGGTAGAGCCATAACCTCCCCATTGACCCTGCCCTGAGTGTGACAGTGGCAGCGCCCCAAGCCCCTGATCTGCCCGGCTCTGTGTGTGACAGGGGGGAGCTCCCCAACGCCCTGATGGGCCCTGCTCTCTGCGTGACAGGGGGGAGCTCCCCAACCCCCTGATTGACCCTGCTCTGCACGTGACAGGGGGCAGTGCCCCCAACCCCCTGATTGGCCCTGCTCTGTGCATGACAGGGTACGGAGCCCCAACCCCCCTGATGGGCCCTGCTCTGTGCGTGACAGGGGGCAGCGCCCCAACCCCCTGATTGGCCCTGCTCTGTGCGTGACGGGGTGGCGCCGCAACCTCCCCATCGACCCTGCCTTGAGTGTGACAGGGGGCGGTGCCCCTACCCTCTAATCGGCCCTACCCTGAGCGTGACTGAGGGTGGCATCGCAACCTCCCAATCCGCCCTGCTCTGTGCATGACAGGGGGCGGTGCCCCAACTCACCAATCGGCCCTGCTCTGAGCCCGACCAGGGGCTGCACCTAGGGATTAGGCCTGCCCTCTGCCACCCGGGAGCAGGCTTAAGCCAGCATGTCGTTATCTCCCGAGGGGTCCCAGACTGCAAGAGGGCACAGGCCGTGCTGAGGGACCCCCTCCCCCCCGGAGTGCACAAATTTTTGTGCACCTGGCCTCTAGTATATATATAAATATCCTATCTAATAAAAGAGAAACATGG
Organism: Myotis daubentonii; assembly: GCF_963259705.1. Lineage (NCBI taxonomy): Eukaryota > Metazoa > Chordata > Mammalia > Chiroptera > Vespertilionidae > Myotis > Myotis daubentonii. Next base: position 36,018,984 of record NC_081855.1, on the reverse strand, counting down.
TAATTGGCATACGACCGCTACCCTTCCCATTGGCTAATCAGTGAGATATGCAAATTAACTGCCAGCCAAGATGGCGGCTGGCAGCCAGGCAGCCTAAAGCGAATATGAATGAGGCTTGCTTACTTCAGTGACGGCGGACTCCAACATTCCCTGCCTGCCTTGCCGGCCTCTGAGCGGCAGTTTGAAACATAGTTACAAATATAGAAGCTAAACAAACCCCAGAAATCTGCTTTCAGGCAGCCGGGATCTCAGAGCTGGTGTTGATACAGAGTTTCGATTGTAGAACACAAACAAGTATGGGCCCGAGGGTTTCCTCTTTCCCAGCAGCAGAGGCCTCAGAGCTGGAGCCAGAGCTAATGCTGGCCCAGAATAAAAAAGAAAAAAAGAAAAAAGGAGCAGTTGGGAGCTTCAGTCACCTGACAGCCTGAAAACAGCCCTCAGCCCCTCACCCAGACTGGCCAGGCACCCCAGTGGGGATCCCCACCCTGAAGGGGGTGTGACCAGCTGCAAACAGCCATCATCCCCTCACCCAGGCTGGCCAGGCACCCCAGTGGGGACCCCCACCCTGATCCAGGACACCCTTCAGGGCAAACCAGCCGGCCCCCACCCGTGCACCAGGCCTCTATGCTATATAGTAAAAGGGTAATATGCCTCCCAGCACCGGGATCAGTGGAGCTGCGAGGCCTCCCTGCACTGGGATCAGCATGACAGGGGGCAGCGCCCAAACCCCCTGATTGGCCCTGCTCTGTGTGTGACAGGGTTCGGCGCCACTCCCACCGCCTCCCACGGGCCCTGCTCTGTGTGTGACGGGGTAGAGCCATAACCTCCCCATCGGCCCTGCCCTGAGTGTGAGAGTGGCAGCGCCCCAACCCCCTGATCGGCCCTGCTCTGTGGGTGATAGAGGGCGGCGCCACAAACCCTCCCTCGCCCCTCCCACGGGCCCTGCTCTTTGTGTGACGGGGTAGAGCCATAACCTCCCCATCGACCCTGCCCTGAGTGTGACAGTGGCAGCGCCCCAACCCCCTGATCCACCCTGCTCTGTGTGTGACAGGGGGCGGTGCCCCAACTCCCCTATCGGCCCTACTCTGTGAGTGACAGGGTGGAGCTCCTCAACCCCCTGATGGGCCCTGCTCTGTGTGTGACAGGGGGGAGCGCCCCAACCCCCTGATGGGCCCTGCTCTGTGCATGACAGGGTACGGAGCCCCAACCCCCTTGATGGGCCCTGCTCTGTGCGTGACGAGGTGGCACCGCAACCTCCCCATCGACCCTGCCTTGAGTGTGACGGGGTGGTGCCCCAACCCCCCAATTGGCCCTAACCTGAGCGTGACTGAGGGTGGCATCGCAACCTCCCCATCCGCCCTTCTCTGTGCATGACAGGGGGCGGTGCCCCAACTCCCCAATCAGCCCTGCTCTGTGCCCGACCAGGGGCTGCACCTAGGGATTGGGCCTGCCCTCTGCCATCCGGGAGCAGGCCTAAGCCAGCAGGTCGTTATCTCCCGAGGGGTCCCAGACTGCGAGAGGGCACAGGCCGGGCGGAGGGACCCCCCTTCCCCCCCGAGTGCAGAAATTTTTGTGCACCGGGCCTCTTGTCCTATCTAATAAAAGAGAAACATGGTAATTGGCGTACGACCACTACCCTTCCCACTGGCTAATCAGGGCAATATGCAAATTAACTGCCAGCCAAGATGGCGGCTGGCAGCCAGGCAGCTTGAAACTAACAGGAGGCTTGCTTGCTTCAGTGACGGAGGACTCCAACGTTCCCCACCTGCTGCTGCAGGCCTCTGAGCTGCAAGCAACTATGTAACAAACATAGAAGCTAAACAGAACCCCAGAAACCTGCCCGGCTTCAGCCAGCAGGATCGCAACATTGTAAGCAAAGGCCAGAAACCTACTTTCAGCAGTGGAGGCCTAAGAGCTGGAGCCAAACTTCAAAGCTAAAGCTGGCCCAGAATAAAAAAAAAAAAAAGAAGAAAAAAAGGAGCCGTTGGGAGCTTCAGTCACCCCCAGCCTGAAAACAGCCCTCAGCCCCTCACCCAGACTGGCCAGGCACCCCAGTGGGGACCCCCACCCTGAAGGGTGTGTGACCAGCTGCAAACAGCCATCATCACCTCACCCAGGCTGGCCAGACACCTCAGTGGGGACCCCCACCCTGATCCAGGACACCCTTCAGGGCAAACCAGCCGGCCCCCACCCGTGCACCATGCCTCTATGCTATATAGTAAAAGGGTAATATGCCTCCCAGCACCGGGATCAGCGGAGCCGCGAGGCCTCCCGGCACCGGGATCAGCGTGACAGGGTGCAGCGCTCAAACCCCCTGATCGCCCTGCAGCTCTGTGTGTGACAGGGTGCGGCGCCCAACCCCCTGATCGGCCCTGCTCTGTGTGTGACGGTGCGGTGCCCCAACACCCCCCCACCCCCCCACGGGCCTTGCTCTGTGTGTGACGGGGTAGAGACATAACCTCCCCATCGGTCCTGCCCTGAGTGTGTGAGTGGCGGTGCCCCAACCCCCTGATGGGCCCTGCTCTGTGCGTGACAGGGTACAGAGCCCCAACCCCCCTGATGGGCCCTGCTTTGTGAATGACAAGGGGCAGTGCCCCAACCCCCTGATGGGCCCTGCTCTGTGCGTGACAGGGTACAGAGCCCCAACCCCCCTGATGGGCCCTGCTCTGTGAGTGACAGGGGGCAGTGCCCCAACCCCCTGATGGGCCCTGCTCTGTGCGTGACAGGGTACAGAGCCCCAACCCCCCTGATGGGCCCTGCTCTGTGAGTGACAGGGGGCAGTGCCCCAACCCCCTGATTGGCCCTGCTCTGAGCGTGACAGGGTGGCGCCGCAACCTCCCCATCGACCCTGCCTTGAGTGTGACAGGGGGTGGTGCCCCAACCCCCCAATCGGCCCTACCCTGAGCGTGACTGAGGGTGGCATCACAACCTCCCGATCCGCCCTGCTCTGTGCATGACAGGGGGTGGTGCCCCAACTCCCCAATCGGCCCTGCTCTGAGCCCGACCAGGGGCTGCACCTAGGGATTGGGCCTGCCCTCTGCCACCCGGGAGCAGCCTAAGCCAGCAGGTCGTTATCACCCGAGGGGTCCCAGACTGCGAGAGGGCACAGGCCGGGCTGAGGGACCCCCCCTGACCCCGGAGTGCACAAATTTTTGTCCACCGGGCCTCTAGTATATATATATACCCTTAACTTCTCTGGGAACACATTAGCAGTGGCTAAGATTATTATTGGCTTCATTCTTTGAAATTGCTGTTCTAACCATCCCTCCATTCCTAGATTGAATTTACCTCCCCCTCCCCCCTCTGTTGCAAATGATTTATCACTTGATAACAGTGTATGTCATTTCCCCCTGTATTTTCAGTTACTTCCTTAGGATATGTTTCTGGGAAAGAGAACCCTATGGATTTTCTCTTGAGAAAATGCAGCTGTGCACAGAAACTTGGGCATGCACTGTGGCGAGTTCAGTCTCTGAATGACACCTGTGGGTCCTAGGTTAAGAAAGAGTGGTTTAGAAGAGGCGGAGATTAAAGCCGGTCACTTTCTCTGTGTTGGATTCTGGAGTTTAGACTCATTCTGTAGTGACCTTATTCGTAACTCAGTGCTTGGTTAATTTGCATAAAATCCTATCAGATAGATAATACCTCCATTTCACAGGCTCTGAGACCTTAAGCGATTCACACAGCGAAATTCAAACTTAGGCTTGCCTGACTCCAGAGCCCACTCCTTTCCATTCTACCATACTGTCCTTGAAGTAAGAATTCTTGCACACCTGCTATATGCCAAGGAGTTTTTCTCCTTACAACCATTTTTACAGGAAGCATTGTTACAGGTAAGGCTTTTAGTCTAGAGCAGTGGTTCTCAACCTTGGCTGCACATTAGAATCACCTGGGAATCTTTTTTAAAATCCTGATTTCTGGGCCTCATCCTCTGGAAATTCTGTTTGTCATGGCGCGGGGCCACAACATTAGTAACAAAGAAACAGAATTTCCGGAGGATGAGGCCCAGAAATCAGGATTTTTAAAAGATTCCCAGGTTATTCTAATGTGCAGCCAAGGTTGAGAACCACTGTTCTAGAGCAGTGGTCGGCAAACTCATCAGTCAACAGAGCCAAATATCAACAGTACAACAATTGAAATTTCTTTTGAGAGCCCAGTTTTTTAAACTTAAACTATATAGGTAGGTACATTGTTATTAACTTTTTTTTTTTAAATATATTTTATTGATTTTTTACAGAGAGGAAGGGAGAGAGATAGATAGTTAGAAACATCGATGGGAGAGAAACATCGATCAGCTGCCTCCTGCACATCTCCCACTGGGGATGTGCCCGCAACCCAGGTACACGCCCCTGACCAGAATCGAACCTGGGACCCTTCAGTCCGCAGGCTGACGCTCTATCCACTGAGCCAAACCGGTTTCAGCAATTGTTATTAACTTAATTAGGGTACTCCTAAGGCTTAACACTCAAGGGGCCAAAGAGCCGCATGTGGCTCGCGAGCCGCAGTTTGCCGACCGCGGGCGAGAAATGAAGAGACATTATCAAGGTACATGTGTGAGTTGTCACAGTCTGATCTAGAACCTTTATTTCCTAACTCCTGGCCCACAGCTTTGGCAAAGTAGGAATACACAACCAGGTGTGTTAGATTCCAAGACGTGCTCTCAAGTGCGGTGATTTATAAGGCCAGGAAATTATGTCACTTCCATTTGTTTTGTTTATATACTTATTCCAATATTTATTTCCAGATTTCTGTCTTAGTGTTGGGTATCTGGTTTTCTTTGAATGGCATTGTTTCAAGATTGATTTTCATTTGTGTTGCAGTTAGGAATCTGAAGTAAACAAGAGAGTATGATGTCTTCAGCGTGGTCTGAATATACCATTGGTGGGGTGAAGATTAGCTTTCCTTGTAAAGCTTATCCATCCCAGCTTGCTATGATGAATTCTGTAAGTATTTTTCAGCAGTTATTTGAAGTCTTATTAAGATACCTATGTCTGTAAGTCATAACATACATTGAGTCTGTGACTACATTTATTTTCTCAGATAGTAAATGGATTGAAAACATTTGCTGGGTTCATTGAAGAACAGCTAACCTTTGGAAAAGTATTACTGATCCCTGCTAAACTGTCTGTGTCCATGGTTAGTTACGAGGCAAAGGAGAACATTCTGAACAAAGTTCTCAGCTCATTTGGAACTTTTACTTTACAGAATTACGGCTTTCTACAAAGTATTTATTGTCTTCCATATGGTACACTCTAGTTCCTACCGTAATTTTTTTGAAGATATTTCAGTCATATGGAAACAAACTTTAGTTTACCAACTTTCCAACTTTGTTATATTTTAGTATTTGGCCATATTTGCTTTATACCTTGTTTATAAATAACAGGATTACCAGTATCCTGAATTTTTTCTTTTTCTTTACTAGCATTGCTTTAATACATTTATTATGTATGTATCCAGTTAATTTACATAATTTTGAACTTTGCACAATGATATCATACTATACCTCTCTGTAGAACTTGATTTTTTTTCCCCTTAACATTATTATTATTATTTTAATAGGTTTTAGAGAGAGGAAAGGCGAGAGACGGGAGAATCATCTATAGTTGCCTCCCACACGTCCTGATCAGGGATCAAACCTGCAACCTTTGTATGTGCTCTGACCAGGAATTGAACCTGCCAAATTTTGGTGTACCGGACGATGTTCCTACCAACTTTGCCATACTGGCTAGGGCTGCTTAACATTATTTTTTTATTTTTTAAAGGGGTGAATGATGATTTTTATTTTTATTTTTTAAAATATATTTTATTGATTTTTTACAGAAAGGAAGGGAAAGGGATACAGAGTTAGAAACATCGATCAGCTGCCTCCTGCACACCCCCTACTAGGGATGTGCCCGCAACCAAGGTACATGCCCTTGACCAGAATCGAACCTGGGACCCTTGAGTCCGCAGGCTGACGCTCTATCCACTGAGCCAAACCAGTTATGGCAACATTATTTTTAAGATGTAGCCCTGGCCTTTCCAGCATGGCTCAGTGGTCGATCTATGAACCAGAAGGTCACGGTTCGATTCCCAGTCAGGGCACATGCCTGGGTTGTGGGCTCAGTCCCCAGTTTGGGGCATGCAGGGGCCAGACGATCAATGATTCTCTCTCATCATTGATGTTTCTCTCTCTCTCCCTCTCCTTTCCTCTCTGAAATTAATAAAAACATACTAAAAAAAAAAAAAAAGGTGTCACCCTGTTGATTGTTAATCCATTTTAATGGCTTTATTGGATTCCATTATCTGAATACCAGAATTTTTTTGGTACATTATCCTTCTGATAGATATTTGAATTGTTTACATTCTTTTGCAATTATAAACAGTGTTGCTATGAACTTTCTTATGCATGTTTCCTTCTGATGGAGAGAGACCCTAATGAAAGAAATTGTTTATTGATTTTTTTAATTGTTTTTGTGTCCATAGATTGTCAGAGGATTAAACAGTAAGCAACATTGTTTGTTGGAAAGCCCTACAGGAAGTGGGAAAAGCTTAGCCTTACTTTGTTCTGCTTTAGCATGGCAACAATCTCTTAGTGGTAAGTAGCTGATTGCTATCTTCAGGTTGCTTATTGGGACCTGAAAAAATATAATGCAGTACTTTTAATTCAGAATGATTCATCTGTATTCTAGCTAACTTAGTATTCTCTTTTAAGATCTTTCTTTATGATGTTATTATGTCTTCCAAAAGAGTTTCAATATGGCAAAATATGTTCAATTAATCCCCAAACAAATTTGAACATAATGTAGTTTTTTATTTGATGATTCAGAGTATATATAAGAATCTTGGCATGCTTATTATTATCAAAACTAGAGGCCCGATGCACAAAATTCGTGCAAGGGGCTTGGCCCTCACAGCTGCGGCGTCTTGCCTCAGCCCTTGCAGCCTTGGCTTCGTCCAGAAGGTTGTCCGGCTGTCCGGTCTAATTAGCAATTACACTTTTATTATTATAGTTAATTATAATTTTTATGTAAAAGATGCAAGAGATGGGTCTGTCATGATGCCATCATAGGGATAATTGTGTGTGTGTGTATGTAGGTGTGTGTGTGTGTGTTTTGTTTATTTTTTGAGTAAATCCTGTGGTATATTTGCTTATCTGTCCATTTCTCATAACATTAAAACATGAATATATAAAAAGGAAAACATTCTAGTTGATCTTTCTACTTGTCTGGGTACCAGATAAGCATTTGTTGTAAAATTGTTTGTATGAATCTATATTATTTTTCATTACATTTACTTTATTTGCAAAAAAATGCCTAGTAATATTTACTTTTATGAAAGACTGTTTGATACACATAATGAATCTGAAGTACCATCTTGTATACATTTTAGTTACATAATTAGATTGCTTTGACCTAAAGTGTTAGCAGAATTTAAAAGTAAGCATGGGTGTGTATGTATATGTATGTATATGTGTGTGTGTGTATGTGTATGTATATATGTATGAATATATAATGTTTTTTAAAAGGAAATGTTTGGGTTACTGATAACATTATTAAATATTAAAAATAAAAAGTAAATATTTTATAAGCTTTTGGTTGTCCGTTTTGATTCTTACTGATGTTAAATTAATCTTTGGGGGAAAATGAGATTATCTTAACTTAAAATTTTAATGAGATTCTGGAAAATAGAATTAGTAGTATTTCTGTAGTATAGAGAGGAAAATAATGTCAGTACTCTTTAGAGAAAATAAATTACTCAGCTTTTTTTATATCTATGAATTGTATATTGAAACACACAGGCACATAATGTAGATATTGCAAATTTGTATTATATTAAAGTATTAAAAATGACCTGTTTTATTTAATTTGAATATTGACTTTAAAGTGTATTTTGATACATGTATCATAATTGCTACATCATGAAACATGTTTCTGTTTGAAATAGAAGTATAATGTGGGAATGATTTACCCTTATGTGTTTACATTATTATTTAACATATTGAACTTTCAAATTCTTGATTAAGGGAAATAGCAGTAATTAAGATATTTTAGGTCTTTATTCCATGATTGATATTTTAATAAATCTCAATATAAATTAATACTTGCATTGTTGTGCCTTTATTACATTATTAATTTTTTATAATTAAATTTTAGTAACTTATGTAAATAACACGATAACTTCTCTACATGTTTCTGGCATAAGTGTTGCTCTGCTGTCCCAAATTTGATGTCCAGATTTGCCAGGTACTTTTTCAGTTTTAGCACAAAAAGTGTTTCATCCTGGGATAGCTCCCAATCCTGGGCAAATTGGGGTGTTTGCTTACCCTAACTGCATAGAAAGATTGAGTTAAAAAAAATTAGAAATATTGTAAATAGAAGTTCTTTTATTTTTTAGGAAAGCCAATGGATGAAAGCTTAAGTAAAAAAGCTGAAGTATCATTGTCATGTTGTTGTACATGCCATTCAAAGAATTTTACAAACGATGACATGAACCAAGGAACTTCACGTCATTTCAATAGTCCAAGTACACCACCTTCTGAAAGAAATGGCACTTCATCACCTTGTCAAGGTAGTTCATATTTTGCTGGGGTCTGTTAGTATCTGTAACAGAAGCCTTATTTATTGCTGTTATGAGACCTTATTTAGATAAATTTGGTTAGCATAATTGATTATGTACTTCTACATATATTCTCTGCAATTATTTTAGATAATTCATAGAGTAGTCAGAAATCCTTGGATTTTTTTATTCTTGGCTTGACTTTTCATTTATTCAGACATTTTGCTAGCTTAAATTAGTTTTTGAAGGCGAGGCAGAATAAATGATGTTCAGAGGCTGATGTTATTTGTAGGCAGTATTATTAATTATACTAGAGGCCCGGTGCACAAAAATTTGTGCACTCGGTGGTGGGGGGGGTCCCTCCACCCGGCCTGTGCCCTCTCGCAGTCTGGGACCCCTCGGGAGATAACGACCTGCTGGCTTAGGCCTGCTCCTGGGTGGCAGAGGTTCAGGCCCAATCCTTAGGTGCAGACCCTGGTCGGGCTCAGAGCAGGGCCGATTGGGGAGTTGGGGCGCCGCCCCCTGTCATGCACAGAGCAGGGCGGATCGGGAGGTTGCGATGCCACCCTCAGTCACGCTCAGGGTAGGGCCGATTGGGGGGTTGGGGCACCGTCCCCTGTCACACTCAAGGCAGAGTCGATGGGGAGGTTGCGGCGCCACCCCCCGTCATTCACAGAGCAGGGCCATTGAGGGGGTTGGGGCGCTGCCCCCTGTCACGCACAGAGCAGGGCCCATCAGGGGTTGGGGAGCTCCCCCCTGTCATGCACAAAGCAGGACCCATCAGGGGGTTGGGGCGCTGCCCTCTATCACCCACAGAGCAGGGCCAATCGGGGTTGGGGCGCTGCTACTCTCACACTCAGGGCAGGGCCGATGGGGAGGTTATGGCTCTACCCTGTCCCATACAGAGCAGGGCCTGTGTGTGTGGGGGGGAGGTTGGGGCGCTGCACTCTGTCACACACAGAGCAGGGCCGATCAGGGGGTTGGAGCGCCGCACCCTGTCACACATAGAGCCGCAGGACGATCAGGGGGTTGGGGAGCTCTCCCCTATCAGGCACAGAGCAGGGCTGATCAGGGGGTTGGGGCGCCTTCCCCTGTCACGAACAGAGCAGGGCAGATAGGGAGGTTGTGGCCCCGCCCCCTGTCACACACAGAGCCGTAGGGCGATCAGGGGGTTTGGGTGCTGCCCCCTGTCACGCTGATCCCGGTGCTGGGAGGCCTCTCAGCTCCGCTGATCGCGGCTCTGCTGATCCCGGTGCTGGGAGGCATATTACCCTTTTACTATATAGGATAGAGACCTGGTGCACGGGTGGGGGCCGGCTGGTTTGCCCTGAAGGGTGTCCTGGATCAGGGTGGGGGTCCCCACTGGGGTGCCTGGCCAGCCTGGGTGAGGGGATGATGGCTGTTTGCAGCTGGTCACACACCCTTCAGGGTGGGGGTCCCCACTGGGGTGCCTGGCCAGTTTGGGTGAGGGGCTGAGGGCTGTTTTTAGGCTGGCGGCTGACTGAAGCTCCCAACTGCTCCTTTTTTTCTTTTCTTTTTTATTATTCTGGACCAGCTTTAGCTCTGGCTCCAGCTCTGAGGCCTCTGCTGCTGAAAGCAGGTATCTGGTTTGTTTGGGTTCTATAATCGAAACACTGTATCAACTCCAGCTCTGAGATCCCAGCTGCCTGAAAGCAGGTTTCTGGGGTTTTGTTTAGCTTCTATATTTATAACAATGTTTCAAACTGCAAGCTCAGAGGCCGGCAAGGCAGGCGGGGAACGTTGGTTTCCTCCGTCACTGAAGCAAGCAAGCCTCATGTTAGCTTCAAGCTGCCTGGCTGCCGGCCGCCATCTTGGCTGGCAGTTAATTTGCATATCTCACTGATTAGCCAATGGGAAGGGTAGTGGATGTACGCTAATTACCATGTTTCCCTTTTATTAGATAGGATGGTAGAATTTCATAAAACATACTAATTTGTATTGTAAGACAAACTCTAATCCGCCTCATTTATTCTTGATAAATTTGCCTGATCTTCTGAGGTTAGTATTCTAAAAAAATACAGTAATGCTCTAATGCAGCCGTGGGCAAACTACGGCCCGCAGGCCGGATCCGGCCTGTTTGAAATGAATAAAACTATTGAAAAAAAAGACCATATCCTTTTATGTAATGATGTTTACTTTGAATTTATATTAGTTCACACAAACACTCCATCCATGCTTTTGTTCCGGCCCTCCGGTCCAGTTTAAGAACCCATTGTGGCCCTCGAGTCAAAAAGTTTGCCCACCCCTGCTCTAATGGGATCTTCTTTATAGGTTACCATGTTCTTTTCCCTGTCTGCCTTGAGATTCTCTCTTTGTTGTTAGTGTTTGACAGTTTTAATATAATGTGCCTGGGAGAAAGCCTTTTTGGATTGAGATAATCAGATGTTCTGTTAGCTTCTTGGATTTGAGGACCCAGTTCTTTCTATAGGTTTGGGAAGTTCTCATCAATTATTTGTTTGAATAGGTTCTTCATTTCCTTCTTCCTCTTTTCTTCTGGTATGCCCATTATTCTTTTTTTTGTTATTGTTGTTAATCCTCACCCAAGGATATTTTTCCCATTGATTTTTATAAAGAGTGGAAGAAGGGGGAGAGACAGAGAGAAACATTGATGTGAGAGAGACACATCGATTGGTTGCCTCGTGAATGCACCCCGACCAGGGCCAGGATTGATCCTGCAAACGAGGTACCTGCCCTTGATCAGAATCGAACCCAGGACCCTTCAGTTTGTAGGCTGACACTCTATCCACTGAGCCAAACTAGGGCCCCATTATTCTTATATTTTTCTTTCTAATGAGTCAGATACTTCTTGAATCATTTTTTTTTTTTTAACTCACGATTCTCTCTCTACTTCCACCTGAGTAATTCTAGATTTCTGTCTTTAGTATCATTAATTCTTTCTCCCATCTGGTCTGCTCTATTTCCTAAGCTTGCTAGTTCTTTCTTCATCTCATTTATTCAGTTCTTCAGTTCCAGAATTTCTGTTTGGTTCCTTTTTTTTTTTTTAAGTGTCAATCTCTTTGGTGAAATACTGTTAAGTTTTGAGAGTTTCTTTATATATTTTGAGTACATGTTTATTTAAAAAATGTAGTTGTAGGTTTACTTTAGATTTAAGATGCATTTCGAGTTAATTTTTTAATATGGTGCAAGGTATGGATCCAAGTTCATTTATTTTCATATGGATATCTAATTATTTAGCATCATTTATCGAAAAGGCTATCATTTGTCCACTGCATTGCCTTTGTAAAAAATCAGTTGTCAATTACAACTTTCATTTTAACATTATTGTGAGTTAGAGTATGTAGAATTTTCTCTTTAAGAATCAGATGGCATAAATCATGGTTGTATTCTGATACTCTCTTTATACTTTCAAGTAAATTCTTTAATAAGATGTAACCTAAATACATAAAAGTGCACAAATTCTAAGTGTATAGTTTGAAGAATTTTCACAAAGTAAACACACTAATGTACTCCCATCTAGATAAAAAATAGGATATGACCAACACTTCTCATCCTCTTCGTTAGTCACCTTTCCACAGGTAATTGCTATCTTCCCTTCTGTCACCATTAGTGAGCTTTGCCTTTTTATAGAAATGAAATTATATCCATCTACTTTTGCTTAATGTTGTACTATGAGATTTATTTGTGTATTGCATATAGTAGTACTTATTGCTATATATTATTTTCTATGAATATACTGCAATTTATTAATTTATCTTACAGTTGTTAGACATTTGGGTGGTTTCTGCTTTTGGTTATTAATGCTATTTTGAACATTCTTTTCGAAACATATGGACATATATATATATATATGTATATATATATATTTTTAGATGTATTTTTTTATTGATTTCAGAGAGGAAGGGAGAGGGAGAGAGAGAAATGTCAATGATGAGAGACCATCATTGATTGGCTGTCTCCTGCATGCCCCCTACTGGGGTCTTAGCCAGCAACCCAGGCCTGTGCCCTGACTGGGAATGGAGCCCTGACCTCCTGGTTCATTGGTCGACACTCAATCTCTGAGTCACGCCAGCTGGGCAATTTTGAACATTCTTATTCATTCTGCTACAAATAGGTATTTTCTACCAGATAGATACTTAGTAATGGAATTGCTGGTCATAGTGTATGCATATGTTCAGTTATAGTAGTTACTGCCAATATTTTCCAAAGTGGTTGAACCTTTAGCACTTGGTATTTCTAGTCATTAAAAATTTTACCCATTTTGGTGCTTGTGTCATGTTCTCATGAGTTTTAATTGGTATTTCTCTGTTGATTAATGAGGTTGAGCATCTTTTAGTATGTTTATTGGTTGTTTAAATATTCCTTTTATTGAACTGCATATTCAGGTTTTTTGCCCATTTTCGAATTGGGTGGTTTCTTATTCATTTCTAGGAGTTTTTTTTAAAAAAAAATATTCTGGCCCTAACCGGTTTGGCTCAGTGGATAGAGCGTAGGCTTGTGAACTGAAAGGTCCCAAGTTCGATTCCAGTCAAGGGCATGTACCTTGGTTGCGGGCACATCCCCAGTGGGAGGTGTGCAGGAAGCAGCTGATCGATGTTTCTCTCTCATCGATGTTTCTAACTCTCTATCCCTCTCCCTTCCTCTCTGTAAAAAATCAATAAAATATATTTTTAAAAAATCTGAATATATCTCATTTCTTTATAACTTTGTATTTTAGAGACTTAACCTTTTCAATAAGTTTCCTGCAAACTTCTCTGCTATAAAGAACATGGAGATAAACCTTTTTTGTATATGTAGATAATATGATTTTTATTTTAATGAATTGGGTATTAATCTTTTTTGGCAGATGGCAGTTCAGTTTTTCTAAAATTAAATTATTGTTTATGGTAGCTATTCCCTACCCTTTAATGGGCCCATACAAATTTGCCCCTTGGTTTATTTGGGGCAAGGTTTCTCAAACAGGGCACTATTAACATTTTGAATTGGATCATTCTTTGTTGTGGGACTGTGCTGTGCATTGTGGGATATTTAGCAGCATCTCCCGGGCCTCAACCCACTAGATGCCAGTAGTTTTCCTGCTGTCTCCTGCCTTTGCTGACAACAAAAAAATGTCTCCAGAGATTGCTCAATGTTCCTGGTGTGGGGATAGGGGTGTTAAAATGGTCCCAGTTGAGAACCACTATGCTAGTTTGTTTTGTGGGTATTTTACCAATTTGCCTGGAAATTGCGGAGCTCAAAATTACATGTCTTTCTAAAATATATATGGAAATGCAAAGGGCTAAGAATAATAGCCAAAGACACTCTTGAGAATCTGGTTAAGGTGAGAAGACTTAATCTATGGGATAGGCCAGTGGTTGGCAAAGCGCGGCTCACGAGCCACACGCACCTCTTTGGCCCCTTGAGTGTGGCTCTTCCACAAAATACCACGTGCCGGCGTGCATGTACAGTGCGATTGAAACTTCGTGGCCCATGCGCAGAAGTCGGTTTTCGGAAAGGAGATAGATGAGACAAGTATACAAGACGAGTGTGGATGGAAGAGTTGGAAGGGGTCTACCTCAGCGAACGTACCTCAATCAGATTGAAGACGTTTTTAGCAAAGGCCAGCTTAGGAGCACCCTAATTAAGTTAATAACAATGTACCTACCTATATAGTTTAAGTTTAAAAAATTTGGCTCTCAAAAGAAATTTCAATTGTTGTACTGTTGATATTTGGCTCTGTTGACTAATGAGTTTGCCTACCACTGAGATGGGCTGACTTACTATATATAAAGCTATAGTAATTAGAACACTTTGGTATTGGTGCAGTGTAGACCCATGGAAAACAATGGAGAACCCACATTTAGTTCCACATATAGCCAGAAAGTTTTTTTTTTTTTTTTTTTTTTTTTTAAATAGAAGTGCTCAGAGGGCAAAGGAGGGACTTTTCTATAAGTGGTACTGGGACTCTCAGATATTCCTATAGAAAAAAATTGAAATTGTAGCCCTATTTTACTTCATACAGAAAAGTCCATTCCGTGTAGATTAATGATCTAGGTCTGAAAGGCAGAATTATGGTTTTAGAATTTTCAAATGATGTTCCTATGAGTCTTAGGAAAAAGCATGTCTCATAGCGGGGAAAGAATAGTGGTGGACCAAAGAAGGCCTAAGTCAGTGATGGCGAACCTATGACACGCGTGTCAGAGGTGTCAAGCGAACTCATTTTTTTGGTTGATTTTTCTTTGTTAAATGGCATTTAAATATATAAAATAAATATCAGAAATATAAATCTTTGTTTTACTACGGTTGCAAATATAAAAAAATTTCTATATGTGACACGGCACCAGAGTTAAGTTAGGGTTTTTCAAAATGCTGACACGCCAAGCTCAAAAGGTTCGCCATCACTGGCTAAGTCTTTCATCCTGTTTTGGAAATTGTAAGCAATTTTTCTTTAAAAAATATTATCCTTAGAAAAAGCTTGAAAACCAATGCTGTGTGTGGTATAGATTCACTTCTGCGTTTATTCAGATAAACTTGTGTTTTTGAAAACAGTACTAGTCTTGCCTACAGATCTTTCTGCCCTAATAGTCTGTAAATTCTTTAAGGCCAGGAACTGTTTCTTTTTCATGGTGTCTGGAATTGTTTGGGCTTGATAAAATAAATGCTTGTTTAGTGAATTCAAGGGAACTCATAAAGAAGAACAAAGAGGAAGGAAGGTACTTTTAAGAACACACATTTAGGGAGCGGGAGAAACCAATGTATAGGGATAGTTAAGAACAGTTTTACAGACATTAAGGAAAAAGGAAATGTGTTTGTTATCTTCCAGAAGACAGAGTATTATGTTTGGCTTTATGCCTAAATTTATCCTTATGTATTTTGGAGTCAGACAGCAGGAGTTAGTCACATCCAGGCTCTGCCTCTTACTAGCTGTATGATACTGGCATGTTACTTGACTTTCTAAAAACCTAGTGTTCATATTTATACCAGGTGTACCAACTAATAATGCGGATTTTTTTCAATAGATGGAGTTACACATATGTTGATATATATGCAATTTGGTATGTATGTTATTTTGTTGTATTGATAGCAAGCTTCAAAACTTCATATGTCAAATTTGCTGAAGGTGTTAACATCATAGATATTTTTGGGCTTAAAAATGTCGAATTTCATGCCAAAAAAAAGAGCATTTGTGGGAAGTTTTAATTTATTACTTTATTTTGAAGAAAAGTGCTGCTGAAAGTTATCGTATACTTTGGGAAGTTTATGATGAACATGCTCCATCTCAAGATACTTGTGAACCCTGGTTTAAATGCTTTAAAAGTGATGATTTCGATGTGAAAGACAAAGAACGGTCCAGGTCAACCAAAAAACAATTAAAAGCATTATTGGATGAAGATGCATGTCAAACTCAAAAATAACTTGCAGAAAAATTAAACATTGCTCAGCAAACAATTTCTAATTGTTTACAAGCAATGGGAAATATTTCAAAGGAAGGAAAATGGGTGCCACATCAACTGAATGAAAGACAAATGGAAAACTGAAAAGTCATCAGTAAAATGTTGCATCATCGGCACGAAAGAAAGTCTTTTTTGCATCGAATTGTGTCTGGCAATGAAAAATGGATTTATTTTGAGAATCCCAAATGCACAAAATCATGGGTTGATCCAGGTCAACCATCAACATCGACTGCAAGGCCAGATCGCTTCAGAAAGAAGACAAAGTTCTGTGTTTGGTGGGATCAGGTAGGTGTTAGTGTATTATGAGCTTCTAAAACCAGGTGAAACCATTAATACTGATCGCTACCGACAACAGATAATCAATTTGAACCATACTTTGATCGTGAAACGACCAGAATGTTCCAGAAGACATGGCAAAATAATTTTGCTTCATGATGATGCACCATCACACACTTCAAAACCAGTTAAAGACACGTTAAAAGATTTTGCCTGGGAAGTATTAACCCACCCGCTGTATTCACCAGACCTTGCTCCTTTAGATGACCACTTGTTCCAGTCGATGGCACACGCGCTTTCTGAGCAGCACTTCAAAACATATGAAGAGGTGGAAAATTGGGTCTCTGAATGGTTTGCTTCAAAACAAGAAAAGTTCTATTGGGACAGTATCCACAAATTACCTGAAAGATGGGGGAAATGTGTAGCTAGTGATGGACATTACTTTGAATAAAGCACTTTTGATGTTTCTCTTGAAATTATTGTGTTTTCTTTGATTACAAAATCCGCATTATTAACCAGTACACCTGGTAAAATGGGATGATGCTATTTGATGAATTACAAGGTTGATGACCTTGAGAATGGGTTTTCAGGATTGTGGGATTAAAAAGTAGATTATAAGAGCTTAACTTTACTATATTTTTAATCCTAACAAACATAGAAGCTTAGTAAGAAAGTGACATTGAGACATGTAAAGAAATATTTTTATAGAAATGAAATACATTTTCTTGAGAGAGTCTTACAGTTATATTTTTAAAATCACATTGGGAGTGGTATACAAAAGTATAAACCTGTTAAAATTGGACTTTCTTATTGAAAACATATTTCTCAAAATGTTGTCTATATTTTGTTAAAGTAATCTGGTAAAAAAGTGCTTTTAAACATGTTTAGCAATTCATTTTTTAAAATATGTTAATTTCTAAAATAAGTCTACATCTTGATTCCAATTTTTTCTTAGGAAAACTGCATAAGTGTAAGTTATTTATGCTGATTTTTTAACTTCTTTTTTAAGACTCGCCTGAAAAAACTACGCTGGCTGCAAAATTATCTGCCAAGAAACAGGCATTCCTATACAGAGATGAAAATGATGATTTTCAAGTAGAGAAGAAAAGAATTCGATCCTTAGAAACTACACAGCAGGTAAACAGAGTTTATTGGCAGTGAAATAATCCCATTAGTTATAGCTGAACAAGGCTGTCAGATATCAATCTAGTTTTCAGTGTCACTTGTGGAGATTAGTGGGGTCACAGATGTAAAGTAAATGGTAAATTGTTGTAATTGAATTTTAGCTAGTTACTCATTACAATGGAGTTTATTATAAAAGACTAGAGGCCTGGTGCACGAATTCATGCATCAGAGGGGTCCCTTGGCCTGGCCTGCAGGATCAGGCGGAAACTGGCTCTCCAATATTCCCCAAGAGGTCCCGGATTGCAAGAGGGCGCAGGCCAGGCCAAGGGACTGCACCAGTGCTTGATCGGGGCTGGGAAGGGACCGTGGGAGCGCTCCAGGTTGTGTCCAGCTTGTCTGGCTCAGTCCCAATTGGGCAGACCCCAGCAGCAAGCTGACCTACTGGTCGGAGCATCTGCCCCCTGGTGGTCAGTGTATATCATAGCGAGCAGTTGAGCTGCCTTAGCATATCATTAGCATATTACACTTTGATTGGTTGAAAGGATGAGTGGACACTTAGCATATTAGGTTTTTATTATATTGGGTTACTTACAATCAATGTCATTAAAGTGAAACTGCATGATGCTTACTTATATATGAGGAATTTGATAATAAAATATTTACTTAGGGCATATATTAATAATAGAGCTACTTTGTACATTTTAACTCCTCTGTTGTTTTTATCTAATAATGGCATATTTTTTGTCCAAAATTCCTTTTATATGAATGTTTATATCATGGATACTTTTGGTATTGGTAGTTTTAATATATTTACAAGGTTTACTCTTATTTACTGAGTTTTTAATATCAATACAGGATAAAATTTTTCTAAAAATTATTGAAAGGCCTAAATTACTAGATAATTTAAATGGCAGTACTTTTCATAGATGAATACCATGTTTTCTCATAGAGTTTATGGCAATGAGATGGGGAGGCTAGGACTTTTAATAGCCTTAATTACAAATAAAAAGGGTATTATTTAATCAGCATGTCATTTGCACGTAATTGAATATTTTTAATTGAATATATTTAAAAAGTTTTTGCATTCTTATGTAGTTTATTTTACTTACCATCTTTAACTTTCATAATTAAACCATTTTTAGAAATAGAATGAACTAGTTTATTTTTAGAAAAACACCAATTACAAATGAAGCGTGGATCTTTAGAAAATTCCCCCTTCCCCTCAAAAATGTGTACATAGAGTTGGCTGTTGTGAGGTAGGACTCAACATATAACACTTATCCTTGACTTCTTTGGGTCTCATTTCTTTTTTGGTAGGAATGGGATCATGAATAGAAATGTCCCTCTCCCTTTTATAATTTAAGTAAATTGGGTTTTGGCAAGTAGAAAAAAAGGATAGACTGGAAAGCAAACTTAGTGGTATTTATGAAATAAATTTAGTCAAATACAACTTAGATTATCAACTATCTAGTAAAAGTAATAGTAACCAAGGAATTCTGTCATGTAGGAAATTATGAATATCTACATTTAAATTATTTTGAGTTTTAATTTCCAATGAGGTTTCCACTTTATTTGCTTTTTTACTTTCCAGTTAGATATGTAATTTGGACTTTGCTATAATACTATACTTGGTGTCCATATGGTGGAACTATTTTATGAGAAGATCATTTTTCAGTACTATAGTTTTGAATATCACTAACTAAAGCTATTTTGGTTAGGATTAAGGAGGTATTACTATATTTTATTTTACTTAGGTCTTGTAATAAGGTGCCTGTTTATGTTTTTAAAAATTATTTGATTATCGTCAGTTAGAAATAGTCATTTTTAAATGCTGAAAACAAACACAGCTATTTGGACCTTGGGGGACAATTAACCTGCTCAAACTTTTTTTTTTCCTTTTTATTGACTTTATTGGGGCGACTCTGGTTAACAAAATTATACAGGTTTCAGGTGTACAGTTCCACAATATAACATCTGTACACTATTGTTGGTTCACCACCCCAAGTCAAGTCTTCTTTCATCACCTTTTATCCCCCCACCCTTCCAGCCTGCTCAAACGTTTATTTTAAACTTTATTTTGGTCCTGTGTTTACAGATTAGAAAACGGCATTGTTTTGAAAAGGAAGTACACCATTTTGATACAAAAGTTGCTTCAGGAAAGACCACAAAACTCAACTCTCCATTAAGAAAGATAAACTCCTTTTCTCCACAAAATGTATGTATTTATGCCATTGTTTAGTAAGGAGAATGTGGAATTTGTTAAATCCATGTTTGAAAAAGGAAGAATAGTCTAATGCAAAGAAAAGTAGAAAACCACTCAGAAGTTCTAAGTGCTATCACATCTCTGCTACTAATGTATGAGATAGTAAATCCTATCTTCTCTGTGCTCCCTTTTCATCATTTGTAAAATGTAAGAATGGAACTAGAAAGAGATCTGAACGTTTTCTGCCTCATCAATATTCTTATGTTTGTGAACTCCACTTCCCTGAAGTTCTTTCAGTGTCCTTAGAGCAGCAATTCTCAAGTAGTGGTTGGGTAGCATAATAGTACTGTGTGTATACTAGTATATGCATCCATCCACAATTCAGCTGTACGCTTGGTGTTCCTGAGAGGACAGTGGGTGTCAGGGAGGGGCTATCTCACTGTCCCCATCCCAGGCCCTGGCTTCCTTTGCAGGGCATGACAGCAGAGTCAGAGTTCTCTGGGTTAGAGGGAAGGCACATCATCAGATCATGGAGCTCTGGAGATTCTTTTTTTTGTTCTTTAATATATTTTATTGATTTTTTACAGAGAGGACGGGAGAGGCATAGAGAGTTAGAAACATCGATGAGAGAGAAACATTGACCAGCTGCCTCCTGCACACCCCCCACTGGGGATGTGCCTGCAACCAAGGTACATGCCCTTGACTGGAATCAAACCCAGGACCCTTCAGTCCGCAGGCCGACGCTCTATCCACTGAGCCAAACCGGTCAGGGCTGGAGATTCTTTTTTTTTTTTTTTTTTAAATATATTTTATTGATTTTTTACAGAGAGGAAGGGAGAGAGATAGAGAGTTAGAAACATCGATGAGAGAGAAACATCGATCAGCTGCCTCCTGCACATCTCCCACTGGGGATGTGCCCACAACCCAGGTACATGCCCTTGACCGGAATCGAACCCGGGACCTCTCAGTCCGCAGGCCGACGCTCTATCCACTGAGCCAAACCGGTTTCGTCAGGGCTGGAGATTCTTAAGATGTTTTTCAGGTGCTCTGTGAGGCCAAAAGTATTTTCACAGTAATATTAAGATGTTATTTGCTCTTAACTTTTTTTTTTTTACTGTCTTGACATTTACACTGATGCAGAAGCAATGCTGGGTAAAGCTATTGGTGACTTAGCACACTAAGATAGTGGCACCAACCTGTACTAATAGTATTTTTCTTCATCATTAATATACAGTTTTTTAAAAAGCCAGTTTTACTTAAGAATGCCCTTGATGAAGCAGTAAAATTACTGTTTATCAAATCTCAGTGCTTGAGATTTTTAACATTCTGTGTGAAGAAAGGAGTGGTGCTCATGAAACACTTTTGCCTACAGGAATACAATGATTGTCTTGAGGAAGAACACTGGTGGTAGGATAGTTTGGATTGTGAGCTGAACTAGCTACTTTTTTTCACGGAACCTCATTTTTACTTGAAAGAATGACTGACAGACTATGGTGATTTTTCTTCTTTATTTTAATAGCTACAGTGATTTTTTTTTTAAAAATTTTATTACTTTTTTTCTGCTCTTTATTTTCAAATTTTCTTTTTAAAAAATCATTTTTATTTTTCAATTACAATTGACATACAACATTATATTAGTTTTAGGTGTACAACCCAGTGATTAAACATTTATATGACTTATGAAGTGTTCACCCTGATAAATCTAGTATCCATTTCACACTATACAGGGACTGTTCTTTCCTCATTGTGTAATATTTCTTAATCTTTAACAGAGTGGCATATTATAAATCACAAAAATTTTTTCTGTTAATTCTGGAATAGGTGATTTCATAAAGAAGTAGAAGAAAACTGTTTCATAAGATTTAATATTTATTGTACTACAGCTTCTGAAATTAGTTTATCACCAAAATTCTTAAAGTAATTTAAAAAATGCATTCTGTATTTTGGAACTTTTTTTATGTTGACAGTTTATATGACTCATATTTTATGTATTAGATTTTAATCTATCATATAAAGATCTTTTAAAAAATATATATATATGTTATTGATTTTTTTTACAGAGAGAAAGGGAGAGGGATAGAGACTTAGAAACATTGATGAGAGAGAAACATCAATCAGCTGCCTCCTGCACACTCCCTACTGGGTATGTGCCCGCAACAAAGATACATGCCCTTGACCAGAATCGAACCTTGGACCCTTTAGTCCGCAGGCTGACGCTTTATCCACTGAGCCAAACCGGTTAGGGCGTATCATATAAAGATCTTAAGGTAATTTGAGGGACTTGTACAAGTACCATTTCTTTTTAGGACCTGTTCCTTCAAATGGGAGGAAAAGGATGGTGGGACTAGATTTAGTATACCTATATTTCATTTAGATCTAACAGCTCTAAATTCTAAGGATGCTTTTCCTATTTTGATTCCTATAATATGCTTTTAGGGAGGGCAGTATTTATTTTTTAAAGGAATGGTTATTTGGATTAATAAATAATGGTTTCATTCGTTTATCCCTACAAAGATATAAATGTTGTAGTCTTCATACATTTGAAATCTGCAGTTGTATTATTTTTTTAAACATTCCTTCATAAATTAAATGACTTTTGTCTTCCACTGAATTTGACATTAAAACTTTTTAGGTTTTTCTTTCAAATTTTCTCAGTTTTTAGTAAAATAATTTGGTTCCCATCCTGTGGATTAGAGAATTGGATAGTTATCTTTTTACCTTCCTATCATTTCCAGTCTCCTTATTGTCTCTTCAATTCAGAAAATGGTGTCAATACCTCCTCTCTTATTTGAATTACCTTTCATGGTCACTGGAATGGACATTTAGTTTCCTTTTTTGACTGCTAATTTATATGTTGAAGAACTAGTCTCCATGTGGTCAAAATATAGTTAAGAAAAACATTGTTTTTAAAAGTAGAACATTACCATTCTGATATTACTTTGTTCCACTATTTATAATCATTTTCTCTAGAATTTATTTGTATTGTTTCCATTCCTTTAGCAAATCCTCACAATGGGGGAGGTATTTTTACAGATACATTATTTTGCTTTTATTTGTTTGTTTATTAAATAAATGCTAACATTGTCTATATTCCTTTACAAAAGTGATACTTTTTTATTTGTGGTAGCATGTATTATATTAATTTATTACTTTCGCCTAGTGTGTAGAAAAGACATAGGTCCAGCAGAGAGCGCTGTTGACCTTCAGATAAAGTCTTGTTGGGCAAAACCTTGGATTTTTATTTTTCCTTTTTCATCTTAATTCCTGCCTTTTCATTTTTTCTGTCTTTGTCTTTGACTCTATCTCTGTCTCTGTCTTTCTCTTCCACATTTTCTCATTCCCTTTCTTTCTCTTTCCCTCCCTCCCTCTCTTCAACATTTGGCATGTTCTCTAGGATCTCAGGAGAAAATGACCAATTTTCTCTGAAAAGTATTTTACAAATCATTTTCTCATAGTTTTAATTTACTTTTATTTAACATAACTGCTTATGTAGTGATATGGTGTTTACTATGTGCCAGAAACTCTTCTAAGCACTGTAGAAATATTAGTTTGCCTGATAAATACAGATTCATGTGAGTTAAAAGTTAGTGTCAGGTCTTTTAACTTTTCTGTGAATTTGATAGTTTTCAAAATAAGACAAAAGAGCTTACTTCAAATTTTATATTAACTCTATGAAAAATGTCTTAATATATTCCCCAATGGCAGATGAAGAAATTAAGGCACAGAACATTTAAATAGGTTGTTTATGTCACAAAACTGATGAGTAGAGGCTGGTTTAAAATAAAACCCAGGCTATCAGCTTTAGAGTTGATCCTCTCAACAACCTCACTATTCTCCCTCTGAATAAACTCTTTTCAGATGACATTTGGGGAAAAGGTAGTTCATTTTTGTACAGTTACAGGTCATATTATATGCAATACCATATAGACAATTCTTTTAACTTAGGTCCTCTTTTCAGTCTCTCAGCATCCTGCTCTTTTCTTTACAATGTTTAACAAAGTTTATATATTTATTTGTAGGTTTAATTGTTTAGTTTGCCTCCTTGCCAGCATGTCCATAAGGACAAATATGATGTCTTTCTTGTTCACGTTTTTTTTTTTTTTAAATATATTTTATTGATTTTTTACAGAGAGGAAGGGAGATAGAGAGTTAGAAACATCGATGGGAGAGAAATATCAATCAGCCGCCTCCTGCACATCTCCTACTGGGGAAGTGCCCGCAACCCAGGTACATGCCCTTGACAGGAATCGAACCTGGGATCTTTCAGTCCGCAGGCCAACGCTCTATCCACTGAGCCAAACCGGTTTCGGCTTGTTCACGTTTTTATAACCAGTATCTTGCACAGGACCTGTATCTAGCAGTCTTACATGTTTGTTGAATAAATGAATGAAAAAAAAATGGCCAAAGTTAAAGATGTGCACAACTTGCCACTATTGTGGCTTACAGATTTTACTCAGATCCATATACTTAAGGAGGGGTGACCATGCTATTAAATAGAGGCAACTTAAAGCAGGTTTTAAAATGTTTTCTTTTTCTTCTATGGCTCATTTTGGTTGTAGCATACAAAAATAAAAGATCAAACAATGATTTCAGGGACCAACAGGCAAATAGGTGCTTAATATAAACAAAAGATTAGAAATAACTTTCGATTTCTTTAGCTACTCTCAGAACAAGTTGTTAAATAATATTACCAACTAGTTGAAGTATAATATATTCAAGGCAGACAAATTTTTGAACCAATTATATGTGAGACACTTAAGTAGATACATGGAACAGACTGACAGCTGTCAGTGGGTACAGGAGGACAGGATGAGAGAAGGTGAAGTGATTATGATTAGCCCAAGAACATATATGCATAACCCATAGACACAGACAACAGTGTGGTGATGTCCAGAGAGAAGCGGGGCTGGGTGGAGGTGAGCAAAGGGGGAGAAAATGGGGATATTTGTATTAGTGTCAACAACAAAAATAAAGTAAAAAAACCACCAGTAACCTGTATTTCACAAAGTTATCTTTATATATAAAAAGCTAAGTGACCGACTGACAGGCTGGCATATATGATGCACACTGGCAATTTAAAAATAAATGTTGACTTGTGCATGCATGATACATATAAAGCTCTCACTGGCGCCAGTCGCACGTGTGTGTTTCGATCTGTCATTGTCGATCGTGAATTTGGAATGCCATAGATTACTAGGAGAAATTATTAATTTGAATGTTGCATTTGGTGGGAAAGTTCTTCTCAGAGGAGGTTTTCGACAATGTCTCAGTGTTGTGCTGCATGCTGTGCGATCAGCCATAGTACAAATGAATTTTTAAAAAAATAAATTTAATGATTTTTTACAGAGAGGAAGGGAGAGGGATAGAGAGTTAGAAACATCGATGAGAGAGAAATATCGATCAGCTGCCTCCTGCACACCCCCTACTGGGGATGTGCCCGCAACCAAGGTACATGCCCTTGACTGGAATCGAACCCGGGACCGTTCAGTCCACAGGCCGACGCTCTATCCACTGAGCCAAACTGGTCCGGGCAGTACAAATGAATTTAAAGTACTGTAGTGTTTGGGGATGTTTCAGACAATTGTCTCTTAAAACAAATATGAGATCAGAGGATTCCGCTTATAGCGAATGGTTAGTAAAACTTGGAGATGGCAAACTTGATAGCAGTTTTCATTTAGGAATGGATATTATTGAAATCCCCCATGAAATGATTTGTAACAGATCTATTATTGAAGCTACCTTTGGAAATAGTATATCTATAGATAATATTAAAAATATATCTAAATGTGCGATTCTTTGTCCTAAAAATGAGCACGTTCATAAATTAAATGAAGAAATTTTGGATATACTCGATGGAGATTTTCACACCTGTTTGAGTGATAATCCCATCGATTCAACTGATGATGTTGAAAAGGAAAATTTTCCCATCGAATTTCTTAATAGTGTTACTATTTCGGGAATGCCATGTCATAAATTAAAATTGAAAGTGGGTGCAATCATCATGCTACTGAAAATATTAATAGTAAAGGGGGTCTTTGTAATGGTACTAGATTTATTATCAAAAGATTGTGATTTTACATAACCGAAGCTGAAGTATTAACAGGATCTGTGGAGGAGAGGTTGTTCAGATTCCAAGAATTGATTTGTCCCCATCTGACGCTAGCCTCCCATTTAAATTAATTAGAAGACAGTTTCCCGTGATGCCAGCATTTGCGATAACTGTTAATAAATCACAAGGATAAACTCTAGACAGAATAGAAATATTCCTACCTGAACCCCCTTTTGGACATGGTCAGTTATATGTTGCTTTCTCTCGAGTTCCAAGAGCGTGTGATGTTAAAGTTATAGTTGTAAATACTTCATCACAAGGGAAATTAGTCAAGCACTCTGAACGTGTTTTTAATCTTAATTTGGTATACAGGAAGATATTAGAATAAGTTTAATAAATGTATCAGTCATTGTTTTTATCAATGTTTTTATATCATGTCTTTGTTATATGTTATTGTTTATTAATCAATTTCTATATTATTTTCATATACATTTTACTAATTTTCTTTAATCTCTGACACTTCTATTATAGAGAAAGGGTGAATAGCGATATTGAAACATTTTTTCTAGTTAATTTCCTTTCAGTGTGCACGAATCTGTGCACCGGGCCACTAGTTAATAATGATATGATGATAGCTTTTTGGAATATATATTTGTACCAGTTAATTTATGTTTTCTCATTTAATTTTTATATCAGCACTGTGAGGAAAATTGAGCAGATATTAGTCCCATTTTACAAATAAGAAAATTGAAGCTAGAAAATATTAGATTATTTGACTATGGTCATACTGCATGTAAATAGTGGAACCATTATTTGAGCCTACTTCTAAAATTGAGTGAATATGGATTCATGATTATAAATGGGGGAAAAAGAGAGCAAAGAAATGACTAAGAAAAAAATGTTTTCTTGTTGGCTGGTGAGGAAAAAACAAAGTTACTGTGCAAAAGAAAATAGATTTTATTATCGCCTGGCATCAAAATATCTTCCTTTAAATAGTCAACCTACAATTGGGAAAATATTAAATTATCTTTAACATTTTTGTATTTTATCTACTAAAGAAGCAAAGGAAATTTAAAACTCAAATTAAAAAAAAATTGTTTGAAAAACCTTTAACAATATAAACCAGTACAGAGTGAAAATTAAAATATTTTCTCTTAAAATATTGCTCCCACACCTTTTTCTGCCTCCCACAAGTAAACAGCATAAACACTTTTATGAGAATCTTAATATTTTTGAATAAATTTACAACAGATATTTTTCATGGTTCTGTTATAGTTTACATTTTTTAAAAAACATTTAATCCTCTTATTTATAGGGATTTATTTTAATATATGTATGAGGCCAGGCTCTAACTGTATGCTTTTCCAAATAGATGATAAGTTGTAGAGTCAACTAAAGTAATTTTCCCTGATATGAAGTTTTGCTATTATTATACACCAAATATATACTTGAATTGGTTACTGGACCTTTTTTGTTTCTCTTTAAATTTTCATTTTTTCAAAGTATGTATGTATTTTATCAGAGTCAAAGATTTCTTTCTACATGGCTTCCAACAAAAAGTAGTAGACCCTGCATTAGTTTTATTTTCCACCAGTTTCCACTATCTGAAGTCAATGATTTGAAATCATTTTACCTGTTTATTCTGATATTTATTTGTTTAAAAATAACATGCTTAACTGCTTTTCTCTTGAATTTTTGGTTTTAGATACCTTCTATTGCTTTCTTACTATTTTTTTTTCTAATTTCTTCATTACTTCTCCCCCTTAACCTTTCACATATTTGGTGTTTACCTTATTGTAATTTTGTCTATATCAAAAAACTGAACCAAATGTTATACTGTTAACAATTTTTTTCCACAAACCAGGTTTGTTTGTTTTTTTCTTGTGCTAATCTTTGTCTTGTCTTGTAATATACGCAATTTTCTATATACTTGTAATTGTTTATACCCAAACTCTGATAGAACTTAAAATCTGTCCGTTCATTCAAATGCATCAGGTCAAAAATGTCCTTTATTTAGACTCTTGGTATTTAGTGGAAATAATGTTTTTATGTTGAATTAGATATATTTTTCTAAATATATTTTATTGATTTTTTACAGAGAGGAAGAGAGAGAGATAGTTAGAAACATTGATGAGAGAGAGACATCGATCAACTGCCTCCTGCACATCTCCTAGTGGGGATGTGCCCGCAACCCAGGTACATGCCCTTGACCGGAATCGAACCCGGGACCCTTCAGTCAGCAGGCCGACGCTCTATCCACTGAGCCAAACCGGTTTCGGCATTGAATTAGATATTTTTTAATGACATTGATATTTTTGTGTATGAAAGGTTACCTGTTTTTTAGAGAAAATTTAGAAATCATCAAAGTGTATAATTAAGTTATTAACATTAATTCTGAATTCAACTATTTTCTCTGTCAAACCATGATATTTTACTTATCTATTCTTATACACACACACACACACACACACACAATTAGTTATCTATTGCTGTGTAACAAACCAACGATTTATTTAGCTTTGTATTCTGGGGGTCAGCAATTTAGGCTGGGCTCAGCTGGGCATTTCTTCTGCTGATCTCAGCTGGGCCACTCATGCGTCTATGGTCAGCTGCAAGTCAGCAAGGCAGCTCTGCTACAGGGGGTTGGTTGTCAGTCCACTGGGACATGGGGTGGATATCTCATCATCCAGCAGGCTAATCCTGGTTTATGTATATAATAACCCCAGGGTTCCAGGAGCAGCATAAGAATAAACCCCAATGTACAAATATATTTTGAGCTCCTCATTGTGTCATGTTTGCTAATGTCTCAGTCACCAAAGCAAGTCACATGGCCAAACCCAGATTCAGGGGGTGGAGTTAACCTCTTGGTGAGAAAAGTTACAAAGTGCCCTGGGCGATTTGGTTCAGTAGACCATCGGCCTGAAGGGTCCCAGGTTTGATTCCGCTTGGGCGCATGCCTGGATTGTGGGCTGGATCCCCAGTAGGGGGGCATGCAGGAGGCAGCCGATAATGATTCTCATCATTGATGTTTCTGTCTCTCTATGCCTCTCCCTTCCTCTCTGAAATCGATAAAAATATATTAAAAAAAGAAGGAAAAAAGAGTTACAAAGTGACCTTGCAAAGGCATATTTGTTTTGGGGTTGCTCTATTTATAATTTGCATCTTAAATTTATCACTGTACTTTCAAATATTTTACTTCATATATAATGTGTAAGAACCTTCTACCACTGTTTTCACTTCCACTCTCATCTTTTGTGCAATTTTGTTACATATTTTACCTCTCTATATATTATGAATGACGCAGTATTTTGTTACTCTTTTTGCTTTAAATCATGTTATTTTTCTTTAATTTTTAATTTTTTATTGAGATGATTTTTTAGAGCGGTTAAAGATCACAGCAAAATTGAAGGGAAGATACATAAATTTCCCAAATAGGTCCTACCTCCATCATCAACATCCCCCACCAGAATGGTGTATTTTAGTATAGATGATGAATCTGCACTGACACATCACAGTCACCCAAAGTCCATAGTTTACATTATGGTTCATTCCTGGTGTTGTACATATAATGGGTGTGGACAAATGCATAATAACATGTATCCATCATTGTAGTATCATTCAGAGTATTTTCACTGCCCTAAAAATCCTCTGTGTGCTGGCTATTCATCCTGTCCTTGTCTCCCTGAACCCCTGCCAACCACTGATTTTTTAATTGAATTTATTGGGGGTGACATTGGTTAATAAAATTATAAAGATCAATGAATGGGAGCTCCTGTTGCTCCACATTCTTGCCAGTATTTAGTGATGTCAGCTTTCTGGATTTTGGCCATTCTAATAGGTATGTAGTCTCCTTGTTGTTTTGATTTGCATTTCTCTGATGACATTATGACATGTTATGTTGAGCATGTTTTCATTTGCTTATTTGCCAACTGTATATTTTCTTTAGTGGGGTTTTTAATTAGGGTGAAAAAGTGAGGTGTCTAATAGGTCTAAAAGGATTTAAAAAGTCATTTTTTAAAATTGGTTTGTTTTCTTCTTGTTGATTTTTAAGTGTTCTTTGAATATTTTGGATAATAGTCACTTATTAGCTGTATTTTTGTAAATATTTCCCCCCAAGAGAATGTCATTTGTCCTCTTATTCTCTCTTTTTAAAAAAAATATGTTTTTATTTATTTCAGAGAGGAATGGAGAGAGTGAGAGAGATAGAAACGTCAGTGATGAGAGAGAATCATTGATTAGGTGCCTCCTGCATCAGGCATGTGCCTGCAACCAGGCATGTGCCCTTGACCGGAATTGAACCTGGGACCCTTCAGTCCACAGGCCGACACTCTCTCCACTGAGCCAGACCAACTAGGGCATCTTCTTATTCTCTTAACATTATCTTTTGCAAAGCAGAAAATGTTAATTATAACGAAGTCCAGCTTATCAGTTCTATCTTTTATAGATTATACCTTTGGTGTTGTATCTAAAGCCACACCCAAGATTATCTAGGTTTCCTTATGCTATCTTCTAAGAGTTCAATACTTTTGTATTTTACATTTAGGTCTATGATCCATTTTGACTTAATTTTTTGTGAAGGGTATAAGGACTGTGTCTAGATTCATTTCTTTGCATGTGGATTCCAGTTCTTCCAGCACCATTTGTTGAAGATACAAATTTTGCTCCATTTTATTGCCTTTGCTCCTTTATTCAAGGTCAGTTGACTATATTTATGTGGGTCTATTTCTGAGCTTTCTCTTCTGTTCCACCAATCTGTTTGTCAATTATTTTACCAATACCACAGTCTTAATTACTGTACTTTATAGTAAGTCTTAAAGTTGGACAGCATAATCCTCCATTTTTATTCTCCTTCAATATTCTTTAGCTAATCTGGGTCTTTCATCTCTCCATATAAATGTTAGAATTAGTTTGTCAATATCCACAAAATTACTTGCTGGGATTTTCACTGGGATTACATTAAATCTATAGGTCAAATTGGGAAGAACTGACATCTTAACAATATTGAGTTTTTCTATCCATGAACATGGGATGTTTCTTCATTTATTTAGTTCTTTGATTTTATTCATCAGAGTTTTGTAGTTTTCCTTATATATATCTTATTTATATTTTGTTAGATTTATTTATACCTAATTATTTTGAGGGTACTAATATAATTGGTATTATGTTTTTAATTTCACACTCCACTTGTTCATTGCCGGTATATAGGAAAGTAATTGACACTTTTCACTTAATCTTTATATCCTGCAACCTTGCTATTAATCACTTACTTGTTCCAGGATTTTTTTTTTTAATATATTTTATTGACTTTTTACATAGAGGAAGGGAGAGGGATAGAGAGTTAGAAACATCGATGTGAGAGAAACATCGATCAGCTGCCTCCTGCACACTCCCTACTGGGGATTTGCCCGCAACCAAGGTACATTCCCTTGACCGGATTCGAACCTGGGACCCTTGAGTCTGCAGGCTGACGCTCTATCCACTGAGCCAAACTGGTTAGGGCTCCAGGAGTTTTTTTTTGTTATTTCTAATTTTCTATGTAGGCGATCATTCCATTAGTAAAGACAGTTTTATATCTTTCTTCCCAAGTTGTATACCTTATGTTTCCTTTTCTTGTCTTATGGCATTAGCTAGAACTTTCAGCATGATGTTGAATAGGAGTGGTGGGAGAGGACATACTTGACTTGTACCTGATCTTAGTGGGAAAGCTTTAAGTTTCTCACAATTAGGCATGCTGGTTACAATTGTTTTTGTTTTTTTTGTAGATTTCTTTTTTTTTTTTTTTTTTATCAAGTTGAGGAAGTTACTCGCTACTCCTAGTTTACTGAGTTTTTATTATGAATGGGTGTTGGATTTTGTCAAATGCTTCTTCTATTGATATGATCATATGCATTTTCTTTTTTAGACTGCTGATGTTTAGACATTAATTGATTTTCCAATGTTGAACCAGCCTTGCACAGTTGTGGTCTGAGAGCAGACATTGTATGATTTCTATTTTTTAAAATTTGTTAAAGTGTGTTTTATGGCCCAGAATCTCAGGTTCCATCTGAGCTTGCGATGAATGTGTATTCTATTGTTGGATTAAGTAGTCTATAGATGTCACTTATATCCAGTTGATTGATGGTGTTATTGAGTTAGACTATGTCCTTACTAATTTTCTGCTTGCTAGGTCCATCCATTTCTGATAGAGGAAGCATTTTTCCTAAAGTTTATAATTTTCATTGGCTAGAATAGATTCTGATGATTGGGATAGACTTCCGAAAGCAGGACGGCTAGGCTGGCAGGTGGACTCAAGAGCTTAGGATCTCATTGTTACTAAAAGAACAAGGTCATTCCTAAGGCAGTTCTGAAACAATCACATACTAATGTTCTCTCAGATGAGTAACTACAAATCAAAGTAAACAGTAGAAGAGTAGCTGACACATAAAAAGGTCACTGTCACCTCATGTCGAGGAAATAATTGAAGTAGCTCAGCAAATAATAAAATAAAAAATGTTTCAGAACAAGCTGTTACATTCATTTGGTATCAATAAAATGGTCCAAAATAAACCAGAAGACCATGACAAGTTATAGCTGTGTAAATGATGAAATCTGATATTTACTGTTTAAATTCAGCAGCTGAAAGAATCGCTTTGTAAAGATGAAAATGAAGTTTACATTACTCTGGAAAAATATGACCTACCAGTTAGAATTTGGATATTATTGTTACCTTTTCCTTCATGTCTACATCATAGTGATAAATGCTCATATTTCCTGGCACATTCTTCTCCATGAAATAGGGAAAACAGTGAACCTTTAGTGAAAATAGGCTGAATAGCTAAATGGCCTTCCGTTTTGAGGCAGTTATTTATATTCTGAAAGAGTGTAAGACCTTGAAGAAGAATCTCCTTTGCCACATGACCATCATAAAGGGAAAGGAATGATGTATTCACTTGGGCACCAAGTTGTCCTGTCATGGCTGGAGTTTCAGACAAATTTAACAGCAGTTTCAAAACTTGAATGTTGGTGCTTCTATTTCCTGAAAGCAACACTTCGAACAGGTCTGTAATATAACTGTTAGGCATGTGCTGGTGGTCTTTGGTAACTGTTATGTTTGTTAACCATCTCAGTCCCACCAGTTGCACAGGGGAGTTCAGAGGACCAGAGAAGACATCCTCACAGACTTGATTGACATATACCTTTATCTTGAATTGATTTTTAACATTCACACTCAGGTTACTCAGTGTATCGAAAGCCTTCTTTTTAATATTGTGCTTGGGATTGTTGATTTTGCTACCAACAATTGGAATACCAACCAATTCACGAATAATGACTTGGTTAGCTGAAAAGGCTGCATTGTTACCCAAAGTGACCAAATCTCTTTAAATAATTACAGGATCCTCTGTTGACTCAAGTAGATAATTGGAGTTCTGAAGTTGTTCAGCATTTAGAACAACATCATATGAACCATTGGTTAAGTCTTCTGCAAACTGGGAGGACGCAACCCACGACACATGACTTTCTCCCCTCTGGCCCTGTGTCAGCCTGTAAATGCAATAGCCCCTGAGGACCAGGCCACCCAGCCCCCATTCAGGGAGCCATCCATACTACCTCTGGGGCTGGGGCATTGGTAAGGGTGTGGGAGGCTCTTGGGTGCAGGGATCTAGGCAGCAAGCAGGTCCCGCAGCCACCCTAGCTGCATCATGATAATTTGATATGTATATATAGATTGTAAAAGAATTCCCCCCATCTAGTTAATTAACACATCCTGTCAGTAACTTCTTAAATGTATTTGTAAGTTGATTTTTAGGTAATTTATTTTTTATTTCTATATAATTGGGATTTTTTATTTTGTTACATTTTCTAATTAGTTGTGGTTTTATACAGTGGGGCCTTGACTTACGAGTTTAATTCGATCCGAGACCGAGCTCGTTAAGGAGCTTGTTAAGGAGCTTGTTAACTCAAATTACTCTGTCAACTCAATGCAAAAAATCGGCCAAGAGACAGCTGGTATCTCAAAAAACTCGTTAGTCGGGACACTCGTAAGTAAAGGCCCCACTGTATATGACTACTTAATTTTTTTTTTTTTTTACCAAACCACATTTTATTATTTTTTTTGTACCAAACCTCATTAGTGAATTCTTTTATTGTTTGTAATAGTTTCAAAGTTTTCTTATGTTTTCCAAGTATGCAATCATATCTTTTATAAGTAGTGATCATTTTACCTGTTTTGTAATATTATATGTCTAGGGAAAAAGTATAAGTGTAATTATAGTAACAGATAGAATGATCATGTAATTTATTGTCCAAACCAGGACACTTTTGAGAATGAAGATGGTAGGGAGCATTATTAATTAATCTGAAACAACAGATGTAAACTAGAAAATACGGTTATCTTTGTGTTGTTTGAGACCTTAATGGGAATGCTTCTAGTTTATCCCCATTAAGCATGATACTGGCTTTTGGGGGGAAAATCCTATTTAATAAAAGAGAAACATGGTAATTAGCCGTACATCCGCTACCCTTCCCATTGGCTAATCAGGGCGATATGCAATTTAACTGCCAGCCAAGATGGCAGCCAGCAGCTAGGCAGCTTGAAGTTAACATGAGGCTTGCTTGCTTCAGTGATGGAGGACTCCAACGTTCCCCGCCTACTTTGCCGGGCTCTGAGCTTGCAGTTTGAAACATTGTTACAAATATAGAAGCTAAACAAAAACCCAGAAACCTGCTTTCAGGCAGCCGGGATCTCAGAGCTGGAGTTGATACAGTGTTTCGATTATAGAACCCAAACAAACCAGATACCTGCTTTCAGCAGCAGAGGCCTCAGAGCTGGAGCCAGAACTAAAGCTGGCCCAGAATAAAAAAAGAAAAAAAGAAAAAAAGGAGCAGTTGGGAGCTTCAGTGAGCCACCAGCCTGAAAACAGCCCTCAGCCCCTCACCCAGACTGGCCAGGCACCCCAAATGGGGACCCCCACCCTGAAGGGTGTGTGACCAGCTGCAAACAGCCATCATCCCCTCACCCAGGCTGGCCAGGCACCCCAGTGGGGACCCCCACCCTGATCCAGGACACCCTTCAGGGCAAACCAGCCGACCCCCACCCGTGCACCAGGCCTCTATCCTATATAGTAAAAGGGTAATATGCCTCCCGGCACCGGGATCAGCATGACAGGGGGCAGTGCCCAAACCCCCCTGATCGCCCTGCGGCTCTGTGTGTGACAGGGGGCGGGGCCACAACCTCCCTATCGGCCCTGCTCTGTTCGGGACAGGGGAAGGCGCTCCAACTCTCTGATCAGCCCTGCTCTGTGCCTGATAGGGGGGAGCTCTCCAACCCCCTGATCGCCCTGCGGCTCTGTGTGTGATAGGGTGCGGCGCCCCAACCCCCTGATCAGCCCTGCTCTGTGTGTGACAAGGTGCGGTGCCCCACACACCCCACACCCCCCATGGGCCCTGCTCTGTGTGTGATGGGGTAGAGCCATAACCTCCCCATCGGCCCTGCCCTGAGTGTGTAGGGTACGGTGCCCCAACCCCCTGATCCGCCCTGCTCTGTGTGTGACAGAGGGCGGTGCCCCAACTCCCCTATCGGCCCTACTCTGTGCGTTACAGCGGGGAATTCCCCAACCCCCTGATGGGCCCTGCTCTGTGTGTGACAGGGTATGGAGCCCCAACCCCCCTGATGGGCCCTGCTCTGTGAGTGACATGGGGCAGCCCCCCGACCCACTGATTGGCCCTGCTCTGTGCATGACGGGGGGTGGTGCCGCAACCTCCCCATCGACCCTGCCTTGAGTGTTACAGGGGGCGGTGCCCCAACCCCCCAATCAGCCCTACCCTGAGTGTGACTGAGGGTGGCATCGCAACCTCCTGATCCACCCTGCTCTGTGCATGACAGGGGCGGCGCCCCAACTCCCCAATCGGCCCTGCTCTGAGCCCGACCAGGGGCTGCACCTAGGGATTGGGCCTGCACTCTGCCACTGGAAGCAGGCCTAAGCCAGCAGGTCGTTATCTCCCGAGGGGTCCCAGACTGTGAGAGGGCACAGGCCGGGCTGAGGGACTCCCCCCCTACCCCCCGAGTGCACAAATTTTTGTGCACCGGGCCTCTAGTATATATATATAGTAAGATAAAATTTTTGTCATAATAGAGAAGAATCATTTGTATATTAGCATTTTAATCAAGAATGAATATTAAGCTATAGAGATAAATATGATTTTTCGTATTTTATTTTTTGATATGTTAAACTATATTAATAGATGTCCTAATCCTGGAAAGGATATATCCTTTTGTTCTTGGCTTTTTGGTTTTTTTCAAGTGTGTGTGTGTGTGTGTGTGTGTATAAGAGTCCTGTTTGCTATTATTAGAATTCATTAGTGATGTCACTTGATATTTTTGGTGAGAGAAAGCTTATTTAGATTTGTTTTAAGATCATTGTTGTATTTGTTTTATAAAAAAGAATTTGTAAACTCTTCCTTATATTTAAAATCTTCTGTCAAGGAAATTTTATACACAAAGCAGAAAGAGGACAGGATAGTGAGCCTCCTTGTGCCCATCACATAGCTTTAACAGTTATCAATATTTTGCCATTTTACCTCTGTGTTTGTTTTATTTATCCCATATCATTTTCTTTTCTTTCTTTGGGGGGGATTGGTAGAAGAAAGTGTGGGACTGGGATATTTTATTTTATTTTTTTTTATATATTTTTTTTAAAGTACTGTGTGAAACTTGACTTTTTTTTTTTTTTTAAATATACTTTATTGATTTTTTACAGAGAGGAAGGGAGAGGGATAGAGTTAGAAACATCGATGAGAGAGAAACATCGACCAGCCGCCTCCTGCACACCTCCCACTGGGGATGTGCCCGCAACCGAGGCACGTGCCCTTGACTGGAATCGAACCTGGGACCCCTCAGTCCGCAGGCCAATGCTCTATCCACTGAGCCAAACCGGTTTGGCGGGACTGGGATATTTTAAAGAAACTAGAAGACATCATACCTATTTGCCCATAAATAATCTGTACTAATAAAAGAGAAAGATGCAAATTGACCGTACCTTCGTGATGCCCACCAGCCAATCAGGAGTGAGCATGCAAATTAACCCAACAAAGATGGCAGGTTAATTTGCATACGCAGGTGCTGAGCGACCGGAGGCAGGGCGGGATGCTTGCGTTGTTGCCATGGTGACAACACAGGTGTTCGGCACCGCCCTGGCGGCTCTGGGCCAGAACGAAGGCAGAAAGGCAGCTCCGGGCTGGAGTGAAGGCAGAAAGGCAGTTCCAGCCGGAGTGAAGGTGGTGCCAGCAGCCAGGGAAAGGAAGGCCCATTCTTGCACGAATCTTCATGCATCGGGCCTCTAGTTTAATATATATTTCTAACAGATAAAGACTTAAAAAAAAATTAACAATAACTGGGTGGGGGCAGGCCAGAAGAAGTCAATGGGGTAAAAATGGGGACATATGTATTACTTTCAACAATAAAGATTTTTTAAAAACAAAAGAAATATAGCAGTGACTATTTAAAGATATTATTATAGCTAAAAAAAAATTAACAGTAGTTCTTTGTCTCATACCCAATCTGTTTACAGTTGTGTTTGTTTAAAAAATGTCATTTTAGAGAGACTTTTAAAATCAGATTCCAAATGTAAATCCATGACATTTCTTTTAAGAGAGAAGCCATTAATTTGTTGAAAAAAAACTGCTTTATTTGTCTTATAGGATTTCTCATATTTAGGATGTTTTTAATTTTATCCTTATTTCATTTAAGATAGAGGTCTATCCCCATATTTCTAGTAATAGTAGTTAGATTTAGAGGTTGAATTAGATTCAGGTTTGATTTTGTCCTTGTTTTTTATTTTTTCAGGAATAACACAAAGTGCTATATGCTTTGTGTTGCATTGCTCAGGAGGGAAATAATGTCCAGTTATCTCTCTTTATAACAATAGATCCGGATTATGTTTTCATGTCATTTACTATTTTTTCTACAAAATTTTAAATGACTGCATTGCATTCTGTTGACTGGCTGTTCCATAAGTTATGTTTATATTTTATGGCTGGATGTTTAAGTGAGAATCTTCTTCATTCACTATGCTAATTACTCAGTGTTTTTATTATTTTGAAGAGTCACAGACTTTAATTTAGGGAAATTCTATTTTGTGATTTCTTTGATAATTTTCAGCAGATTTTAGCCTCACTGGGCTCTTTCTTATAGTATGATTATTCCTTTGTCAAAAGATGTACTATTTTCTTGGATAGTGTAATGAGAGTTTACTTGTGTTTTTTTTAAAATGATCCCTAAATTATGTGAGTTTCCTTCAGAGTGAATTTTCATATCTTTTTTTGCTCATTCTCTTCTACACCTTTGGTTTTTCCATATGCTGGCTATCTTTGTCAGTTCATATTTAAGGCAAAAGGATTGGGTGGCTGGTGTAGGTTTTTTCAGCTTTTATATAAACTGAATGTTTTGTATTGGGGCATGGTGAGGGCAAAGTCCCTGTTTTAGGTGGGCAGAGAGCTGGCTATGAGACTGTGGGCTCTTTAAAAATCTGAAGGAGGAGAACTTTATTCAGGGAAGCCAATATTTAAGCTTGAATACACCCTAGAAGCTTTAGCTTTCCTAATATTTCAGTTTTTTAGAGTAGTGGCATCTGGTGTCTGCTAACTGACTGCTTTCTGTATGAGATAGATTGGGATGCTGATTAGGTTAATTGTCCTGTTTTTCACATCTGATTATCCCCCTGATTTTAGCCTTATTTATCATTCTCTTCCTCTGTTGATCCTGCTGACTAAGTAGGATTCCATTGGAGCATGGAATCCAACTTCCTGGGTAAGTCTAGTACCCATCTGACACCATAAATAGTTATTACAGTATTGTAGACTATATTGCTTATGCTATACTTTACATTTCCATGATTATTTTTATAACTGGCAATTCGTATTTTTTAATCCCTTTCACTTTTTTCACCACCCCCCAAATCTCTGTTTGTTTCTGTTTTGTTTGTTAATTTTGATGTAGATGAGAGGCAGGATCTAACTAATTTTTTTCCAAATAGTCATTTGTCTAAATATTAATTGAATAATTTCCCACTGATTTGAAATGCCACCTGACTTAATCAGAGTGGTTTGCTTTTGAAGAAATAGAAGCCTACTCAAAGAAAGATCAAGCAGGAAATATAACAGCCCTTACTGAAACTCAGAAGTTTTTAGCTAGCTTCTCTCTTCTCTTTGGGGCCTCAAGTGTGGCTTCCCTGCCTCTCTTCTTCTTCTTCTTCTTCTTCTTCTTCTTCTTCTTCTTTTTTCTGTAGACTGGTTTTCTCTTTTATATGACCTTACCATGACATTGCAAAACGGAAGCCTTTAAGACTACAAGACGGTCTGGTCTGTTCCTTATAGTTAATTAACTTAGTTTACATGGCCCAAGTACCAATTCCTAGGGAAGTGAATTTAATTCATCTTGTTATGCCTGGGATTGAGTTTGGGCATGTGTTATTAATGTAAGTATTAGGTGAACCTTTTCAGCAGGGGCTATACATGATGAACTGTTTTCAGAATAAAGGGTGGGACACATGTCTTAAGAGGTGCCTAGTACAGCGTCTTTATCATATGTACAAAAATCTTCATATGCTCATGTAGACCAATATCACCCCAATCAATTTAATAAATAAATCTACACTAATAAAAGAGAAAAATGGTAATTGTCGTACGGCGATACCCTTTTCATTGGCTAATCAGGGCTATATGCAAATTAACTGCCAACTAAGATTGGCAGTTAACTGCCAACAAGATGGCGGTTAATTTGCATATGTAGGCACAATGCAGGGAGGCGAAAGGAAAGCAGGAAGAAGCCCCCTGCCACTGACAGTGATCGGAAACCCAGGGGGGAGCTAAGAGCTGGGGAGCAGCTCTGCCCCCAGCCATGATCGGAGAATCAGGTGCCTTTTCTGCCCTGGCCAGTGATAGCAGGAAGTAGGGGTGGAGCCAGCGATGGGAGCTGGGCACGGTCGAAGCTGGCAGTCCCGGGAGCTAGGGGTCCCTTGCCTGGGCCTAAAGCGAAGCCCACGATCGCGGGGCCGCTGCAGCTGCGGGTCCCCGCTGCCCGGGCCGGACGCCTAGGCCAGA
The DNA here is from genome assembly GCF_963259705.1 of Myotis daubentonii. Lineage (NCBI taxonomy): Eukaryota > Metazoa > Chordata > Mammalia > Chiroptera > Vespertilionidae > Myotis > Myotis daubentonii. The sequence continues at coordinate 35,979,308 of NC_081855.1, read as the reverse complement.
GGCATTAGGCCTGGGCAGGGGCAGAGCCTGCAACCGTGGGAAGCTGGGGGTCCCCTGCCCAGGCCTGACACCTCTGCCGGAGGCCTCAGGCCTGGTCAAGGGGCCGATCCGGTGATTGGTGATTGGAGGGTGATGAGGATCAACTCCTCTGGCCGAGGCATCAGGCCTGGGTGGGGGCCAGAGCCAGTGATCGGGGGGAGATGGGGGTCCCCTGTCCAAGCCTGACACCTCTGGCGGAGGCGTCAGGCCTGGGCAAGGGGCAGAGCCAGCAATCAGAGGGGTCTGGGGGTCCCCTGCCCAGGCCTGACGCCTGGGCCAGAGGCATCAGGCCTGGGCTGGGGGCAGAACCAGTGATCAGGGGGAAATGAGGGTCCCCTGCCCAGGCCTGACGCCTCTGGCCCAGGCGTCAGGCTAGGCAAGGGGCTGATCCTGCGATTGGAAGGTGATGGGGGTCAACGCCTGAGGGCTCCCAGTATGTGAGAGGGGACAGGCTGGGCTGAGGGACACTCCCCCGCCACACACCCAGTGCACGAATTCGTGCACCGGGCCCCTAGTATATATATAAAAGGAATATATACTATTCTTTCCCATTAAAAATATTTTGGTTATTCTCACTAGTAGTTTCTTTCCAGATTAAATGTAGAACCTATAGTTATATTTTAAATCTACTCTCATCACTAGCCATATGTGACTTTATTTTAATTAATTAAAACTAAAATTCAGTTCTTTCATTACACTAATCACATTTCAGGTGCTCAATAGCTGCATATGGGTAGTGGCAAGTGTATTGAATAGTGCAGATATGGAACATGCTATCATTGCAGAAACCTTTATTGGGTAGTGCTTCTTTAGAGGCTTGTCTATTGATAACTTATCTAATTTTTTTTTATTTTTATTTTTTAAAATATATTTTATTGATTTTTTACAGAGAGGAAGGGAGAGCGATAGTTAGAAACATCGATGAGAGAGAAACATCGACCAGCTGCCTCCTGCACACTCCCCACTGGGGATGTGCCCGCAACCAAGGTACATGCCCTTGACCGGAATCGAACCTAGGACCCTTCAGTCCGCAGGCCGACGCTCTATCCACTGAGCCAAACCGGTTTCGGCATAATTTTTTAAAAATATATATATTTATTTCATAGAGGAAGGGAGAGAGAGATAGAAACATTAATGATGGGATAGAATCATCTATCAGCTGCCTTCTGCACACCCCCCCACTGGGGATCAAGCCCACAACCCGGGAATGTGCCCTGACTGGTAATTGATCTGTGACCTCCTGGTTCATAGGTTGATGGTCAACCACTGAGCAACACTGGCCAGGTAGATAATTTATCTAATTTTTAAAGCCCATGGAAGAAGCAAAAATATTTTGTATAGGGTTCTTTTATACTATTTTGATCAATATGTGGAAGATGATATCAAGATAGCTGTTTTCTCATTTTAAAAGGTTGATGAAAGAAAGTTTGAAAATTACCAATATACCATAAAGGAGAAAATAAAAATCTCCTGCGACCCCAAGGGATAGGAGTTTTAAATAGCTTTTTTGAAGTATATAAGTGGACATAGTATGCAGTTGTATTAATTTTCACTAACTAAATAATATGTCTTTTGACTACAGTTTCTCTATTCCTGGGATATTTTTTATCCATGTCTTGCTTGTTTGGATTTTATAATCATAGTTTTGTTCAAGAAGAACACATAAGTGTATTTCTTATATTACATCAAGAGGCATGTGATGCCAATTTGTCTCACTGATGATGGCAGGTTTGATCACTTTGTTGAAGTGGTGACTGCCAGGTCTCCATTATAAAGGCATATTTTCCTTTTGTAATTAATAAGTAATCTGGGGTAATACATAAAGACTATGTGAATATCTTTTTTCCCAACAACTTTTCACCTAATGATTTTAGCATCCATTTAGGTAGCTTGCAGGAATCAATTATTACAAGGGAGTTGCAAAATGGTGTATAAAAATTCTATCATTTATCATTCTATTTAACAATTTTTAGCTGGCATTCTTCTCTAAAATTAAAATTCAGTTCCCCTCTCTGCCCATCTGTCTCTCCTTTGATTCTGTATTTCCCCCACCTTTTTTTTTTCTTTTTTTTTCAATATAAGCACCCCAGGTATTTTTTATGAAGTTGGTCAGTGTAACTCATCACTATACTTTGGGACTCATTGCTATGTATAGCCACATCTGTGTAAAGTGATGTTAATCCAGGAGAACTTTACTTTATAGCAGGTTGCACATTTTTATATGTTTGACTTAAACTGAGAATTCTTATTCTTATAGAATAAGATGGTTCAAGTATTAACATAGATAAAAATTATACCACTTAGGGTCTTTCTTGATTAATTCTACTGAAACATAAACTTTTCAGAAACTGGGGCAACTGTGTTAAGGAATTCCCATTTACACTAGGCAAGAAAGTAAACAGTAAGTGGAGAGTAGGGTAACAAACACTTATGGTATCAAAAAACAACCGTGAAAAGGATCTGTCTTAATGTGCTAGCCCATTGCAGTTTAACATATTGCTTACAACCTTCACAATAGAATTTGAGTGACTTCAGTTACACATTCCAGGAGACTGGCAGTCTGTTACAATCAGAGTCTGAACTTTAGAGCAGGCTAATTTACAGCGATGGGATGAAGAAAGTTGTGGATTTGTATTACACACTCTCACCTGACACTGTATCTGATCCCTTACCTGCTGATTGACATCTTGAATGAGCTCTTTGAAGCAAGTTCCAGCTTAATTAAAACGTTTGCTTGGTTAGCAGTGATCTGTGAAAGCCTGTGATAAATATTGAATCAGGTTCACCTGCTGGTGGCTGTGAGTGGATAAACAGCTGCTTTGTGCAGTTTAATCATGAAACTGTGGCGGTAGAGTACTACTACTGTTTGAATTTTTTAAAAAGAATAGTTGAAAAGGTATAGTTATGTCACTTTTGCTATCTTGCTAGAGTGTGTGCTTATGTGAGATTTTGCACAACAGGCATTCTGTACCTGTTTAGATGGTTTGGACAACAGCAAATGGTTGATAAAGATGAACAATAAACCCTGTTTTTTATGCCTCAAGATTGTAATATAATTCTGCACTCATTGGCTTTTTACCACTAGTTCTATATGTGCATGACTTTTTGAAATAAAAAGGGCAGTATTTTGCTTTTTTGCCAAGTTAAATGGTAGATGATAATAAATCTTAAAGCTTTAAGTTTTGAGGTTATGAATTCTAACTTCTCCACAAATTTATTGTGTTTTGTAGTAACTTGAAGAACTTTTTGTTTTACTTTTTTCATCTGTAAAATGGAATTAAAAATAATATTACTGAACTGTTTTAGAATTATGTTAATATTAAGTCATTAAAAAATATAAAAAAGAAATGAATTTTCAAGCAGTGGAGGAACCTTTATAAAATTACTAGAGGCCCGGTGCATGGATTCGTGCACCGATGGGGTCCCTTGGGCTGGCCTGTGGGGATCGGGCCGAAAACGGCTCTCCGACATCCCCTGAAGGGTCCCGGATTGTGAGAGGCCGTAGACCAGGCCGAGGGACCCCACCGTGCATGAATACATGCACTGGGCCTCTAGTATGCATATAAGATCTTTGGTTAATCTCTTCCCACCCCCCCTCCCCCCTTCCGTCTAAGATTCATCAGTCTGTTCCATGTTTCCATCCCTGTGGTTTCTGCTCCTGCATTGAGCGTCTGCCCCCTGGTGGTCAGTGCATGTCATAGCTACTGGCTGGTTGGCTGGTCAGTCAGTTGCTTAAACTTTTATCTATCTATCTATATGTCTTGTGTAAATTATAATTTTATTTCTTTAAAAATATTTTTTATTGATTTGTAGAGAGAGAGGAAGGGAGAGGGAGAATAAGGGAGAGAGAGAGAGAGAGAGAGTGGGAGAAAGAGAGAGAAACATCAGTGTGAGAGCTGCCTCCTGAATGCCCCCTACTGGAGATTATGCCCTGACCAGGAATGTAACGCAACCTTTAAGTGTATGAGATGATGCCCAACCAACTGAGCCACACTGGACAGGGCTCAGTTTGTTTACTTCTCTGCAGTATAATTGTGTCTGGCCAATATGGTTATAAAGAAAATGCTGTTTCAATTTGATTTCCATATAAAATCAGACATAAGTTTTGAGGTAAAGCTGTCACCCAAATAAATAGCAGTCTTCTTTGAGCTCCTGATGAATATTATGGAGTCATTTTTTAGAAATGCACAAAAACTTGTGTCTGTAGTTTATGGGTCATCTCTAACCCTCTGTAATAGTTCATCGACCCTAATTTAAAATATGCCTTTGTCATTTTCTATTTCTAAGCATATTTAATCACCATGCTTATTTTTATTTTTTAAGTATTCAGGTATAGTAATTGTTTTTGTTGTAAGCAGAGGTTGGAGAAAGTTATGAAATTTTAGAGATTGACACTGTGCTATCTTAATCTACTTGAACTTCTAATTATGGCTTTGTGAAAGAAATACTGGCAAGGACTCAGCAGTTTAGGCCTTTTTTCAAGATCAAATCTTAAAATCTTTCTTCATCTTTTCTAGGAATTTAGATATATGTCTCTATATACCAGGTGAAATGAGGGACTAGATAGAAGTTTTTAGGAGAACATTTTCCAAAAATCCCTGGATGCTGACATTCTAAGAATAGTTTTAGCTACTGTAGATTTGAAATGTATTTTTGAATAATTGAATCCTGCATAATAATAGGTTTCTGCTATTATTTGGGTTGGGTTTTCTTGTCTTTTGTGGAAGTAAAAGGACTCTATAGACAGTTTCTAGCTATGGGAGAAGAAGCCCTCTCTTTTAGAGTTTGCTTCTGCCACTCAGTGTAGCTGCTTTACAGATCTTAGAGATTACAGGTTTTGGGGAGCCCATGCGTTTTATCTTTCTTAAAGTGTCTTTCTTCTTTTTTAAGTTTATTGTCGCCACTATTACAGATGCCCCCCCATTCCCATTTGCCCACCTCTATCCTTAAAGTGTCTTATCTATCTTTTGAAGTGTTAGTCTTTCATTGAATTGAAGTATACTATGACCTCCTGCCATTTCTCTTTTCAAGATTATTTCTCTAGTTTTCTTACAGCATTGAATGTTGCTGACTTGGGTACAAATAACTCTTTTTTGTTATTAAATGTCTTTTTGAAGCCTCTGTCCTATTTCCACATTTATTTTTTTCCATTCTCAAATATGATTGTACCAAATCCTTTCATAGATCATTCCTGAGGAAATAATTTCTTTTTACAATAGCAAAAGAAAAAGAATCAACTTTCTTTCTTAAATTCTTTCTTCTACTCTACTTGCCCATCCAACCAATGAAAAACTATCTTCTTGAGGACTCACTTTAAGTTGATAGATGGTGTGATGATTTCAGAGCACTTTAAATCTTAAAACAAAACAAAGAAAAACATGTTAATATAAAATTTGCCATCATTTATTATTTTTTAAATTATTAATGAAAAACAAATTTGAGATACCTTAATAAAACTGCTCTAGTGGAAACATTTTCTGAAACTAGTGCTTGATCTTAGTTTTCGTTAGTACAGCTATAAGCATAACATTTAAAAATAAACACATTCATTATTTAAATTATTAGTGCCCAATTCACACCGTTTAAAAAGTTTGAATACAAAGCAGCAACTTATAAAGCTGTGTAATATCTTCTTTTTTTTTGTTTGAAAAAATTATATGAAAGATTTATTTACACATATATGAAAGGTCTAAAGTTATAATGAATTATTTGGGATGGGGAGCTAGTTTATTTTGTGTATTTCTGTGTTGTTTGAATTTTTTGGTTGGGGAAAAAAGTGGAATTAATAGGTGTAGGGCAGGTGATAAACTTTTAAGTGGAATTGGTGTTGAAAAGTGTTCCTTCCATCAAAATATAGATGATGTCCAAGCCTTCAAAAAAGACCACTTTACTGGATTACTTTTATGTTTGGATAGAATAGATCCACATAGTATACAGCAATGCATTAGACCCCAGCTTTCTAATACTCAGGATAAATTTAACTGTATCACAGGGAAGAGAAATAGTATAATTGAGTGAAAAGATTGAAGGTATAAAAAAGTAAACTTAATTCTGCTACCTAGAGTTACCCTAATTCTTTTACTGTGTTAATTAATTAATGTGATCATTGCAAAGGCCAAAAAAGAATTCAGTCAGAAATATCATGGTATAATTTGCATCCCATTTTTGTGTGTGACCATAAATTGTCAGATATTGCAATATATGTAACATAAACCACATGTCAGCTGTTTCCTGCCTCACTGTTGACAAGAGCCCCATTCATAACTCTTCTTTTTATCCTTTCAGTGAATAAGTAATTATTCAATATAGAAGGCAGGATATTTGGAACTGGCTATTTAATGTGGCAGCACTCTGTAATGAAATCTGCTGTTACTGGCAACCTGAGAGGGGAATGTAACAATTCCAGCATAGCTGTAACTTTATCTGCTTTGACTGTTTATTTGGCACATCAGTGAACCTTTTATCCCAGTGAGTGACAGTTCCAGAAGGGTCACATTTACATCCATTCTATCATGTATTGTAATATTTAATGGCGGACAAGGTTGAGTGAGACTGGCAGTAATTTGAACTTGCTTTTCCACTGAGTTGAGGCTAAAAGACAGCTTGAGCCCCAGTATTGTGGTGTAACATGCTATGACTTAGCATTTGTTGATGAAGGCTAATCTTACTGATTATATTTTTTTCAAAACACTTCAGTTAAATGGTATATTTGTTCTACTAAACTATAACTCTACAGTACAAATTCTCTTACGCTACTGTGCTACTTAGCTTTTCCCCCCCCATTAGTGATCACTTCTATAAACTAACCATTTCATGGAATTTCTCTTAATAAGGCTGCACTCTGTCTCATATGTATAGTAATTAAGGTTAAAGTTAGGTAGTAGTTATTAAGAATCCATGAGTTCTAATATATAGCATTATACTGCTTTTTATTTTTGAGAGTTTAGAAATAGGAGAGAAAAAAATCAGGTAAACATTAGACTATATTCCTGAAGTTCCATATATGGTGTATTTACGGAGACATTTATGTAACTATTTCAATTATGAAACTGAATTACGAGTAAAATTGTCCAGGGAAAGGTATCCTGAATGATAATTTTACTGATAGGTTTGCTTTTTATGACAGGTAATTGAATTTCAGATATACTTGTTCCACACAAGCAACTTGCCTTTATTATTAAATATTAATATGCATTCATTTTCATACCTTTGCTAGAGAATAGTTTTTGCTTCTGTTGTTCAGTGATACTTAGATTCAACTTGATATTTCTATTTTTTTGTAAGCTATATTTTAAATACTTTAAAAATATAGGTATATTACAGGATATTTAAATGGGCTGTGCTGTAAACAAAATAGTACTATCAATTCTAAGCTCACTTGTTCACTTGAAGCCTAAGCAAAAATTAAAATTATCTTATTATAATTTATGAAAAAGTAAAGTTAAAATGTACTTAAAGCATTTGGAATTTGAGAGTTGGAGTGGTATGTAGGAACCAGTGCAAATATGAAAATATCATTTATAAGTTTTAAGAGTGAAAGAGAACCAATTTGAAACGGAATTTGTAGTTTTTCTTTAATGGCAAGTATTAGGTGGTATCTTGATATTTTTTGAAAGTTGTGATTCATTACTATGGGTTCTGATTCTTTGAGAAGTTTGATGACATTTTTTATGGTAGTTCAGACATTAGTTATCTTTTTCTTTTCTTATATAGCCCTCTGGTCACTGTGCTAGGTGCTGTTGTTCTACTAAACAAGGAAACAGTCAAGAGTCTTCAAATGCCACTAAGAAGGATCATGGGGGGAAATCCAAGATACCAAAAATATATTTTGGGACACGTACACACAAGCAGATTGCTCAAATTACTAGAGAGCTCCGGAGGACAGCGTACTCAAGGGTCCCGATGACTATTCTTTCCAGCAGGGATCATACTTGTGTCCATCCTGAAGTAGTAGGTAACTTCAACAGAAATGAAAAGTGCATGGAATTGCTGGATGGAAAAAATGTGAGTAAAGTTACTTTGTTTTTGAGAAAAAAATAAGGTTAAAAGGATTACATTAACTCAATCTTTTGGTTTATTTTTTATATATACATTTCCAGTTATAATCAAATAACTTTTGAAATCAAATTAATTGCTAGTATTAATATTTTTTGAAAACTAATTTTACCACAAGAAAAATCTTTATTCAAGTTTAAAATTATGGTTTTTGTCCTAAAGTTTGAGGATATTTAATTCCTTGAAATTAATTTTCATTTAAACCAGATGTCTTCTTAACTTTCTTGTAAGTCAAACATGGATGATGTCATATGAAGAGATAAAAGTATTTAAATGGACTAGATTTAATTAATGTCTTATACATATTTAAAACTTCAAAGGAATATAGTTTATTTAGGTTTTCTTTGAGCAAATTTTAAAATGTTTTTTTAATTGAATGAGAAATATAATGATTACCTTGTCTCATTCTGATTAACACAAACTTCTGTTTCCAAAAAATTATATTAAATTACTAAGTTTAAAGATATGTCATAGTGGTTTTGAAGTTTTCCAGGAAAATCTAGATTGACATAACTTTGGACTAGAAATTTGGTGGAAATAGAGAAGTCTTTCTTACTAAAGACACGACTTCTAAATAATTTTTTGGCATAGTATTAGTTTGGTAGTTTGTGTCCCTGTTTGATAACTAGCTTACTCTAAAATGGAAGTTACGAGTCTGTAATTATACCCAGAAATTATTGGTGAACTATAAATTGATAGTAGATGAAATGACCGATGATATTTTAATACATTTTTAAATTTCAGTTTTTCACTAGTATTTTTTCAGAGTTATTTTTACACAAAGGAGATGGCTATAGCCCCTAGAGTTTTATTTAATTGATATATCACCTCCTACTATATAATGTAAATAAATTATTTTATATTATGCTTTTCTTTCTCTGCTTTTTTTTATTAGATGGAAATTTATTCAAGCTTTGTTTGGGACATTAAAAAGATGTTTCAATAGGCATTCAGACATGTGAATATGAAGTAGAAGTACTAGGGAACTTAACTTGTTCAGAGTCAGGAAGAGAATACAGATTATTGAATCAAAACCATTGTTGAAAATACTATTTACATATTTATTTCCAATAAGTTCTTCTTAATTGAGGAACTGTGAAATCTTCACAATATTTAAAAAGTTCTCTTCAAGGAAAGATGAAAATAGTAAAAAGTCAAATACTAAAAAAATAATAAAATAGAGAAAAGGCTCTTTATGATAAATACCCATAAATTTTGTGCACTTTTAAGCAGACTTCTTTCCATAAGTGGTTAATTAATCTACTGGATTCCTCAAATTCTTGAAATTTCTCTTTTGTCTATATAGTTTATGCAAGAAGACTTGGCATTGCCTATTTTTTACTTGTTATTGGGAAAATTTTACCATAATCGATTATTTATTATCTCATTATTAAAAGCAATTATAAAGTTTAAGATTGTGCATTGAAAGCAGATAATCTTATTTTATGTAATCCCTAGAATACTGTAGTGCTGGTTATGTTTTTTGATTGATCTTTACTGTCATAAGTTTGAATCGTGTAAAAATAAAAAGTAATTCAATAGACTTGAATGTTTAGAATTTTTCATTAGCATTTAGTTTCTGTTTTAAAGTAAACAAGTCTTTAAAAAATATTAGCGATGTACATAATTGAATATACCTGCTTTTAGTTGTTTGTCTTGACCTAATTTTGCCTCAGAATGCTTAGCTCATAGGCATACATGAACATTCTTTTTCTTGTTCCCAAGCCCTTAGGGTAATTTGGTATTGTAATGAGGGCCAATTACAAAGTCACCATAGGTGTCTATGTTTACTGTGGCTGAATTACCAAAGCGAAATGATAAATAGATAGCTGACAGTTTGAGTGAAAAAGAGTGTAAAGTGTGATAACGCTTTAATTGACAGACTGCCCTCAGGGTTGTGTTACACTGCTAAAATGGATGAGCTTTTCTGGTTTTGCTATCAGCCTGTACAGGAGTGTCATTCTAAGTGCCCTTAAAGTGTAAACTTTCTGATTTTTTGGCTTGATCCAAAGGCACATGTGTTTTTGTTCACTGTTTCTTTTATGAATGTGCTCTTATACTGGAAATGCAATGCATTTATCTGTTAAAAGTTAATTTTGTTTCAGTTAAGAAACAATTACCTTAACTAGCCCCAGAAGTAATTTTAAAATAATATTTCAGGTATGCAAGAATATCTACTTTTGTTAGGATGAGATTTAACAGTTTTAATCATAGACTGTGAAGGCACCTACCTTAGTGATCATTTTGTACAAATACAAGTTTTCTGATTAGTTTGGGATGGTAGACATGGTATAATTTCTCTCATCTTTGCTTTGTGGCTTTAATGATGTTACTAAAATTCTGAGATAAACTTGTTTTATTTCTCTGTGTCAATATTGGTTCACATTTCAATTATGCATATTTGTTTTTAGGGCAAATCCTGCTATTTTTATCATGGTGTTCATAAAATTAGTGGTCAACACACATTCCAGACTCTCCAAGGGATGTGCAAGGCCTGGGACATAGAAGAACTCGTTAGCTTGGGGAAAAAATTAAAGGCATGTCCATATTACACAGCACGAGAACTAATAGAAGACGCTGATATAATATTTTGTCCCTACAACTATCTTCTAGATGCACAAATAAGGGAAAGTGTGAGTAGATACGTAAAAATTAGAGCTTTTTTCCTACTTATTGGGATATACATGGTGAATGTGAAAGCTTTTAGATGTTTTAATGTCTTTTATTTTTTTGTTTTATAGTTAATGTATGTAAGTGTATAAACAGATTAGAGTACTGAAAACATATTGTAAGGTGTAGTAAAAATTGAATTTTAGGTCTTGTCACTTTAATTTCCAAAGTAATAAGTACTTTTAAGTGGGATTATAGCAGGGTTTTCATCACCTTGTTAGTGGTGACATTTTGGACTGGATAATTCCTTGTTGTGTTGGACTGTCTTGTGCATTATAGGATGTTTAACAGCTTCTCTGTTTTTATCCACTAGACGCCAGTAGCACCCTCACATGGTAATAATAAAAAATGTCTCCAGACTTTGCCAAATATACCCTGGGGGGCAAAATTGCCCAGCTATGATCCATTTATAGCTATCACTCTCTCCATTTATGAATAGTCAGAAAGAATTATTTTAAAACATTTAAAATATCTGAAGAATCTGTTTTGGAGAATTTATGTTGGAAGAATATTCATACTATGCAAATTATGCTTTGTGAGCTTGTGAGAAGTGAACTTTGTATACATCATTTGTGTTTATTTGCCTGGTTTTTCTTAGACACATCCAATTGTTTCAGCATAAGAAAAAAACACCCAGAATAACTTGGTATATTCAATTGTTATTTCTCTCTAGATCTGACTGCAAAACTCTAGCTTTCTATTTCCTTAAGTTTGAAATGAATAGAATTATGTTTACTACCCCTACTATCCTGCCTCTTATCCTATCTCTTGGCTAAGTCTCTTTCTTCTGAGCAACTCTGCAGACCAGTCTTCTAATATTACTTTTATTAATCTTTCCTCTGCTTAAAAATCTCACAGGCTCTTTGCTCATGGGGTAAAGTCCATGTTTCTTAAGCTTACTTTCAAGTTCTTAATAGTCTGACCTGAATCTGCTCTTTCAGCTTTCTCTGCTGCAAACTCGCATCTGAAACCCCTCAAAAATTACCTCATAGTGGTAATTACCTGGCTGGGTAGCTCAGTTGGATAGAGCGTTGTCTCGATATACCAAGGTTGTGGGTTTGATCCCCAATCAGGGCACATACAAGGATTTATGGAATATAATGAACAACATAAACTGATGAACAAAAACAGATCCAGAGACAGAGAAGCATCGATCAGACCGTCAAACCTTAGAGGGAAGGGAGGGGAGGGGAGGGGTAAGGGGGAGAGATCAACCAAAGGACGTGTAGGCATGCATATAAGCCTAACCAATGGACACAGACAACAGGGGGTGAGGACATGAGTGGGGGGGGGGGGGGTGGGCAATGGGGCGATAAGGACACATATGTAATACCTTAATCAATAAAGAAAAAAAATTAAAAAAGAAGAATCAACCAAGGAATGCACAAATAAGTGAAACAACAAGTCAATGTTTCTCTCTAAAATCAATCAAGCAATAAAAATTACCTTATAGTCCCCTGAGGACTCCTTGTTATTTCCTATATCTCTGGTTTTTTATTTTTAACCACTGAGCCATTTGGCCAGGCCTGTATTTCTGCTTTTGATGACACCTGTGTTGAAATGCCCTACTCTCTTCTATCCAAATCCAAGTCCTATTCCTCCTTAAGCCCCGTGTATTTCCTACTCTTCTATGGTTCTTTCTCAGTCATCTTCAACCCTCTGTATATTATTATTTCTTCAGAGTAACTCATTGACAGTTGCTTTGTGACATTTCTTGGTGTTAGGACTTTTCCAATGGCAAGTGACACAAGCTCAGCTTCATTAGAGCTTAAGAAAAACCACTTGACTAACTCTTCATTGTGATGGCTTTATGTTCAGGCAAGTTCTTTTCAATGGGAACAAAGATAACCATAGGAAGCTAGCTAGCTAACCTGGAAAAAAGAACATGATCTTATATTTGTCACCCCAAATTACTCTGATTGGCCTAGTTTGGATCTCATATCCATTCTTGTACCAGTCACTGTGACCATGTAGGGATGTAATACTTTTTTCAATTGACAAGCCTAGTCTCTGAGTCTACCCATGTAGTAAGAATGGTGATGTCCATGATTAACAGATTAAAAGTCCTACCAACATCACATAGGAGTTGGGGAAGAGCGGTTCTTGCAATGAAGTGTTGCAGGACAGACTAAAACGAAAGATACATTAATGTTTTGAGTCTTTTGAATCTTGTATTGTTATTTTACTTTTAAAGGTTTTTTTTTTTTTTACTCTACTTTTTAAATTATGTTGGAGATCCCTTCATAGAGGGATTTTTATGCTCCTTTGTGTAGCCAGCTATACTTTAATCCAGGCTCACTTAACACATTATTTTGGTTGTGATAGGTTTGCAAAGTATTTTGAGAGTGAAAAATGGCAAACTTTGTAATGTTGAGCTGATATTTGGTTGGCTTTAGTGCTTTAGAAGTTTTAAGGCCTGGAATCAGTTGCACATGCAATATTGGCCTATAGTGTGAATTTTTAAATGAAACATCTTACCTACTGCTGTTAAATGCATTTTGCTGAAAGTTTTACGGGGAATTTTTTTTATCTTATAGATGGATATCAATCTGAAAGAACAGGTTGTCATTTTAGATGAAGCTCATAACATTGAGGACTGTGCTCGGGAATCAGCAAGTTATAGTATAACGGAAGTCCAGCTTCGGTTTGCTCGAGATGAACTAGATAGCATGGTCAACAATAACATAAGGAAGAAAGACCATGAACCCTTACAAGCTGTGTGCTGCAGTCTCATTAAGTAAGAACATTTGTCTATCAGTGTCATTTGTGCTGCCTTTGTATTAAAAACATGTTTTATTTTGCAGAGTATTTATTGTTAGCAAACTTTGACCAGGCTACTTTGGAAATGGATTGTTCCTTATCAGTTAAACTTTTAAAAATAGGCAAACTTTTGTCTTATTCAAAAGAACATAATGGACAGAATAGATTTTTTTAAATTGATAATTGTGAATCTTATTCTTAATTTAACAGGATAATTTAACAGCCACTTATGCTGTGTATAGGACATTGGGCTGTACATAAATTAATGGTTTTAATTAACATTTTAAAATTCTGGATATGGCTTTAATTTATTGCTTTATCGTCCAGTTTGAGTAGAATTCTGGTTTAATGAATTTCAATTAACCAATATTTCAGTACTATAAAATACTATATTTAGTAGTAATTTCATTGAGATTTATATTACATAATTTCTCTTTCATTAGACATTAGGTTTTTTATCTCTTTACTAGAGGCCTGGTGCGAAATTCGTGCACTTGGGGGGGATCCCTCAGCCTGGATTACGAGAGGGCGCAGGCCAGGCTGAGGGACCCCACTGGTGCACGATTGGAGCCGGGGAGGGATGCGGGAGGTTGGCCAGCTGGGGAGGGATTGTGGGAGGGCTCCAGGTTGTATCCAGCCTGTATCTCTCAGTCCTGATCAGCTGGACCCCAGCAGCAAGCTAACCTACCAGTTGGAGCATCTGCCCCTGCTGGTCAGTGAACATCATAGCCACTGGTCGACCAGTCAACTGTCTGCCCCTTGGTGGTCAGTGCACATCATAGCGAGCGGTTGAGCAGTCTTAGCATATCATTAGTATATTACGCTTTGATTGGTTGAATGGATGACCAGACACTTAGCATATTAGGCTTTTATTATATAGGATCTTAGAAAAAACCTCCCCTGACTCTACATCCTATTTCATTTATCTCAGCATTTTTCTGTTCCTTTAACAGTATACTTTTTAAAAATGTGAAAGTTACATAGTCACATGTTTGAACAGAAAAGGTATACACAAATTTCTGTTGTAAAAACCTCCTTCTTACCCCACCCCCATATGCTTAGTTCTTGTCCTCCTATACAAATTTATCATTTAGTGCATGTTTATGCATAATGAGTCCATTCTTTCTCAATTTTTTGATAGTTCTTGTTTTGTTTGATGTCTAAATGTTGAAGTGCCTCAGGACTTTGTCCTAGGACCTCATTTCATTTCTAGCTCTGCATTTCTCCTAAATTATATAACCCAGTCCCACAGCAGTACTGCCGAGGCCTGAACCTGTGTCTAGCCCCAGCCTCTCCCAGGAGTGCTATGTTCATAAATCCAACTATACTTTATATCTTTGTTTGGATATAAAATTTCAGCTTTCCAAAACAAAACTTATTTCCTTCCCCTACCTAACCCCCTATCTTTCTCATCTAAGCAAACAGTACTAATCATTTTCTCAAATAGAAAATTTAAGTATAATTGTCGATTACCGCCCCACCTCATTCAATTTATCAGTGTCTTGTAAATGCCACCTGCACAATATATCCCAAATTCCTCAGTCTCATGTCTACCATTCAACTAGAATACTGTAACAGCCTCCTAACCAGTCTCCGCTTTCATTCTTGCCTTTCTCCATTGTGACTTTGAAGCAGGAATCATCTTTTAAACACTTAGAATAGATGGTGTGTCTGTCTGTCTCTCTCTCTCTCTCTCTCTCTCTCTCTCTCTCTCTCTCTCTCCCTTATTTAAAATCCTCCATTTAAAACCTTCCCATTGTATTTTGAATAGAATTCAAATTTCTTATCCTGACTTAACATGATCTGATTCTTGCTTATCACTCTAACATTATTCATACCATTATTCCTTTTTGCCCATTGTGTTGCAAATACATTGGCTTTCTTCAAGTCCTTAAAGGAGGATAATTTGTGAACCACCTCAGGATCTTTGCATGATTTCTTCTGATTCTCCCAGGACTGGGTACATTTTGCTTTTAATACTGCCATGACCAAGTACATTTGCCTTCAATTGTTAGAATAAATGTTACCTCAGGGAGAGCCTTCTTGATATTCAAATTAAAGTAGCAATTAGATTATATCAATCTAATTTAGTTTCATTATACTTCTTATTACTACCTGATATTTTCTTGTTCATGTATTTGTTTCTAAATTTCTTTCTTCCTTTAGTAGAATGTAATTTCCATGAGAATAAGGGCCTTCCCTATTTTAGGTACTGCTGTATTTCTACTACCTAGTATAGTTGTCTAGCATAATAATTGGCATTTAAGCACTTATTGGATGTACACATGTGTATATAAATTAATGAATATATTTATATATTTCCTAGTAATTCACTTTTTTAAAAAATATATTTTTATTGATTACAGAGAGGAAGGGAGAGGGACAGAGAGAAACGCCAATGATGAGAGAGACTCATTGATCGGCTGCCTCCTGCACACCCCCTACTGCCATCGAGCCCACAACCCAGGCATGTGCCCTTAACTGGGAATCGAACCAGGGACCTTTCATTCTGCAGGCCAATGCTCTACCCACTGAGCAAAACCAGCCAGGGTTCTACTAATTATCTTTTTTATGTGTTAATATGTAACTTAAATTTTTTTATTAGGTAGTTTTGTATTTCCTTTAATGTGTATTTGGGATGAAGCTCCCAAGACATGGCTCTCATTCGGAGAGAGTCAAGTAAAGCAGCTGAATCCATAAAACGCTGCCTGTTTTTCTTTTGTGAATAAAAGCCTGTTTGTTTGTTTGTGTGTTTGTTTGTTTGTTTGTTTGTTTTCTGATTGAAAGCTTGCTTTTTAGCTATGTGAATGTTTATTTTGTAATACTGGTATGAGATTTGCATGCTTTTAGGACACAAATATGTCTTAATTAATCCATATTTGTGTCCTAAGAGCTTCAAGGAATCCAGATGAACATATCTCAATTCTCTGTTCTGTGAAAATGGTGCCTATAGGATGATACTGGTTGATGGGGACTATTTTATTTTATTCCAGTTGGTTAGAAGCAAACTCTGAACATCTTGTGGAACGGGATTATGAATCATCCTGTAAAATATGGAGTGGAAGGGAAATGCTCTTAAATTTCCACAAAATGGGCATCACCACTGCTACTTTTCCCATTTTGCAGGTAAGATTTCCACCTGTGGAAATTCATTTAGTGAATTCGAAATGATTAATAGTGAATAAGTTTTATC
The DNA here is from genome assembly GCF_963259705.1 of Myotis daubentonii. Classification (NCBI taxonomy): domain Eukaryota; kingdom Metazoa; phylum Chordata; class Mammalia; order Chiroptera; family Vespertilionidae; genus Myotis; species Myotis daubentonii. The sequence goes on along the minus strand of NC_081855.1, from coordinate 35,962,591 downwards.
CAGGGTAAAAAATATAGCAATTTGTTTTAAAATTTTATTATGTAAGTTTGATAGGCTTATGTGTGATGGCATAAATTATGGATGAAAAAGTAGTAGTATTTAGTTTGAAGGAAATGAGGCTTAAAGAAATGAATTGCTTATCTATATTATAAAAACCCAGTGGCTCTAATGCCGTAAGGACCAAAGACTGGTCACCAGGAGGCTGCGTGCGTGGTGAGGCGCACACGGTGGGCAGGGACTTGACTCTGGGTCTTGTGGCGCTGTGGGACTTGGGGGTCCCAGGTATCACGCAATTTCCCGCAGGTCTGGGTCTCACGCGATTTCGCGCGCTGGATCACTAGTTCAAAGATAAAAGAAGTCAATATTTTTAGGTTGTAAATTTATTTTGTTAATTGTAAAAGTTAAAAATTTGGAAAATAAATAGGTAAGAAGTTCATATTTTGTTCTCAGAATAGTGGTTATATAAACCTAGGTGGATGGAGATCATGAGTGGGCTATGGGATACTGTGAACATTATGAAATAGTATGCAAAATGTTATGAGTGTGATTTGTTTTTGTGTATCTCGTGAGGTAGGAAATCCATTTTGATTTCCTGTATGGATAGTGAATTTTCTCATCATTTACTAAATAGTCCACTTTTCCCTCTATTTGTAATGCCATATCTGTCACATCTAATTTTTCATTCATGTGTGAATTTAATTTTGAACTCTATTCTATGATTCTGTTTAGCTAAACCAGCGGTTCTCAACCTGTGGGTCGCGACCCTGTTGGGGGTCTAACAACCCTTTCACAGGGGTCACCTAAGACTATCAGAAAACACATATATAATTCCATATTGTTTTTGTGATTAATCACTATGCTTTAATTAGGTTCAATTTGTAACAATGAAAATACATCCTACATATCAGATATTTACAGTAGCAGAATTATAGTTATGAAGTAGCAACGAAAATAATTTTGTGATTGGGGGTCACCACAACATGAGAAACTGTATTAAAGGGTCGCAGCATTAGGAAGGTTGAGAACCACTGATCTAAACTGTCATGTGTTATTACTGTTAGAAAAATGCTGATATATCTGGTAAGGCATATCTCTTCACTTTGTTCTTTTCCTTTGGAATGATCTTGGCTATTCTTGGCCTTACTCTGCCATTTGAATTTTAGAATTAGCTTTGGTTCATTCATTTAATTTTTCTTGTAATATAGTCGTATTATTTTGAGTATCAGAGTACAATGAAAATAATTCAGACATTTAGGTGACATATCAACTCTTTCAAGCTCCATGGAGAAGCCATTTGGTAAGTACATTTTTATGTAGTTCATTACTTTTGAAGGGTACTAAATAATATCCTGATTACCTGAAGATGTAATGAACCTCCTAAATATATAATTTTATTAAAGGTCTTTGAAGATAATGTGGGAACCTAAAGCATATTGTTAGCATTTGTGTATTAGTAATGTTTGCCTAAAATTTCAATGTATATTTCATTTGGGTTTCATTATAGCTTTGAAAAGTTTGTTTTACTGCTTAACGCTTCCCCACTGTATACTTAATATTGTAATTTCTTATAGGGACATTTTTCTGCTGTCCTTCAAAAAGAAGAAAAAATGTTACTGGTTCATGGTAAAGAGGAGACAAGAGAAGTACCTGTTATTAGTGCTTCAACTCAAATAATGCTCAAAGGACTTTTTATGGTGCTTGACTATCTTTTTAGGCAAAATAGCAGGTAAATGAAGATATCTGATCTGTATTTTTTCTCTTAAAAATATTAGCTTTGCCCTAACTGGTTTGGCTCAGTGGATAGAGCAGCGGTGTGCAGACTGAAAGGTCCCAGGTTCGATTCCGGTCAAGGGCATGTACCTTGGTTGCGGGCACATCCCCGTAGGAGGTGTGCAGGAGGCAGCTGATCGATGTTTCTCTCTCATCGATGTTTCTCTCTCTCTATCCCTCTCTCTTCCTTTCTATAAAAAATCAATAAAATATATTTAAAAAAAATATTAGCCTTACTGGATGTTAGCATGTGTTTATTAGTACATTCTTATTTTGTATGAGTACCTAGGATAATAATAAACAATTAGTGGAAATATTGCTCTTCTTGGCACAGATTCAGATTAATTGAAATTAGTCTTTATTAATGGAAATAAGTATTGAAATCAATAGATACACTAATTCAGCATTAAGTTTATAGCTCTCTAGGACTAAATTTAAGCATTTAAGTTATCTTTTAAGTATAGTTTACATATGTTTCTTCCAGTATTAGAAAGTTTCTTATTGCATAAAGCCTCTATTTAGTGACTTGTGAAAAATGAAAAGCAGTTATGGTACTCTCTGATTCTAGTATTTTGTTTTTTAAATTGTGGCCTTATGTACATAACATAAAATTTATCCTCTTAAACATTTTTAAGTGTACATTTTAGTAGCATTAAGTAGATTCACATTGTTGTGCCACCACCACCACTAACCATTTCTAGAACTTTTTTGTCATCCCAAATAGGAACTCTATACCCATGAAACAATATCTCCCAAATATCTACCATTTTCCTCTCTTCACAGCGTCTATTCTACTTTGATCTTTATGGATTTGCCCTTTCTTGGTATCTCATATAAGTGGAACCATATATATTTGTTCTTTTGTGTCTGGCTTATTTCACTTTTCAAGGTTCATCTGTGCTGTAACATATATCAGAATAGCATTCTTTTTAATGGCTGATTAATATTCTATATATATATATCACATTTAGTTTACCATATCAATGTACATTTGAATTGTTTGCACCTTTTGCCAATCTACTTATATAAAAACCCTGGGTGTAACATCATGTCCAGAACCTTGACCAACCGGAAGGAAGTCAGTCTTGCAGGGGTCGTCTTGGAAACGGCTGTGCCCTCCCCCAGCTGTTTCCCGGAGGGCGAGGTTTCAGGCAGGAACCCGCCCTCGGAGCTGAGCGTGGAAGTACTGAGTCCGGCCTTCAAACCAGACCCTGACAGTAGGGAGGAGGCAGCCCCATTCCTCATAGAATCTGCTATTGAATAGCTTGCTGTCAGTGGCTTGCCAGCCAGGAACCCCATTCACCTGCAGCCCGGACCCTGACAGGAGGGAGGAGGGAGCCCCATTCCTTACGGAATCCACAGGTGGCCAGCTTACTGTCAGGGGCCTGCCAGCTAGGAATCCTATTCACCTGCATATCTGTATAAAGTTTTAATACATTATATTAGAGGTTGTGGTGGTACTGTTTTACCCACAGCGTCTACAGGAATTGCTGCAAATTTACTTCTCAGTGGAAGCACCTTTCATTCCCAATATAAATTACCGATTCCATTAAATGAAACTTCAATTTCTAGACTCAATATAAAGAGTGAAGTTGCTAAAACTATTAAAAAGGTGCAACTTCTCCCTATTGATGAATGCACCATGGCATCCAGTCATGCTATAAACGCCATAGACAGATTACTAAGACAAATTTGAATGTTATACTTGGTGGGAAAGTTCTCCTTCTCGGAGGAGATTTTCGACAATGTCTCAATATTGTACTGCATGCTATGTGATCGGCCATAGTATAAACGAGTTTAAAGTACTGCAATGTTTGGGGATGTTTCAGAAAGTTATCTCTTACAACAAATATGAGATCAGAGGATTCTGCTTATAGTGGATGGTTAGTAAAACTTGGAGATGGCAAACTTGATAGCAGTTTTCATTTAGGAGTGGATATTATTGAAATCTCCTGTGAAATGATTTGTAATGGATCTATTATTGAAGCTACCTTTGGAAATACTATATCTATAGATAATATTAAAAATATATCTAAACGTGCAATTCTTTATCCAAAAAATGAGCATGTTCAAAAATTAAATGAAGAAATTTTGGATATACTCGATAGAGATTTTCACACATATTTGAGTGATGATTCCATTGATTCCACAGATGATGCTGAAAAGGAAAATTTTCCCACCGAATTTCTTAATAGTATTACTCCTTTGGGAATGCCGTGTCATAAATTAAAATTGAAAGTGGGTGCAATCATCATGCTATTGAGAAATCTTAATAGTAAATGGGGTCTTTGTAATGGTACCAGATTTATTATCAAAAGATTATGACCTAACATTACCGAAGTTTAAGTATTAACAGGATCTGCAGAGGGAGAGGTTGTTCTGATTCCAAGAATTGATTTGTCCCCATCTGACACTGGCCTCCCATTTAAATTGATTCAACGACAGTTTCCCGTGATGCCAGCATTTGTGATGACTATTAATAAATCTCAAGGACAAACTCTAGATAGAGTAGGCATATTCCTACTGAACCCATTTTCGCACATGGTCAGTTATATGTTGCTTTCTCTCGAATTTGAAGAGCATGTGACGTTACAGTTAAAGTTCTAAGTACTTCATCACAAGGGAAATTAGTCAAGCACTCTTCAACCTAGGTATGTGCCTTGACTAGGAATCAAACCCACAGCCTTTTGTTGTATGGAATGATGCTCCAACCAATTGAGCTACCTGGCCAGGGCTGTAGGAGTTGTTTATATACTAGAGGCCTGGTGCACATGCACTGGTGGGGTCCCTCAGCCTGGCCTGCGCCCTCTCATAATCCAGGACCCCTTGGGGGATGTCGGACTGCCGGATCCCCTGTGGGGATCGGGTGGAGACTGGCAATCCAACATCCCCAGAGGGATGTAGTAGTGCACGAAGTACAGGTGGTCGGGGAGGAGTCCAGCCAGGGTCAGGTGCTGCGCTGCTCCTGCTCATCTCTGCCCCACTGTGCTTGCCACCGCCGCAGCTCATTAGCGCTGCTGTGGAGGCGGGAGAAGCTTGCGCCACCACAGCTGCTCTTACCAGCTGTGAGTCTGGCGTCTGGCGCCTGTCAGCTGAGCAACGCTTCTGCTGTGGGAGCACACTGACCACCAGGGGGCAACTCCTGCATTGAGCGTCTGCCCCCTGCTGGTCATTGTGTGTCATAGCGACTGGTTGACCAGTCGTTCAGTTACTTAGGCTTTTATATATATAGACTAGAGGCCTGGTGCACTAAAATTTGTGCACTCGGGGCGGGGGGTCCCTCAGCCTGGCCTGTGCCCTCTCACAGTCTGGGATCCCTCGGGGGATGACCATCTGCTGGCTGAGGCCTGCTCCCCAGGGGATTGGGCCTAAGCTGGCAATCAGACATTCATCTGGCAGCCCGGCAGCCCTTGGGGGATGTCCACTTGCCAGCGGGGAGCAGACCTAAGCTGCAGTCGGACATCCTTAGCGCTGCTGAGGAGGCAGGAGAGGCTCCCACCACCACCGCTGTACTGGCAGTCATCAGCCTGCCTTGTGGCTGAGCAGAGAGTTCTCGGTCCACCAGAGGGCAGCTCCTGCATTGAGCATCTGCCCCCGATGGTCATTGTGTGTCATAGTGACCAGTCATTCCCAGTCTTTCTGCTGTTAGGGTCAGTTTGCATATTACCCTTTTACTATATAGGATAGAGGCCTTGTGTACGGGTGGGGGCTGGCTGGTTTGCCCTGAATGTTGTCCTGGATCAGGGTGGGGGTCCCGCTTGGGTGCTTGGTCAGCCTGGGTGAGGGGATGATGGCTGTTTTCAGGCTGCCCGCACCCCCTTCAGGGTGGGGGTCCCCACTGGGGTGCCTGGCCAGCCTGGATGAGAGGCTGAGGGCTGTTTTCAGGCAGGCCAAGCCTGTAACTGAAGCTCCCAGTCTCTCCTTTTTTTCTTTTTAAAAAAATATATTTTATTGATTGTTTTTTACAGAGAGGAAGGGAGAGGGATAGAGAGTTAGAAACATTGATGAGAGAGCAACATCGATCAGCTGCCTCCTGCACACCCCCTATTGGGGATGTGCCCGCAACCAAGGTACATACATGCCCTTGACTGGAATCAAACCTGGGACCTTTCAGTCCGCAGGCCAACGCTCCATCCACCGAGCCAAACCAGTCAGGGCTCTTTTTTTTTTAATTCTGGGATTTATTTACCTTCTGTAATTGAAACTTTGTTGCGGCTCCAGCTCTGAAGCCGGCTGGCTGAAGTTGCTTAGAGTGTAGCTTAGAGCTGGGCCCCGCAGGCGGGGAACCATGGCTTCCTCCATCACCGGGGCAACCAAGCCTCATGTACACTTCAGCTGCCTGGCTGCCGGCTGCCATCTTGGTTGGCAGTTAATTTGCATATCACCCTGATTAACCAATGGGAAGTGTAGCGGAGGTATGGTTAATTACCATGTTTGTCTATTATTAGATAGGATTCTGCATGTTAATCCTGTATCAGATATATGCTTTACAAATATTTTCTTCCATTCTATGGATGTCTTCTCACTCTCTTGATAGTATCCTTTATATATAAAAGTTTTAAAAATTTGAAGTCCAATTTATTTCTTTAAAGTCAATTTACTTACTTGTGCTTTTGGTATATCCAAGAACCATGGATAAATCTGATGTCATGAAGATTTCCCCCTATGTTTCTTCTAAGGGTTTTATAGTTTTTAGCTCTCAATATTTTTATAAAATTCTCTTCACAGATTGTAGGGTTCCTGCCTTGAACATCGAGATCTTAACTCTCTAAGAGAAAAATGGAGGACTGGTAGAGAATACCACATTTTATTCTCTTTAAGCCTAGGTGTTTATAGCCTCTGATTGAAAGAAATTATAAAATGATGGGATTATAGAGGCCATCTGGTTCAATACCTTTGTTAAAAATAAATGAAGACTGAGACCCAAATATTAAAGGAAGTTAACATTTTTGTAGTCTCCTGAACTTTTTAAACTTTCAGTAAAAATGAATGTTTTCCTACTTTCTCATGTAATAAAAAAGTTTAAGCGACTTTAGTTTTTTCTAAGAACAATGCTAGTTATCTATTTTATAACTAATGATGTAACAGAGTACAAAGAGCTCTGGACTAGGAGTTAGGAGGCTTGGATTTTAATTCTGGCTCTGCCATGATTTATCTAGTGTTTGATCATAGGGAGGAGAACGATAAAGGGTGGATGGTTAGATGATATCTAATCTCTATAAGAGGGGGTTGCTTCTAAGACTTAATGGCTTATTTTCTATCAGAATTACTGAATTTAATTAGTGGTAGGTGTTTCATAGGCAAAATATAATTTTGGGGAAGATACAGGACTCGGTTTTAATGTAATCAATTTTTTTCTTGTATGTGGCTGTGACAATATAGGTTTTATAAAGCTTTGCCATTTAATTAACATTTACTTTCATTTAGGTTTGCAGATGATTATAAAGTTGCTATTCAACAGACTTATTCTTGGATAAATCAGAGTGATATTTCTGATAAAAATGGGTTCTTTGTTCCACCAAAAAATAAGAAACGTTCACGACAGAAAACTGCAGTTCATGTGCTAAACTTTTGGTGCTTAAATCCAGCTGTGGTAAGCTGATTGTTGTATATGAAAATTCTATCTTCTAACTCAATACAAACAAATAAATGTGCTGACTCTTTTAAAGATGATTTTATATATCTAATGTTGTTTCCTTCTAGGCCTTTTCAGATATTAATGGCAAAGTGTGGACGATTGTTTTGACATCTGGGACGTTATCACCAATGAAATCCTTTTCATCAGAACTGGGTGTTACATTTACTATCCAACTGGAAGCTAATCATGTCATTAATAACTCACAGGTTAGGATTTTTTTTTGAAGGCGTTCAGGCTTTTTACTTCAATATAATTGCACATAAACAAATTGGAAGTACTAGCAAACAGATCCTGATAGGAATATCAACATTTCAGTTTTAGAATAAAGGAAAATCTGTCAGCTACTTGATAGTGTCAACAAAAAAGAAATACTAATGAATGCATTCCTTCAACCCACTGAATAAAAATATATACTTTGGGTGCAAAGACTGTATTTCAATTTCCTCATTTAAATAAGTTTTAATGTGTTTTTTTTAAAAATAAAAATGAAAACCAAAACAAAATTCAACTTCTTTACCATAGTTTCTATTGTTTAATTATTTATTTATGTGTTTCTCTTTTCCATTAGACTATGGTGTATCCTTGTTCTTCTTTTTATGTATACATTCTTCTACTGTACCTAGACTAACATCTATCTAGCATTAGTTAGCAAGTGTTGGGCACATATTTGAGTATCTGAAATGAATTAGAAGTACTCTTATGAGTCCTGTGACTTAAGATTTTAATTTTTTATAATAATACCATATAGATGTTACTTTAATTTTCCTAAAAATGTTTTTATTGTCATTTATTGATCTGTTTTCTGTTTCTTTTTCTTTTTTTTCAATCCTCACCTGAGGATATTTTTCCATTGATTTTTAGAGAGAGTGGAAGAGAGAAATAATTAATATTGATATAATAAAGTCAATATTTATATTTCTTTAGTTACTTTCAACCTATTTTTAAAATTCTTAATCCAGGATCCACACAAGAATTATATATTTCTTTTGGTTTTCATGTTTCTTTGGTCTTAAAAACAGTTTTCTTGCCTTTTTTTTTTTCCTATCTGACATTTTATGAAAAATTCAATTTACCTGTTTCCTTAAGGAAAGGCTTATAATTTGGACTTATCTGATTGTTTCTTTATCATAAGATTCTGGGTAAGCAGTTTGATAAGAATACTATACAGGTGGTATTGTTACTTTTCATTGCTTTGTGTCAGGAAACATGATGTCAGTTTTTTATGTTACTAGTTGATCATTTAAGTAATAATTGCTTAATATGGTGTCCGTCAGATGTTATCTTGTACAATGTACTTCAATCTTATACATTGTTTCAAAATATAATATTATTACATTTTTTAGCAATCTGAACTGTTTGTATTTTCTGTGGATTACTAATAAAGTCTGTTCTTTCTCTTAATCAAATTAACTACACTAAGGCTAGATCTGTGTGAGTTAGAGGAATTGCATAGAGCTGTAAAATTTCGTGAGTTTGATTTTTTTTATGACTGTAGATCTTTGAATATCAGTGAATTTATGAAAGAGTAGTTCATGTCATAGTTGAATCTTAGAAACTTGTCTATAGCAGATCATACCAGTCCTTACCTCTAATACTTTGGACTATTTCTGATTTATCCATTCCATTTGTTCACATAATCCAACATAATTTTGTTACATGCTTAATTGTGCAAAGCCATTTAGGGAATAGATAAGTGAAACCCTTTTTGCTTTTATCCTAGGAGAATTCAATGATCTGCCTAAAAATAAAACTTTTATAAATTAAATCTATATATAATTATATAAAGGGAATTTAAAAATAAATTTCCTCTAAACTTGTTGCTTGATCTTCTTTTGATATATATGTAATTAAGGCTCCCAACTAAATTCTAAATTGCCTGCCTAGTTTAGGTATAACTCTAATACTAATATATTTATATTCTAGGTTTGGGTTGGCACCATTGGGTCAGGACCCAAGGGTCGGAATCTCTGTGCTACCTTCCAGCACACAGAAACATTTGAGTTCCAGGATGAAGTGGGAGCACTTTTGTTATCTGTGTGCCAAATTGTTGGCCAAGGAATTTTGTGTTTCTTGCCATCTTACAAGGTAGGGGAATACTTATTGTTTCTTTTGCCTTTAGAAAATCATGTGGGATTACCATGATAAGATTCTTAGGGCTAGAAGCAACAGGGGACTTATAGTTTTCTAAACATCATATGTTGTTTTACTTATTTATTGATTAAGGCACTGCCTAATTGTTCTATTACTGTTTTACTTGACAGTTTAAAGACTAAAAACGTTTTGAAGCAGTGCTTGTTATATAAGGGGACTATTTATGTGTATGGGATTTTTATTCTTAGAGGTAGCTTGATATTTTCATAGTTGAAGGGAAAAGGAGCGTTCTTTTCCACTTTCATAGATTACACTTTTGAAAGTTTCAGTAATTTGAATCTAAAGTCAACTTTCTTGGTTGTCTATATTTTTACTTCATGTAAATGACTTTTTTCCTTGTTTTTAGACTCACTCTGATTTTCAATAATATTTTCTTGAGTTAAATTGAGTTATAATATCTTAGTGTTAATAGCTAAAGAATTAAAACCACATATAATTTCTGAGAGTAATATATTTATCAAAATCAAAGCTAAATTCCAATGTAGAGAAGTGGCATTTCCTTTTCTTTTTTCATATGAAGTTATATATGTAAGGACAGTCGTAGAAATAATATATATGAATGGCAATATTGATACTTTTGGCTTTTCTACTGTCTTTTCATCTACATACATACTGCTGTGGTCTAAATATATCCCCAAAATTTTATATTTTGAAATCTTAACCCCCCAAGATGATAACATTAAGCAGTGGGAGGTGCTTAAGTCATGAGAATAGAATCCTCATGAATAAGATCAGTGTCTTATCAAAGAGGCTCCAGAGAGATCCCTTGCCCCTTTCACCATGTGAGAACACAGCAAGAAGGCGCCAGCTATGAACCAGGAAGAGAGCCCTCACCAAATGTGGTCACACTGGTGCCTTGATCTTAGACTTTTCAGCCTCCAGAACTGTTAATAAATTTCTGTTGTTTCTAAGCTACCCAGTCAGGAGTATTTTGTTATAGCAGCCCTATTGGGACTAAGAGACATACTTTGTTAGCTAGAGATGCAGTGAATTAGTCCTCCTAGAGATAAACTGAAGGAATTGTTTTTACAAGAAATTTAATCAGATCTTTTTACAAGAATTTCTAAAAATAAAATGGACATAAACATCTTTAAAATATTTAATACAAAGCAATATTTATTCCAGAGTGTGAACATCTACACTAAATAGTTATATTAAGGCCAAAACCGGTTTGGCTCAGTGGATAGAGCGTCAGCCTGCGGACTGAGAGGTCCCAGGTTCGATTCCGGTCAAGGGCATATACCTGGGTTGCGGGCACATCCCTGGTGGGGGATGTGCAGGAGGCAGCTGATCGATGTTTCTCTCTCATCGATGTTTCTAATTCTCTCTATCTCTCTCCCTTCCTCTCTGTGAAAAATCAATAAAATATATTCAAAAAAAAAATAGTTATATTAAGGATAACCAATAATTAAGCCTGGAACTAAAGTAACGCAATATCTTAACACATTAATAAAACCTTTTTATATTTTCTAATCACAGTGGTAAAAAGTGAGCCAGGAAATGCCCAGTTGAATAAATGAACAATTTCATTTTTTGCTAAGCTTCAAAGATGTGGTAAGAATGATTCTTTACATGCTAGGAACCAGCTTTGTATGTTTTTTTCTTAGTATTTATGAAGGAGAACCAAATCTAATGTAAAGTTATTTCAATGGACAGTAATATAATTGTCAATGAAAAAGTTACAGTGGAAAACAGCCTGAACAATAAATCATACCTTCTGGTTCCAGTGTTTTCAAATGATATAATTTTCATTAGCCAGTTTCAGCAGTTTAAAATATATTATAGCTAAATGAATCAACTAAAATTTATAGGCATTAGTACTTTTCTGTTCATTGGGTACTTGTCTTTGGTAAAGACACCAGGCACCAAGCTTTTTATGTGTATGTTTAAGTTCTCTAAGAAAAAAAGTGATGAAATATCAATCTTTACAAATAGACATGTTCAAAAGTGAAAAATAGGTCCATCAGACCCTAATAGTATACCCAGGTTTAAAAACCTTTAATAATTCCTTATTTTCTGAAAGACTGAGCCTAAAATATTTTGCTCTCCCCATAGTGTTGGTTATTTTTCAGCCTTATTCCTAGCATGCCCCCATCCTGTATATACCTTTATTTTAGGCACATTGCATTATGCATGCTTAGAACTGTCATGCATTTTCATACCTACCTATGTGTGGTAGGCAGAATTGTAAGATGGCCCCCCAATATTCCTGGCCTCTTGTGTATACATTCTTTCCCCCACTTATTCATTCAAACAGTAATATAGGTACTGCTGTGAAGGGATTTTGCATAAGAAATCCCTTAAGATAGGGAGAGATTATCTATTTGGTCCGGATCTAATCCCACAAGCCCTTTAAAAGCAGAGTTTTCTACAGTTGGTTGCAGAATAGGAGGTCAGAGAGACATGATCTAGCTTGCTTGGAAGAAAGCAGATGTCTGTGTTGTAAACTGACGATGGGAGAGGTAGGGAATGTGGCAAGGAATTGCAAGTGGCCTGTAGGAGTTGAGAGCAGTTCTGGCCAATAGCTGGTAGGAAGTGAATTCTTTCAACAGCCAGACCTTGGAAGAGAACCCCAAGTCCCAGATGAGAACTGCAGCCCCAGAAGACACATTAATTTTGAAACCCTGAGTAGAGAATCCAGTTGGGCTGTGCTTGGACTCGTGACCTAGAGATATAATAAACTAGAGGCCTGATGCATGAGATTCATTCAAGAGTAGGCCTTCCTTTCCCCAGCTGCCAGAACTGGCTTCCCTCCCAGCCTCAACTTCGTCCGAAGGTTTTCCAGAAGGACCTCTGGTCTAATTAGCATATTATGCTTTTATTATTATAGATAGACTGTTTTAATAAATAGGTTGTTTTTATGCTACAACATGGATGGACCTGGAGGACATTATGTTAAGTGAAAGTAGCCAATCACAAAGAGACAAATACTGTGATTCCATTTATATATGGTAGCTAGAGTAGTCAAATTATAGTAACAAAAAGTTAGAAGGTTAGTTGCCAGGGCTGGGGGAAGAAGGGAATGAGCTGTTTAATAGCTTTAATTTTGCAAGATAAATAGAGTTTTGGAGATAGGTTGTACAATAATGTGAGTATACTTAACCTAACTGACCTATAAACTTAAAAATGGTTAAGATGGTAAATTTTATGCTTTGTATATTTTACCACAGTTTAAAAAGGATTATTATTATTATTTTGGCGTTGTAAATTTCTTTTTTTTTCCTAGTGGATCTTCTCCACTAGATTGTTGAAATGGTGTTTTTTTCCAAAGTATCTCACCTTCAAGTTTTATAGCAACAGGTTTATAGCAGATTCAGGTTGGCAGTACCTGAAAGTAGTAGCATGTTTTAGGAAACACTATAGTGGTTACATCTTATTTATCTTCTTCCCAGCCTAGATTCTACTTCGATTATAATAGTGCAGGTACAGTGACCTCATTATAGTTTACTTTAATTATTAGCCTTTTAATAGAGGGATAAAAAATGAGTTGCTTTTTTTTTTCTCCTAGAATTAATCTACTCTGGTAAGGAATGAAACATAAAAATGTATTTGTGTGAATAAGTTTATTTGTTCAGATTTCAGCCAACATTTAGTAAGCCAGTACTTAACTCTAAAGTTGCAAAACTGATCAAATATATGCATTTTAATCAAATATTTTCTTCAGTCATTGATGAACCCAACTATGTTGATCAATAAAAAGAAATTCAGAATTTATGTTTTAAAGAGTCAAGAATTTTTTCCATACATAAATAGCTATTCAGTTCTTATTTTCTATCCAAGAGATTTCAACAAAGTAGATTATCATGAACTATATGAGTTATTTCTGAAATTCTACTTTATTTGAAATTTTTTACATTGTGTATATCATTGTATATTTTTATCATAATGTATCAATAAATGACTGTAAATAAACATCAGTAACAGTAGTGCAGTTCTAACATTTTCAGAGTCCTCATTCTTTTCACAAAATTATGTCAGGGAATTTTCCTTATGAGAGAGAGTACTGTAGGACCTTTCATTTTTATTAAGCCAAGAACTAAAATGGATCTTACACTTCAGGACGATATTCCTCCATATTATTCTTCCTAGTGCATTACTGACTGCGTCCAAATTTGTTGAAAATTTGATCTTGAAATATAACTGAGCCTCTTGAGGTGAAGATGCTGAATCAGATATCACGATAAAACTAGCATATAGGAAGTTGTTTCAATAGAAATTAATATTTTTCATATTTTATGTTTGAATACAGATGTTTGAGTACAGTAAGATTTAAGCATATATTTTTATTGTAATTTAAAAAGTTATGAAAAACAATACTAGTTTATTTTTAATTTTTATTATTATTTATAAGGAACTATATTTTATTCCTAACATGTGCCATCTATAGGTACATTATAACTGAATAAAGTCTAGTAAAAATTTCTTAAATATTGAAATGAATAGTGAAGAATCACCTTCATATGGAAAAATATGACAGGTTTTACATATAAGTAAATTATGTGAAAAAGATTACAAAAGATGGTAGTCTGTTTAGGCAGGCCTATTAGAAAGCATTAAGACTTGAGTACTGGCTATTAAAGTGAGTAAATGGCAATATTATAAAGTTAAACACATGCCAAAAAACATTTTCCAGAGGACTAGGATTGTAACAATACCATTAATGAGGGCAAAGAGGTTTTAATGCAATTTGCACTTTCTAAAGTTTCAAAAAGAGGCTTTGAGTCAGTGCATTATTAATGTACTGAACATCTGGAACTGTGTAAAAGCTATAGACATTGAGCAAATGCAGGATTTCCCCACTAGGTTGCATTCTAACTTACTGCCTCCCCAGTGAGATACCAGTTTTAAGAAGTCTGAAAAAGTAAAATGACAATAACCAGATAAGGCACAAACATTCCAAAGTGTCTTTTAATTTGTGAGATCTGACAAAAAAAGTATCTGAGTTCACCAAATCCAAATGATGTGAACACCAACTAGTAGATTAAATCACCTATGTCACTATATGTGGGTTAGTCTCTTTGTGTGAATAGTATTTGCTCTTTATGAGCTAAGTAAACTATTTTATAATAGCGATGCCTCACATTTTTCATATATATGTCTTAAAACCGAGAGATGGCTTCATGTCAGTGTACTTTCCTCTAAGTTATTTGACTTTTAGATACCTAGTTGTGATACTTAAGAGAATTTAAAAATCAACTGGATTATGTATGTGTTTAGTTATTTGTATGATTTCTCTGGTAAGGGGGAAGTAATTAAACTATATAAATGTGCAGTTTGAGTGATCATGGAAAAGCTGTAGACCTAAATATTTTGTTATCTAAAACTGAAATTTTGCTATGGACCATTTTCATAAAAATAATTAGTATTTTTTGCTATGTTTTCTAAATGCAGTAGGAATCCATTTGAGGCTCTAGACTTAATTTTAATGGGATTATACTAGCTACTGCATGGAAAATGGACTGTAGAGAGTAAGATGACTATATAGGAGTCTACTGTAATAACTCATGGGAGAGATGGTGGTGCCTTGGACCACTGTGGTAGCAGTATTTTTGGAGTCTAGATAAAATTTGAAAGTAGCACTGGCAGGATTTGCTGATAGATTGGATGTGCATCATGATAGAAAGAGTGAGTCAGGTTTTCTTAGTGGACATTTTTCTTTTTGTTCTCTATTGTAAGTCATTCTCATCCAAGTGCATTCTTTCAGGAACATCTATTGTCTTGGTTTCCCAGTTTATAATTCAATTCTGATTTCTTCACTAAGTAACACAGCTTAAAGAAAAAACTCAATGCTGTGTGACTCCTCTATTCTCAGTAATCTATTACAACACAACTTCACGTCTCGAGATGTGTGGGTTTTTACAGTTTTTACGCATCAACCAATTCTGCGACTCCAGCTACAATTTAACTCATTTTGAACACTATCCACCTAGAGATAGCATCATATCCCAGCGGTTAAGAACTCCATCCCACAAGACTGGCTAAAGATTCTCAGGTTCAGTTAATTTGCTAAAGTAGTTCACAAAACTAAGAGAAACATGGACTTACCTCCACCAATTTATTATAAAAGATATTATAAAGGATACAGATGAACAGCCAAATGAAGAAGTGTATGGGATGAGATCTAGGAGGATCTCAAGTACTGGAGCTTACTCCCTCCTGCATAAGGAGGAAGGTCTCTGAACTCCATGCTTTTGGATTTTAATGGTGGTTTCCTTACGTAGGCTCGATTGATTAAATCATTGGCCATTGGCCATTGGCCATTGATTTAATCTCTAACCCTTCTTCCCTCCCTGGAGGTTGGGGGTGTCCCAATCCTCTAATAATATGGTTGATTCCCCTGGCAACCATCCACCATCTTAAGGTTACTTAGGGACTGTCCAAAAGTCTAATTAACATATACTCAGGTGTGGTTCAAAAGGGCTTGTTATAAACAAACTAGAGGCCCGATGTATGAAATTCATGCAAGAGTAGGTCTTCCTTCCCCTGGCTGCCGGCACCAGATTCCCTTTGGCACCCGGGACCCTGGCTTCCCTTCAGCCACCAGCAGGCACCCAGAACCCAGGCTTTGCTCCAGCTGCCAGAAGGCACCCGGGACCCGGACATCCCTCCGGCAGCTGGCAGACACCCGGGACCCAGACTTCTCTCCGGCCCCAGCTTTGTCTGGAAGGACTTCTGGTCTAATTAGCATATTACCTTTTTATTATTATAGACTAGAGGCCCAGTGCACAAAAATTTGTGCACTCGGGGGGGAGGGGGATTCCTCAGCACGGCCTGTGCCCTCTCGCAGTCTGGGACCCCTCGGGAGATAACGACCTGCTGGCTTAGGCCTGCTCCCGGGTGGCAGAGGGCAGGCCCAATCCCTAGGTGCAACCCCTGCTCGGGCTCAGAGCAGGGCCGATTGGGGAGTTGGGGCGCCGCCCCCTGTCATGCACAGAGCAGGGTTGATCAGGGGGTTGGGGAGCTCCCCCCTGTCATGCACAGAGCAGGGCCCATCAGGGGGTTGAGGAGCTCCCCCCTGTCACACACAGAGCAGGGCAGATCAGGGGGTTGGGGTGCCACCCTCTATCACCCACAGAGCAGGGCCGATCAGGGGGTTGGAGCGCCACCACTCTCACACTCAGGGCAGGGCTGATGCGGAGGTTATGGCTCAACCCCGTCACACACAGAGCAGGGCCCGTGGGGTGAGGGGGTTGAGGCACCGCCCCCTGTCACACACAGAGCTGCAGGGTGATCAGGGGGTTTGGGCGCTGCCCCCTGTCATGCTGATCCCGGTGCTGGGAGGCATATTACCCTTTTACTATATAGAATAGAGGCCTGGTGCATGGGTGGGGGCTGGCTGGTTTGCCCTGAATGTTGTCCTGGATCAGGGTGGGGGTCCCCACTGGGGTGCCTGGCCAGCCTGGATCAGGGGATGATGGCTGTTTGCAGCTGGTTCAACACCCTTCAGGGTGGGGGTCCCCACTGGGGTGCCTGGCCAGTCTGGGTGAGGGGCTGAGGGCTGTTTTCAGGCTGGGACTGAAGCTCCCAACTGATCCTTTTTTTCTTTTTTTTTTTTAATTCTGGGCCACCTTTAGCTCTGAGGCTCCAGCTCTTGGGCCTCCGCTCCTGAAAGCAGGTATCTGGTTTGTTTCAGTTCTATAATCAAAACTCTGTATCAACTCCAGCTCTGAGATCCCGGCTTGCTGAAAGTTGGTTTCTGGGGTTTTGTTTAGCTTCTATATGTTACAATGTTTCTTAAACTGCAAGCTCAGAGGCCGGCAAGGCAGGTGGGAAACGTTGCAGTCCTCCATCACTGAAGCAAGCAAGCCTCATGTTCAGTTTAAGCTGCCTGGCTGCCGGCCGCCATCTTGGCTGGCAGTTAATTTGCATATCACCCTGATTAGCCAATGGGAAGGGTAGTGGTCGTACGCTAATTACCATGTTTCTCTTTTATTAGATAGGATTATTTCACTTATGGCCATGGAGCTATTTCAGGAACTGGAACAAAAGATGTCCCTATAGCTCTTATTACTCAGGAAATTCCAAGGGTTTTAGGAGCTCTGTTCCTGGAGCAGGGATAAAGATCAAATATATATTTCTTATTATCAATCACAACATCATACCCTACTCAATGCCATATTAATATATCAATCTGAGTATCTCAAAGGCAAAAAATTTCTAAATTTTCCTCCCAATCTTGGTTGTTTTCCAGTGTTGCCTTTATGAGTGAATGGTACCACAATCTATATTTGGACTAATCAGATAACCTGGGGATATGATCATTTTAATTTTAAATATTTTATAATCTCACTTTCTCTACAATATAATTTTCAAAAAGATAAAATCATGACTCACATGTCAATATAAACTGAACACCTGTCAGAGTTTATTCAACTTATTGACTAATAAGAGAATGAATATGATGTTAGGGCTGATTCAGACAGCATTTACAGGAGCTATATACTTATAAAGGAATAGAATATAAGATTCTGAATACAAAACTGGTTAATGTACTGCAGGCTAATAATCTGTAACCTTTGGGGTTATCTTTTCTCCTGGACAGAAATTATTTGCATTTCTACTGGGTAAAAAATATAAGTTCAAATAATTTCACTAAATCTATATTTTAACAGTAAACAGTGAGTTCAGTAAAGTCCATTTCCCTATATAATCCTTGGATGGACTTTTGCCTCCATATGAAATTGAAAGGTTGTGTTATACTTCTTTCCCTTCCTCTCACGTTTCTGTAAAAAATTTTTTAATACTTTCTAATCCAAGCTACACCCATCTCTGGATTGCTGTATTAGTAATTTAAATGTACCCATTCTAACCCCCCTAACTCTTCCATATTAATATCAGAGTAGTATTATTTTTAGTCTTTATGTTTTTTAATTGTGAAATATAATGTATGTAATGTATAAACTTAATATGCACATTTCAATAATAATAGAATGGACTTCTAAGTATCCACCATTCAACAAAAAATAGAACATTATTTCTACATTAGAAAACTCCATGTACCCATTCATAATCATAACCTTTCATCTTTAGAGACATTAATGTTGCTTATTTTAAAAAAGTAGTTTATATATAGGTATATATGCTTAGATAATATATTGTTTTTGAACTTAAGAACTTATATGCATATATGTATAACTCATGGACACATACAATAGTGCGCTGAAGGCCTGGAGTAGGGTGGGAGCAGGGTGGGGAGGTCCATGGCAGGGGGTGGGAAGTGACATCTGTAATACTTTCAACAATACCAGTAAAGATAAATTTTAAAAAAAGAATAAAATCATTTATATGTTATCTATCTGTAATTAACTTTTTAAACTCAATACATATAGATTTGTGTTCATCCTTGTTGGTACATGTGTTACTAATTTTTATTTTTTTAACCCTCACCCAAGGATATGTTTTGAGAGAGTAGAAGAGAGACAGAGACATCGACATGAGAGAGAAACATTGATCGGTTGCCTCTGTACACAACCGTACACAAAAACGTTAATATGCTTGCCATAGTCATGTTGTAGCCACATTGGCTTTAAACAAATCAAGGTAAGTTTGACACACACAAAATTCACTTTTACCCTCCTTTTTAGTTATTAGAAAAGTTAAAAGAACGTTGGCTCTCTACTGGTTTATGGCGTAATCTGGAGTTGGTGAAGACCGTCATTGTAGAACCACAGGGAGGAGAAAAAACTGATTTTGATGAGTTACTACAAGTGTACTATGATGCGATCAAGTGCAAAGGAGAGAAAGGTAATTGGAAATAATTGGGTGACCAATGAAAAAATATTTTTTACTGTAAAGTAAGAAGTTGGCGCTGTTAGAACATTATTTGTGTTATCTTTTCTAAATGCATTTAAAGGAAGAATTATATGTTATACTCCTGAGTGAAAAGAAAGTAAGTGGAAGAAATTCTTTATTTGGAGTTATTCTGTGAGTGTTTTCAGTTGGGGAAACATTCAGTTATTGCTGGGGTCCAACCCCAGCAGGTCCAGGGGTCCCTAAAGGTGTGGATGGAGTCGGTGAAGAGGGAATGACACGGAGACAGTGTTCAGTTGATCAGCAGCCTAGCCAGGATCTCTAGCCAGGATCTCCAGCCAAGTTCTGTTCAGGATCTCCAGTGAAGTTCTGATTAGGATCTCCAGCCAGGTTCTGTGTCCATGTTCTCTTGCTAGGTTCTCCAGCCAGGTTCTCCAGGTTCTGTAGCCAGGTTCTTCAGCCAGGTTCTCTCGCTAGGTTCTGTCTCTAGGTTCTGTGGCCAGTTTCTATTCAGGATCTTTTGCCATGTTCTCTCCAGCGAAGTTCTTCTGTCTCTAGGTTCTGTGTCTAGGTTCTGTGTGTAGGTTCTGTGTCTCTTGGTTCTGTCTTCTAAGTTCTGTGTCTTGCTGTCTTGTTACATCTGTATTTATACCAGTTGATTCAATCCTATCAATCTCTATTACAAAGGTTAGGGCGTTTCTTATCTCCATTCCAGGGAGTAAAGATTATGTAGCTTAAGCATGATTGTTCATAGTTAAAGTGATTAATTACCCGCCTGGCACTTAGTTAAGAGGTTTTATTCCCTCCCTAACTTCAGGGGAAAATCCCTACCTGGGGAAACAACCTTTCTCAGAGACCTTGGTTAAAACACATAGTGCCAAGAAGGTGAGCAAACATATTAAGAACAGTATGCCATATATGCCAGGTCCCTTGAAACAGCAAGGATGGACCGGCTCCCGGCAAGTTATTATTCCATAGTCATCCCTACACTACCCACAATGTGTTGTGGAAAAAGGCAGGTAGAGCAGGCCTACAGATCTTCCTTACCAGCCAAATGAGCTCCACATTTTGATGCAAATAATATACTTTGTGTTTATATTCTATTACATAAGGTAAACTTGAGTTTTCAAAACATAAGTGAAGAATGAATATGAAAGTTAGAGAATGCCCATAATTTATGGACAATGCAAGATCAGAAAGATACTATAACATACTTGTCATTATCCTTGTATGATGAGTATTCTGTGCGTGTTGTACATACTTTTTAATATTACATTGATTCAATATGATATACAAATTGGGAATTATTTAAATAGTTCTGAGTTCTTTATATGCTTATGGTAATGGTAAGGGTTGCCATTTCAATTTCTAAAGATAAAACTATTGGTTCACAATTGCTCAGTTCATGTGCAAATTACTCCTCTGATGTGGTTTTACTGTGTGTTTCTCTGAGACACATAGTTTGTAAATTGGTTTGCTACCACATTGTACCTAAATGTAATTTTATTTTCCTCATTTATTTAAAGACATTGAACTTTTAAAACTTTATCTCATAAGAGATTTTAATTTTGATTTTTTTAAGTTTGTTACTATGATGACTTAATCGGAGCTTTTCAAAATGACAAGAAAAGGCAATTTCTGGGAATGTTGAGTGTGCTTTTGAAAATGTTTATTTTCTGTTGCTTAAGATGGAGCCCTCCTGGTAGCAGTTTGTCGTGGTAAAGTGAGTGAGGGTCTGGATTTCTCAGATGACAATGCCCGTGCTGTCATAACAATCGGAATTCCTTTTCCAAATGTGAAAGATCTTCAGGTAGGCCTTCACAGTCTTAAGAAATTTTATCATAGAAGTTGTTGATTTTGTGTTAACTATACACTTTTCTTGTATCTTCAGGTATTTTATTTTAATTTTATAGTGACTCAATGAGTGAGAAAGGTTTAGTAGATACCGGTTTATTTTATTTGTCTCTTCAAATTATAAGAGAAAGTTTATTTAGGAAGTTAGCGAGGTAGTAGAAATGAGCCAGCTGGGCTGTGTAGGCTCAGGAACCAAGTTATAGAAGCAAAAGAAGGACGCTTGGAGCTTAGGAGAGAGAAATAACTGGTGGTGGTGATGGGGTCGGGGGGATTGGGGTGGGGTGGCGGTAAGAAGGGGAATGGAAAGGCATGGCCATGTTCTTGAGAGGGAGAGTGCCCCTATTATATTTTTAACTTATACTATTTATTGTTTAACAGAGTGATTTTCCAAGTGTGGTTCCAGGTCAGGAACATCAGTATCACCTAGGAACTTGATAGAAATACATATTCTCAGACGCCATCCAGACCTATGGAAGTAGAGTCCAGCAGTTTGCATTCTGTGAAGCTGTTAGCCACAGACTAACAGGGGTCCCCTGTAGTTGTGGGGCCCTTTTTCTACCTGGCTCCTTTCTTTCCAATGCTGTGCCCTGCCCTGCAGATTGCAGTGATTTTAGCTGCCCAAATTCTTCTCTCTTCCACCTCAGCTCAGCAGGACCCTGTATTCTGCCTGTTCAGTGCTCTGTGCTGCTGTCAGGAAGTTTTACTCAGGAAGGGAGCTGAGAATCATGGAGTTCACCTAATGCAGCCGTGGGCAAACTACAGCCCTCGGGCTGGATCCAGCCCGTTCGGCTGTTCTATCCGGCCCGCAGAGCCGAAAGAGCGGAGGGTTCTCTTGCTCTCCCCTCCGCTCCTTCACCAGCAGCAGTGTTAACATGTATTAGTTCACACAAACACTCCATCCATGCTTTTGTTCCGGCCCTCCGGTCCAGTTTAAGAACCCATTGTGGCCCTCGAGTCAAAAAGTTTGCCCACCCCTGAAATGGATTTCCCTTATCTCTGAGATTAGTCATGTGTTGCCTGGTGTCTACCCCTTGAAAGCAGTTGCTTTATCTGTTGTGTCCAGTTTTACAGTCACTTACAGTGGGAGGGATATTCCTAAACCAGTTATTCTGGTCTTGGCCAAAAACAGGAGTTTTGCTTCATTACCACTGATTGTTTGCTAAACATTATATTTGAAAAATTACTCATA
The DNA here is from genome assembly GCF_963259705.1 of Myotis daubentonii. Lineage (NCBI taxonomy): Eukaryota > Metazoa > Chordata > Mammalia > Chiroptera > Vespertilionidae > Myotis > Myotis daubentonii. Next base: position 35,940,239 of record NC_081855.1, on the reverse strand, counting down.
GCAATAATTTGAAGCCAAAGATGATGTTATCTTCCATCGAGAAGAATTTTTATTTATTTTCTACAGGCATTTGAAGATGCTAGCAATCTGACACCAAGAATTGAGGTTTTCTGACCACTGAGCTGATTGCATTGAGTATAATTCATATCTTTCCTCCCAGAGCACAACTGGTTAGGGTCTCATACCAAAGCAGAAATTCTTTCTCCAGGCAGTTATCTTCTTTACTGTTAATATTTTACTAGACACTCTGAATTATATAATATTAACACTAATAAATGATATTTCTCTGGTTAGTTTCTACTCTTCCCTAACCTCCGGAGCTCCTCAAAATTTCTGAAAGTCCATAAAGGATATCTGATCCTTCCCGCCTACAGTAACTGGTGCCTTCCAGTACCTTTCTCCAGCTACCAGTGCTACCATTGAGAATGCTGATGACCATGCCTAGGGCTCCTGTTCTGAAATGGCCAATGATGCTCTGGCTATTGCTACTGATGAAACAGTGGGAAATTGTTGTGTTCACCATCAACAGCATTAGTGCTAAAGCTGAGTTGCTGCTGATGGTACTGCTGTTGGCAGTGGTATTGTCTCTTTTTTATGTCTTATCATTTTACCTATATTATTGCACTAATACTGCTTTGTTAAAGTGGAAAGAGTATTTTTCCCCTTCTTTCTGAACCACATGTTCTTCCAATGTCTTAAATAAGTACCCCCCCCCCCCAAAAAAAAAACAAAAAACCACACTAGCTTTTTAAATTGTTGCTTGAAATTTTTCTCTCTTTTTGGACTTATATATGAGTTTTTCAGAGCTGGGGAAAAAAAAACCTTTATGGCTAATAATAGTTTGTACTAAATACCACGTAACAGATACAAAAGGATTCACATCCAACTCAATGTATGTCTGAGAAGAGAAATAAATGGTATAGAGGGTAGTGATCAAAAGGACTTCAGCATTTTCTGTAATACTTGTTTGTTTTAGTAAAAAGCAAGCTTCAAGAAAATATAGTGAGAATACAGGTGTTTATATGTTATTCTTTCAACATTCTTAAAATTAAATAAAATGTTACTTGTGAAGAAAAAAATTATATTAACTTCTATTTTCTCTACCCTCACTTCTAACAGCTATGATTCTGGGCATTGTTTTATGCCAATTTGGGTTTTTAATGCTCTATTTTTCTTACAATAAGTTCTTCCCAGGCAGCATTTCAGTCTGTCATACAAAAAAAAAAAAAAAAGAGAGAGAGAGAGAGAGAGACACCCTGTAGTCTGCTCTGACATTCTTCAGTAATATCCTCCTTGTAGTTCTACTTAACTGAATCCTAGTGGCTCTAGTTGTACAAAATAGCAGAATAACAGAAGACAGTGAGGTCTGGGTAGGGAGGAGGAGGTTTGTTCTAAAGAAGTTGACCTAGTTTGCCTAGTATCCCGAGTGGTTCCTAGAAGGGCCAAATGGGATAGACCTAAGAGTAATCCAAGTTGTAGGAATAAGGGAAATTCTTTATTGGCAATACTAGATATAAGGGAAGTGTATTTCTTTTTGTAATATGTCTGGATCAGTTCTTGTGTAACAAACAATTCTAAAACTCTGACCTAAAACAACAATCATTTATTATGATACACACATGTATGGTGGGGGGCGGGGTGGCTGGGCAGTAGATGATCTAGGCTGGGCATGTTGGGCAATTTCACTTGGGTTCAGTCACCCTACTGTGGTTTGACCAATGTAGGTTGGGCTCGACTGAGTAAGGACTGTTTTACATATCTATCTCATTTTTCATGGACCGACAGACTAGCCAAAACATGCTATCATTGCAATGGCAGGGGTACAAGAGGGCAGGCTTGACTGTGTAAGTACTTCCACATTTTCTAACCTTTTGCCCATAGCATGTCATATGCCCAAGCCCAAAGTCAGCAGCATGGGGGGCAATAGATTTAGAATTAAGACTTCAAAAAGGAATCCTGGTATTTTTTTTTTTTTTTTTTTTACAATTAAAGGATATTTATAAGGCATCCATCCAAAAGACTGATGTTTATAAATTTTAACAGTATAGGTATGCAAGTTTTCTAATTAAGAAGGTCTATTATCATTTGGAAATACCAGCAGTTAATTCCTGAAATATCTGAATATTTGAAATATTAATATCTGAAATAAATCAGAGCATCATTATACATGGCTTCTTAAAATTCATAAATGACCAAACAAGTTAAAAATATTTATTTGTACTGTTATGGATATAAAAGATATTCTGAAATTTTAACCAGTTAACTGCCATAAGCATCTATAGACGCAGGCAGTGGACCTTTTTTAATTAAATTCAAAATATCGTGGCAGTTTTAATGAATTCACTTTATCTATTTTTGTTGTTGTTTGTGCTTTTGGTGACATACTTAGAAAACCATTGCCAAATACAAGGCCATGCCCCTAATGTTTTCTTCAAAGAGTTTCATATAGGCTTAGCTCTTAAATTTATTTATTTATTCCTAAAGATTTTAATGGTTTTTAGAGAAAGAGGAAGGGAGAGGGAGGGAGAGAGAAAAACATTGATTGGCTGCCTCCTGCATGCTTAGTACCACCCTACTGGGTGTCGAGCCCACAACCTGGGCGTGTGCTGTAACCAGGAATCAAACTGGCAACCTTTCATTACATGGTACAGTGCCCAACCAACTGAGCCAAACTGACCAGGGCAAATGATTTCCTGAAATGGCTTTTCCAAAACTAACACCGTGCTTCAAATTACTGGACCACAAATTAGGACTTTATTATTTTCTTTTGCATTAATACTCAGTCTATCATGCAAGAATAAGTAAAAGTTACTTATAAATGCAAACCTTAAATATTCTATCTGTGGAAACGAAAAAATCTATTTCTGCATTATTTTCTATATTGTTTGATTTGAATTTTTATTTTACATGTCATCCTTGGGCAGGAGCCATACTAATCTTCTCTGTATTGTTCTAATTTTAGTGTATGTGCTGCTGAAGTGAGCGCTGAATTGTTATTTTAAAAAGTTCAGATCAGTGTCTGAGTTAGAAAAGTCATTTGAGTGGGGGGAAAAAAAGGCAGTGACATTAATTTTATGATACTAAATATTTTCCTTAAATTGAGGCACAGATTATGGAAGTAAAAATTAAAATGCAGTTTAAAATACTAACTTAAGACTTTTGTAGTCTCAATTGCAGAGTTTGGCTTTTAGAGAAGCAGGAAAATGTATGTTAGAGCCAAAAATATGACTTCTTTGGCTGTGACCAGGATTTCCTTTTCCCACCTTGGGGACTAGAAAGTAGTGGTAGGAAAATTTCATTTTGGAGCCAAGTGTGACTTGTTTAGTTTGTCATAATTTATTGCATATACCTCAGGGACCTGAAAATAAAGAAACCCACTATGAAATGTTGATAATAGGCCACTCTGAAGGGCAAGCAGTAAGTAACTTTCCCAGTGAGGATTTTTTCACTTCCACCTTTCCAGATGCTTCTGATCATTCTATATGGACATACTTAACTGTGTAATAGTTAAGAAGAAACCTTTCTGTGCACTAAACCAAAGTATTTGAGGAGCAGAAAAGTGAACCAAGGCTTTTGCATGATCAGATGTTGGTGGAAAAGTATAACTGAAAGAAAAGATGTTTTCTTTTAACGCAGTTAAGTCACAGTATAATGGATATCTAAAGCAAATCCTTTGGCCAAATAGTATGATCTAAAAACTGCAAAAGCCTTCAGCTTTATAATGCAGGCATCCACATCTCAAGTTGATGGCATAGTCTAATTTCTGAGACATTATAAAGTACAATACTTAGATTTTTTTAAAAAACAAGTCAATATTCTTTTAAAAAATATGTTTTTATTGCTTTCAGAGATGAAGAGAACAAGAGAGAGAAATACCAGTAGAAACATCAATGATGAGAGAGTATCATTGATCCACAGCCTCCTGCACACTGCTTACTAGGAATCAAGCACACAACCCGGGCATTATGGCTTGACCGGGAATCAAACTGTGACCTCCGGGTTCATGGGTTGACGCACACTGGCCAGGCTCTACTTAGATTTTTAAACTTGCATTTTATTTGTATTCCTTAGCACAGTTTAGTTTAAGAGTACATAGAAATATTCTCCTTTCATGAGTATTGTGCCTTTACTCCTCTGAGAAAAAATTTATAAAACCATGGCATGAGGCAAAAAATTTTTATACTTTAAAGATGTTCAAGTGGCATGTTAGATATTTATAATTAGCTTAATAAAATTTGATGTCAATATCAGAAGTTACAATTATTAAAATTAAGGTAAATAAGATAAATAAATTTTATATTTGTGTATTATTTTTCTTTAGTAACATATGTTGTATGTTGAGTTACCAAAATAACTTCACTTAGAAACTATTTACAGTTTAGATAGTGACTGGTTAGTTATCTTAGTATTGGCATATAATAACCATTTATTTATTTAACAAACTTGTACTAAGCACCTAATTTGTACTTAACATAGTAGGTGCAAAATGAACAAGATGCTACCTCTGTACTAGTGATGTCTATAATTTAGTAAAGGACTCGAATGTGTAACAGGATGTTTTGGTGGGATAAGATATGGGTGTTTGGTTGCTTAGAGAAAGAGAGGTTGAACAACACCTTTTACTTTCATGCAAATATTCATTTACTTTGACTGATTTGCCTAAAATAGATGGAGGAACCAGAGAGATGAGATATGAATCTTAAATCTTGTCTACATTGAGTTTCAAACGTACAAACATTTGATAAAGTGGAATGAAAGGCCAGATTACAAAACTATTCAGATTATTAAGACTTTATTAAGACTTTTCAGAATAACAAAACAACTGTTTTCTTTGATTTTTTTTTTATTATTGCTAGAAAGAGAGGGAGGGAGAGAGAGAGAGAAACATCAATCAGTTGCCCCTGGACCAGGGATCATACCTGCAACCTTTTGGTGTACATGACGGCACTCTAACCAACTGAGCCACCCAGCCAACAACTGTTTTTTTAATATCTGGCTAGAGTACTAATAGCTAGACTCTGGTGACATAGTGATACACTACACAGATTATAGCCCCTTGTCTCATGGAGCTTACAGTCTAGTGAAGAATATTAATATTAAAGCAATGAAGAAACAGTTATTTATAGTTGTCATGAGGACTGTAAGAAAAAGTCAGGAATTGTGAGAATGTATAACAGGTTCCTGACCTAATTTTGAGGGGTAAAGAAAGACTTCCGGAGGAAAAAAGTTATGTAGGTGCAAAGAATGGATAAGAGTATTCACTGCAGAGAGAACAGCATGTGCTAAGGCCCTAAGGTTTGAAAGAAGATAGCGGTTTCCAGGAGTTAAAAGAAGCTGAGGGCCCTAGCTGGTTTGGCTCAGTGGATAGAGCCTCACCTGCAGACCAAAGGGTCCTGGGTTCGATTCCAATAAAGGGCACATACCTTGGTTGCAGGCTCTTCTCTGGCCCGGGCCCTCTCTGTCTTTCCCTCTCTTCTCCTCTCCCTAAAAATCAATGGAAAATATCCTCGGTTGAGGATTAACAACAACAACAAAATATATCCTTGGGTGAGGATTAACCAAAGAACAAAAACAAAAAAAAGAAGCTGAGGTAGAGCGTGAGTTTGGGGAGAATGGCATGTGAGTAGAGGCTGAGAGAGATATTAAGGAGTCAGATCAGTTAGGGCTCTGTATACCATTTTAAGGATTTGAGATTTTATCGTAAGTTGTGGAAAACTATCCAGGAATAGAGCCTGAGGTCAGCGTGAGGTCAGGTGTTCTTATAGTGTAGCATCTGATAGAGAAACCCACTTGGACCTAGCCTAAATAATATGTGGTTACCCGGGGGAAATAGTAAATTTATATATTTCTTTTGAGCCACTTTCATAATTGTGTTAATCTTGAGTGTTTTAGCATTCGTTTATTTATTTATTTTAAAAAAATATATATTTTTTTATTATATTTTATTGATTTTTCACAGAGAGGAAGGGAGAGGGATAGAGAGCCAGAAACATCGATGAGAGAGAAACATCGATCAGCTGCCTCTTGCACATCTCCCACTGGGGATGTGCCCGCAACCCAGGTACATGCCCTTGACCGGAATCGAACCTGGGACCCTTCAGTCCGCAGGCCGACGCTCTAGCCACTGAGCCAAACCGGTTTTGGCCGTTTATTTATTCATTTAACAGACTTGTACTAAGCGCCTAATTTGTACTTAACATAGTAAGTGCAAAACTGAAGAAGATGCTGTCTCTGTACTGGTGATGTCTATAATTTAGTAAAGGACCGGAACCTGTAACAGGTTCGTGGATAAACTTAAAGGGGTGTAAATACTTAGGAGTCCAGCAACATGCTGTTGAAAGTGTTGAAAACACTTAAGCCAAATCACAGATATGGAAGAAAAACCTGTCACCGCTGAAGGTCCAGAATGAGTTTATCTTCAATTATGAAATCCTTTTTTTCCCCTCTCAGAAAACTTTCTTTTCCCAGCTTTATTTTTTAAATTGGTGTAGCCAATAGTATTATTAAAGCAGGGTTAAGTATATTTTGAAATTCCAAAATTAAAATCTAATTTGAATCTAAGTATGCCATGTAAGTAGATAATTTGTAATTTTCCTTGAACAGTGAAGAATGAGAATAGCCAAATCCATTATTCCTATCCCTCTTGAAAAACAAACATAAAAACACAAAATTAATGAATTGCTGAGGTGTTTTTAAATTAAACATTTTTTTCCATATATCTTAAATGTTTTAGGTTCATGGGAGGAAACATTTAAAGTCACAAAATTTTAGACACATGCCATATGATTTAACTTATGTGTAAAATATAAAGAACAAAATAAATGAACAAACAAAACAAAAAAAGACTCATAGATACAGAGAACAGACTGATGGTTATCAGAAGGGAGGGAGTTTGGGGGGACTGGGTGAAGAAGGTAAAGGGATTAAGAAGTACAAATTGGTATTTACCAAAGAGTCATAGAAATGTAAAGTACAGCATAGGGAATGTAGTCAATAACATTGTTATAACTGTATGCCAGGTGGGTGCTTGAGATATTGGGAGATCGCTTTGTAAAGGATATGATTGTCTAACCACTATGTTGTACACCTGAAACTAATACAAAATTGTATTAACTATAAACTGTAGTTTCTCTCAACACTCATGTCATTGTATTTGCTTAGGGAAAAAGCCATGTCTGAATATAGATAGCTACAAGTTAAACCTGTGGATAACTAATAAAGCCAACAAAAACTTTGGTTTTTGAAAAATTCTGCAGTTATTTTCTTGTGCTCATCTTATTTTTTGGAAAGAACAAGAACTTTGTTGGCCTTACTTGTATTTTACTTTTGCTCTTATAATAGGTGGAAGGCTTTAAAAGTGAAATTATCACACTTCGATTGTAAGGTTGACTGACGCTTAACTACTTCCGCTGGCCCAGAGCACTGCTTGGTGTTTATAACATGTCTTTCTTGTTTTCATGAAGATTAAAGGTTTGATGCCTTGGGAATGAGTTCAGTTTATACTGTCTAACTCTGGGTCAAATAGCCCCAGTGTGCCAGGGAATATAATAAGCTACCCAACTTATTTTCCTATAGCATCAAAATTTCCAGATGTGTTGCTTAAAATTACTTTATAGCAGGGTTTTTCAAGATTGGCACAAATGACAGTTGGGGCAGGATAATTGTTTGCTGTGAGTGATGTCCTGTATATTGTAGGATGTTTCAATGCCAGTAGCAAACCCTTCTTCTCCCACCAATTGTGACAACGAAAATGTCTCTAGACATTGCAACGCCAATATCTTCTGGTTGAATGCCATTGTGTATGTCATGAATTAAAAGTAACCTACTATTATTTAAAAATTATTTTTATCAAGTTGAAAAAAGTCCAATAAAGCTTTTACTGAGAGTCTAATTTATAACTAAATACAGTAATAGTCTTAGAGCAACAGTCCTTGGCTTCTACCCTACTCCCAGCCCCTGCTTCTTTTAGCTGTTATATCTGGTATTTTTATCTCTACATTTTATCTTTATTTAATCAGTTTTAGGTATTAATTAGTTATTTCCTATATGAGATAAGAATTTAGCTTACTTTACCTTTCTCTTCCTTTATCCTCCCATATAATTATATCAAATGTTTTAAAATTCATAACCAATATACATTATCATGACTCTGAAAATATTGTTCATTGTAGTCAAATGATTTCCTTCCTTTCTTGAAATTTAAAATTTTTCTTGGCAATAATAATACCCTTCTCCCCCATTTGGTCTTTTTGAAAGATCTTTAACTAAATCATCTATCAACCCTTTAATAAATCCGTGCAATGCCTCTTAACATAATTTTTCTATCAGATCTCTTAGATAATGTCAGTTCTTTTTTTTTTTTTCTTTCCTCCTGAAGACATCCCTTCTGCAGCCTCCTGATCTCCTATTTCTATCAGGACTAAGTAATCAATTGCTTTAATCAGTTGCTGTTTAGGTCTACTTAACTGCCAACATCCTGATATTTCCCTTTGCTGTCATCCTAGGAGTTGATTTGCTTATCTTCTGTGTTGGATCCAAGTTTCTTGGGTCTCAGTTCTTCTGTTTCTTGTTTACTGTTTCATCTTTGTAGTACACATCCTCCAACTGTTTCCCTGTGCACCTATTTCCTGAATCCTTTTTGACTCCTGCTGGCCTAACGGGCTATTTCCCATCAATAACTCTATGGGCACTCCAGTTTGAACTTTCACCTCTGCTTTGTCCATCAGCTTTTTATGTTCATATACTGGAGTTTGAGGTTACAGATGTCTCTTAGTTTAATTGAAGATAGAATCTATGTCACTTCCCCATTTGTCTTTTAATTTGGGGGGTTTAAGAGGCAAGGAAAAAAGAAATGCCTTTTTTTCCCTTCCTGAAACCAGAATTTTTAATTACTTCCTAAGATGAAGTATTTTAAAGTGTTATGATCCAATATTCCTTTATTCCCATTTCACATTTGAGAAACTGAATCAAACATTGTTAAGTTAGAAAGTAATACTTACTTTATTTTATTTTGCTGCAAGAAGCTTCATTGTTTTCATTTGGTCCAGTGCATGGAAAGTGCTTCAGAGTGGTTAAAAGAATGGCTAGTAGTTTTGGGGAGAGGCTCTGGCAAAAGCCAGACACCAGGGGAATGCAGAGGGGCCCTTCAAAGGTCTTGAGCGTGAGCCTTTCGAAGAGATACTTGCCCAGCCTCACCTGGGGGCCAGCCAGGCTGCAGAGTTGAGTCAGGTGTCACCCATCTTCTTGATGAGTTTCACTTCCTCACCCAGGAAGTGGTTGTCCAGGAAGTCACAGAGCTGAGGGTCTTCTCAGTAGAATCCAGGGCAGGCAGCTTCAAAAGAGCCTGGTTTAGGTTCCTCTCCAAGGCCATGGTCGTTTCCTGACATCCTGAGTTTTGCGCACTCATCTTGGGAAGGCTTCACCATGTCCTGGAAGAGAATGCGGCCACTGCACTGGTTTTGCAACTTTAAGAGACACTTAGCACCCTCATGCTTCTTCTCCGCCAAATCAAGTACGAAATGGCCCACACATCATCTAGGTGGAAATAGAAGCCCAGAGAGAGGTAGGTGTGGGAGGCCCGCAGATGCAGGTGGACCAGGTGGTTGACCGCAGCCTCCACCTTAGTGGAATAATTCTGTTGAATTTGGGAGCTCATGGTTGTTAGGAAATAAGGAATTAAAATAGGGAAAAAAACAAAACAAAACAAAAACGGTGTTGGCTGGTCTCAGAGGTGGTTCTGAAGGTGGTGACTGGATAAAATGCTGGAAAGTGGTCAGAGGCTGGAAGAAGGGGTGTCCCTGGGTCCGTTCCCTCCAAACGTGTTGAAGCAAGAGACAGATCTGGGACTGTTGAAGGTGCTATCAGAAAGTAATAATTAAAAAAAAATCAAACATATTTATCTTTGAAAGATAACTTTGAATGGTGAAGTATTATAATTCATCTGTTGTGCAAAATATAGAATAAAATATTTTTAAAAGGATTAAGAAAATAACGCAGCTGCTAGGCCAGCGGTTCTCAACCTGTGGGTCGCGACCCCTTTGGGGGTCGAACGACCCTTTCACAGGGGTCGCCTAAGACCATCGGAAACACATATATAATTACATACTGTTTTTATGATTAATCACCATGCCTTAATTATGTTCAACTTGTAACAATGAAATTGGGGGTCACCACAACATGAGGAACTGTATTAAAGGGTCGCAGCATTAGGAAGGTTGAGAACCACTGTGCTAGGCTACGGAGGTGATAAACAGTTTTAAAGTGTTGGGGAGCACAGGAGACTTGATTGGAAAGTTCGTAAGGAGGATATTCTGAGAAAAGGGAAGTGTGTGGAAGGCCACCTGCCATTTATTGGAATTCCCACTTAGGGGAGACTTAGGGGCATGTTGGAGGCGGTGCCTCTAATTATTCCTTGACCTTTCCAAACAAGTCTGTGCATGTGCAGACCTCCGTGTGTTTACTGGAGTACTTATGCCTAATCTTTGGGTGCCCTTGCTTAAAGGACATTACAAACACATGTGTCCTCCCAATATTACCCTGCTGATGGTATCTAAAAGATAAATTTTATTTCAAACTGCTGCTACAATAAAAGGCTAATGAGGCAGGCAATCAAGGCTGTCTGGTTGCTATAGCCAGGTAGTCCCTTAGCCTCTCTTTCACAGCAAATGTGTCTGAGTAATCCACTCTTCCGTCGCTCAGGGGCTGCTGGTCAGCCCCAGCATTAAAGTTTTAAGCATATTTTAATCTATATTTTTTTACTTGTACACTGTTTCTTGCTCATGTTTGTTTTTAACACATTGTATGCGGGAAACGTATTTATACGTTTTACTTATACGTTTTACGTTGACTGGTAGTAGAGCGCGGGACACGTATTAATATGTTTTTTATAGACTAGCGGTAGAATGCGGGTAACATATAAATACTTAAACTAAAGTTGTCATAATTTTACTGAACGTTGCCATTTGCGCAAAAAATTAGCAAAAATGGCCTGCGCCACCTGTTAGCGCGCGATAAAAACTACCCACAAACAATGTGTTAAATGTCACAGTATTTAGTCATGTAAATCTGAGTCTGAGCTTCCTCTTGCTGGGATTATCTTCTACTTTCTTTGCTTGCCATTGCCTCCAAACTTTTATTGCTCCTTTAGTATTGCTCCTTTTAGCATCCATAAGCTTCCTCCATGAGAAATCTTGCCATCCTCAAGGGTTATATGGGAGTAGGTACAAGTCTCTGTCACTTGCTGAATGCAGCACTACTCATTCCTCTTAACAAAACCTCTTAATATTGATTCATTACTTTGAGAGCTTAGTTTTCCTTTTACAGTTGCACCTTGCTTTGTTATGTAAGATAATATTTCATTATGTTGGCTGTTGTTTATTCATTGTTATTTGACTCTCATATGTTAAAATCTCATGACTTTAACAGAGGAAGCTCTAGATTATAAGATACGGGAATGAAATAATATTTAGACTATCAAGGCTTAATTATGCACTCATTCTGTAAATTACACCACTAACATCCTATATAATAAAGAGGTAATGTGCAAATTGACCCTAATGCTGTAACGCCGTCACAAGATGGCAGCATGCACAGTGGGGGTAGGGTAGCAGGGGTGGGGCTGGCGGCTGCTCCGTGTGGCTTCCACCAGGGTTTCTGCTGCCCCGTGTGCATCGGGGCATCGGGGAATCGGGGCGGGGCATCGGGCAGCACTCCAGGTCTCGAGGCTGTCTCATGGTGTGCTGGCCACACGTGGGTCAGTAGTAGTTTATATAGTTTGCTTCTAATACAGCTCATAGGGTTGCAAAGTGATCAGAAATATTGTGAAGGATATTAAGAATGTTAATGTTATAATTTCTCAGACAAAGTAAGATCAGTTGTGGAAGTCATTTAGTAAAAGGTATTTTTCAAAACTGAACATTGTTCTCTGTATGTCCTGCCAGTGTACATATTTTCATTGATATTTGATATAAAAGTAGCCACTCCATAAGCTGAAGAAATTGTTTTATAAGTCACCTAAAATAATGTATCTATATATTGAATAGTGTAGGTTAAACACCTTCAGAGAGAGTTGATCCAAGTGTTAAAACGCCTAAAGTAGGTGGCCAACATTGGCTAGATGGCCTACATTAGCAAAAGTAGGTTTATAGTTGTTCATATGGAAAAAGACATGCAGATTATCATTATTACAATAGCTGTATTAACTCCATGTTTATCATACTCACAACTGTAAATCTACTTTTGCTCCTTCCTTTATGTTGAGCACAATATCCCTATTGAAGAGCAATATACTTTGTTCTTTTTCTTATATTTGGAAAATTTAGGCTATTTTTTCAACACTAACAATTTATGACACAAGGTTTAATACAGATTTCTCTGCAAATAATATCTTATACAAGCAGCCTTAAAGCATATGTGAAATAAGTTACATTACTATGTCTGTTACTATGTCTTGATTCTTATTTCTTGGTAGATTATTGTGGTCAATTCCTCACATAACAAGAAAAATACATAACAATTGAAAACCATTTCTAATGTTTTGTGTGTGTGTGTGTTTTTTAATCTAAAAGGGAGCCTGGCTTCTTAACTCTTGGCAGAAATCCATTTTTCCCCATTTAAAAAAAAATATATATATATATGTATATACACATACACATACTATATTTGGTTAACGTGGTGTTTCAGAAATCTTGAAAATCTGCCAGATGAAATAAAACCAGCTATATTCCTTTTATCTAGCTAAATTATTTCACGTACAAGATCTTATGCTGAGTTTAGAACTCTAACCATTGGAATTTATATTGTGATACCCTGATAAAAGTGTTTACACTGTGAGGATATGGAGCAGTAAATGCCTCTAATGCACAGTCTCCGTCTTCCAGATTTGGTGGTTTGCTATAAATGTTTATATTTTAGGTCCTGTATCTTGGCTAAAGATAAAACTGTTCTTCTTGAGTGTTTGCTAGACAAATGTGTTTATTTTTCTGAGGCAAAGTTTTCTTAATATTTTTAATTACTAAGTTTAGCTGATTATTTGTTCTTAGTCTTATTTTGAGGCTTGAACTTTTGTGATAAAACTTACAGACAAGAAAAAGTATGTATTCTGGCTATATTGATTGCTTTTAGGGAGGCATTTATTTCTGAAATAATAATGCATATTTATGTGAATTGGGATATAAGACAATAGTGAAGTAAAGAGATGCATTTATAGTTCCAGCTCATGTTTATTAAACCATTTATTTCGTCAGAAGCTACTTAAAAATTTATAAAAGGCTACTCTTGAACAGAGCAGTTTAAGACCAACATGGTTGGGTTTGACTAAGTTGAAAAAATAATCTCATGTTCAAAATTGTGACTTAAATTTCTTGTTGACATATACAGTATAATCTTTTTGGTTATTTTGTATCTACTACTATCAGTAGTATGCTACTTATACTGTCTGCAATAAAACTGAGTCTTGGAGTACTTCAGGAGCGTACTGTTTGATCTCAAGTGTATCCTATACTAATAAAAGAGAAAAATGGTAATTGGCGTACGACCGATACCTTTTTCATTGGCTAATCAGTGAGATATGCAAATTAACTGCCAACTAAGATGGCAGTTAACCGCCAAAAAAGATGGCGGCTAATTTGCATATTGCAGGCAGGATGGTACAGCGCCATCAGAGAGCGGGTTGGGGGTGTGAGTGCCAGCAGTCGCCCGAGACCTGATTCCGCCGGTAGACCTGGACGCCGGCCGGCGAGGCGGCTGCGGCGTCCGCCCGCACTCACGCCGCCAACCCGCGAGAGCGGGTAGGGGGCGTGAGTGCCAGCGGTCGCCCGGGACCCGATCCGGCCGGCAAACCCGGACGCGAGCTGGCGGGGCGGCTGCGGTGATCGCCTGGGACCCGATCACGCGGGGCCGGCGGGGTGGCTGCAGCATCCGCCCGCACTCACGCTGCCAACCCGCGAGAGTGGGTTGGGGACCTGATCCCGCCGGTAGACCCGGATGCGAGCCGGCGGGGCGGCTGCGGCGTCCGCCTGCACTCACGCCCTCAACCCGCTCCGTGAGTGCCGGTGGTCGCCCGGGACCTGATCACGTGGGCCTGCGGGGCGGCTGCAGCGGTCGCCCGGGACCCGATCCAGCCGGCAGACTTGGACACGAGCCGGCGGGGTGGCTGCGGCATCCGCCCGCACTGTTGGCGGCGTGAGTGCCAGTGGTCACCCAGGACCCGATCTGGCCGGCAAACCCGGACGCGAGCTGGCGGGGAGGCTGCGGCGGTTGCCTGGGACCCGATCACGCGGGGCTGGCGGGGTGGCTGCAGCGTCCGCTCACACTCACGCCGCCAACCCGCGAGAGTGGGTTTGGGGGCGTGAGTGCCAGTGGTCACCCGGGACCCGATCCGGACGGCAAACCAGGACGCGAGGCGGCGAGGCGGCTGCGGAGTCTGCCTGCACTCACGCCCTCAACCCGGGAGAGCGGGTTGGGGGCGTGAGTGCCGGTGGTCGCCCGGGACCCGATCACGTGGGGCCGGCAGGGCGACTCACCCCCAACCCGCTCTCCCGCCCAGCAGGGGACCCTCATTTCCCCCCATCACTGGTTCTGCCCCCAGCCCAGGCCTGACGCCTCTTTCAGAGGCGTCAGGCCTGGGCTGGGGTCAATGCCTGAGGGCTCCCAGTATGTGAGAGGGGGCAGGCTGGGCTGAGGGACACTCCCCCCCCACACACACACCCAGTGCACGAATTTCGTGCACCGGGCCCCTAGTTATAATATAATGGTAAAATCAGAATTCAAAACCATATAACTTCTGTCTGGATGGCCTGGATGCTATTTGGGTATTTTTACAAAGTTCTCTAAGTACCTCTTCACTCTTGATTATCTATCTTTGCTACTCAGGGTCTCATTTCTACTTATATCAGGTTAACTTTTTTTAAATTATTTTTTTATTGATTTCAGAGAGAAAGGGAGAAGGAAAGAGAAACGTCAGCGATGAGAGAGAATCATTGATTGGCTGCCTCCTGCATGCCCCTTACTAGGGATTGAGCCCACAACCTGGGCATGTGCCCTTGACCAGAATTGAACCTGGGAGCCTTCAGTCAGCAGGCCATGCTCTAGCCACTGAGCCAAACCAGCTAGGGCTATCAGGTTAGCTTTTTTTTTTTTTTTTAATTGTTTTATTGCTAAAAGTATTACAAAGAATATTATATAAGTCTCCTTTTTTTTTTCCTCCGCTGGACCCTCCCCTAGCCTCCCATGCCCCCCAGTGTCTTGTGTCCATTGGTTATGCTCGTATGCATGCATGCAAGTCCTTCGGTTGATCTTTTACCCTCCTGCCCCCCCATCAGGTTAGCTTTTGATGCAGAAATATTTTCATTTGGCTAGAATCTATCAAATTAAGGGTGTTTTTCATTTTGTGTGAACTTTGAGTTCGTTATGAAAACATGTTTTATGAATTAGTGCAATATCTAAACCAATAGGTTGAAAACTCAAGCCATTACAGAAGTTAAACAGATTATTTAAATGAGTGAGCTAGTTGAGGGTTGGCTAATAGTTCAGATTATTTTAAGCTACAATAAGGGCCTTACAAAACAAACTTTGGGCTTTCCGTATGCAATCTCTGGTGAAAGAATTTGCCATCTCTCTGCTGTTCACACACTCCTCCAAAATTACACATACACTAATTTATCAGGGATGGGTGGGCACCAACTGGTTTAAACTCATTTCAGAGAGTACAATTAAATATAACTTTCTATTTTGGGAAAGCCTTGTAAAATGTATTTGAAAAATAATATTAACTGGTCTAAAAGATCATTTTTCCAAACCACACTTGAGTTCAATTTCTGGTGTTTACTTTCTGTCAAAACTTAGAGAAAAAAATTCACAGTTAACGTCCATAATTTAAAATGTCTGTCTCATTAGGCATTAAAGAATCATTGCTCAACAGGTATAATATTGTTAGACTTAGCTAATGTGAATGTGGACATGACCTCCCAAATAGATCAAAGACTAATCTCTTTGACAGTTACAAGATGGCAGAGCTTGCCATAGGCTTTTTGCTGCTGCACATTGAAACTATTTGTTTAGAAAGCATGCCTGAGGGATGAGAATGAGTTTATAAGGATGAGCAGGTAAAAGGTTGTCTTTTGACATTTCAACTAATCCCTTCCAGTTTTTGGTTTACTTAACATTTAGGCTATTTGCTGGCAGGAGAAACTGGCTTTTTCACATACGCTTTCTGTCATTTTTAAATTGGGCATTGATTCGTGCCTCCTAAATGTACAATGAAATAGATTCTTGGTGTCATTAAAAAGAGGTGCACTGGCTTCCTACTTTTTCAAACCCTTAGTTTTGCTTTCCCTGATTAAATGTATTCCTCCAACAGTAATTATTTTATTAATTTAAAAAATATCTTTCTTAAATAATAAAAAATATTTCAAAGTTAACCTTTATATATTTTTACTTTCAAAAGTTTTTTTCTTCTCACCTAAATTAATCTCTCTAGGTAAAACATTGGCAGTCTTTTAAAAACCATTTGGATTGTAAAGAGTAATTGAAAATTTGCAAGAAATTGAAATGATGTATTCATATATGTTAATTCATTTTAATGAAAAATAAAAGACCAAGGAAAGATAATATAATTTTGTTTATTTAATTTAATAGTTGTTACATTAGCTCTATTTCATTTATAACTAATACTTCCTAGAACAATGGTTCTCATAGGCAAAGTGATCATTATAAAGTATTTGTCTGAACATGGTGTAGGAAATTTTGAAAATCTTTAAGATGTTATATCTGACAAGGGATAAATCCCAGCTCTACACCTTATAGGCTAGGTGACATTCCACATGCCACCTAATGCTTTAAACCTTATTTTTCTAATCTGTAAAATGGAATAATAACATATACCACTTAAGATTGTTGTGAGGATTTAATGAAATAATATCTAGTAAGCACTGCACTGTTCATGGAAAGAACATTATAGGAGCTCAAAATGTTGCTGTCATTTATCATTATTATTTAAATACTAGAGGCCTGGTGCATGAAATTCGTGCAGGGGGAGGGCGGTATCCTTCAGCCCAGCCTGCACCCTCTTCAATCCGGGACCCCTTGGGGGATGTCCGACTGCCGGTTACAGGGATCTGGCCTAAACCGGCAGTCGGTCATCCCTCTCACAATCCGGAACTGCTGGCTCCCAACCGCTCGCCTGCCTGCCTGCTTGCCTGCCTGATTGCCCCTAACCACTTCTGCCTGCCAGCCTAATCACCCCCTAACCACTCCCCTGCTAGCCTGATCGATGCCTAACTGCTTCCCTTGCTGGCCCTATCGCCCCCAACTGCCCTACCCTGACAGCCCGATCGCTCCCAACTGCCCTCCCTTTTTGGCCCCATCACCCCTAACTGCCCTCCCCTGCAGGCCTGGTCTCCCCAACTGCCCTCCCCTGCCGGCTTGGTCACCCCTAACTGCCCTCTCCTGCTGGCCTGGTTGCCCCTAACTGCCCTCCTCTGCAGGCCTGGTCCCCCCAACTGCCCTGCCCTACCAGCCTGGTCACCCCTAACTGCCCTCCCCTGCCAGCCTGGTGGCCCTTAACTGCCTTCCCCTACAGGCCCGGCCCCCACCAACTGCCCTCCCCTGCAGGCCTGGTCCCCCCCTAACTGCTTCCCTGCCAGCCTGATCAATGCCTAACCGATCCCCTGCTGGCCCAATTGCCCAAACTGCCCTCCCCTGCTCTCCCGATCGCCCCCAACTGCCCTGCCAGCCTGGTCACCCACAATTGCCCTCCCCTGCTGGCCTAATTGCCCACAACTGCCCTCGCCTGCCAGGCATCTGTGGCAGCACTCTTGTGTGAGGGTGTGACGGTCAATTTGAATATTACCCTTTTATTATGTAGGATATGTTTTTATTGATATTAGAGAAAGAGAGGCAGGGAGAGGGAGAGAGAGATAGAAACATTGATGAGAGAGAAACATCAATTGGTTGGCTGTCTCCGGCATGCCCCTGCTGGGGACCAACCCCACAACCTGGGCATATGCTCTGACTGAGAATTGAACTGGCAACCTCCTGGTGCATGGGTTGATGTTCAACCACTGACCCACACCGACCAGGCTCATTTATTATTAACTAGAGGCCCAATGCATGGATTCGTGCACGGGTGGGGTCCTGGGGGTGGGGGCTGGGACACGATCGGCTCTCTGGGCGGGCAGTGGGACACCCTTGCCAGCCTGGGATCCGGTTCCGTCCCGCTGACGTTTGCGCAGGTTGTTGGGAGCCACCTGGCGGCCGCTTTTATATCCTTCCTTGTGGAGCGTCTAGGGAGGGGTAGCGGACAAGGTGCCTGAAGTTGCCTTCCAGGAGGCCTGCGGCACTGTCAGGATCATGCCAGCGGTGCTGGTCTGGCCCATTCTCCGGAGATTGGACCTGCAGGACTACTGAGGGAATGAGTGGCTGCCACCAGGCTGGTGGGCTGCCAGGACGGGTTGGTCAGCTGAGTGGTGCTCCTGCTGTGGGAGCGCACTGACCACCAGGGGGCTGTTCCTGCGTTGAGCGTCTGTCCCCTGTTGGTCAGTGTATGTCATAGCAACTGGTCGACTGGTTGTTCGGTCATAACGGTCACTTAGGCTTTTATATATATGACCTTTGGTTCCCCGCTTTCCTAGTTTTTACTTTCTATTTAGTTAACTCATAGTCAATTTCTGTTTTTGGTTTATAAGTTATTCCTTTAAAATGGGTTAACCCAAAGTATCTTTTTCCATAAACTTCTCTTGTCTTCTCTGGGTGGATCACTGGATTGCTTCTCTTAGTGGCTAAAACGTTGGAGTCATTTTAGACTTTTCCCTCTTTAATAAGCTCCACATCTACTTTGTCACTTAAGTTCTTTAGGTCCACAATGTGTTACAAACTGGGCCTCTTTTCCATTCCTTTTGCCTTTCCAGGTAAGGCCCTCATCACTCTTGCACCAAATTCATAGTGTATTCTCATTCCTCAACTCCTCTTCTATATACTGTAATCAAATTTCATATTTTAGCACTTATTTACTTGATGGCCATTTGGCCTCATATTTTTTTCTGATCTTTGTAAGCTCTTATTTGGAGGGCAAAAATATTTTTAACTCATCCTTGTATTTCTAGTTCCTTTTTTTTTTTTTTAAATATATTTTATTGATTTTTTACAGAGAGGAAGGGAGAGAGATAGAGAGTTAGAAACATCGATGAGAGAGAAACACCGATCAGCCACCTCCTGCACATCTCCCACCGGGGATGTGCCCGCAACCCAGGTACATGCCCTTGACCGGAATTGAACCCGGGACCCTTCAGTCCGCAGGCCAACGCTCTATCCACTGAGCCAAACCGGTTTTGGCTATTTCTAGTTCCTTTCACAGATCTTGCACACAGTCAAAATTGTAAATATTGGACTGAATTGAGTGTTTCTTAAGCTACCAAAAATTTCTTCCTCGCATTATGTCAATTTTTCTACTTTAAATGTTATTTTTAATGTTTCTAAAGAATTCTTTTTTATTTAGGTTCCTTTGTTAAGCTTTATTGAGGCATAGTTAACTCTGTGGCTGGCATTCTCGAGAGCTGCTTAAAATATGTCCTTTTTTTCATTCAGTTAGTGTCTAAAACATTGAAACCATAATACATAATTTCCTTTCACTCAGAACTTGTACTTTTTACAGGTGAACTTTTTACGGGAAAAAGCTTATTAACTTATATATTTGAATAGGTCAGTCTGAATTATGTATACTATACCTTCTGACCTTGTAGAAAAGTAGTTTACTCTTGGGACTATGTAATTTTAAAGATTTTTCTGAAGACCAGATGAAAGCTGGGTTTTTAGTACTCTTTGGTATGACATTGCTTTTACTAGGAATGTATTTTTATGCCCTGTAATTAATTCTGAGTCTCTTTGAAAAGGGATATGATTATAATATCAAATTCAATGACTAGATAGCAGAATTTATTATGATTTCTTTTCCAGCAAAGAAGTAGTTTAGTTTAACACAGTCTCTGTGTGTTACTCCCAAGATAGAAAATGAATGTAAATTCAGTCACTTGGAAAAGTGAGAGATTGTTGATATCCTTTAATAAGTGGAGCCATCGAGGCAATAAATAATGGATCAAATGCTTTGGTATTGTTTCAACTCTCAATTTTAAATTTGATTAGGTCATTGCTGACGGGTTTTATATGCTTTGATTCTTTTACACCAGTGTCTTTGTGGTGTATGAAGTTATTTTGCTTTTATTGATGTTTCATTGCTTCTATTGATCTGTCTTAAGATTTACTAGCTAATTCTGCCTTTTCCAATCTGTTATTAAGCCCATCCAATGAATTTTTATTTATTATTGTATTTTTAAGGTGTAGAATTTTCATTTGGTTCTTTTTTATAATTTCCACTTTTGAGATCCCCCAAATTCATTCATTAAGTCACATGTTTTAAAATTATATAAATACTAGGGGCCCGGTGCACGAAATTCGTGCACTGGGTGTGTGTGTGTGTGTGTGTGTGTGGGGGAGTGTCCCTCAGCCCAGCCTGCCCCCTCTCACATACTGGGAGCCCTCAGGCGTTGACCCCCATCACCCTCCAATCGCAGGATCGGCCCCTTGCCCAGGCCTGATGCCTCTGACAGAGGCGTCAGGCCTGGGCAGGGGACCCTCATTTCCCTCATCACTGGTTCTGCCCCCAGCACAGGCCTGATGCCGCGGCCAGAGGCGTAGACCCCCATCACCCTCCGATTGCCTGATCGGCCCCTTGCCCAGGCCTGACGCCTCCGCCAGAGGTGTCAGGCTTGGACAGGGGACCCCCATCTCCCCCCGATCACTGGCTCTGGCCCCCGCCCAGGCCTGAGGCCTCAGGCCCAGGAATCATGCCTGGGCAGGGGACCCCCATCTCCCGCTGATCGCTTGCTCCACCCCCCGCCCAAGCCGGACGCCTCTGACCCAGGCTTCAGGCCTGGGCAAGGGGACCATCATATCCCCCCAATCCCCAGCTCCGCCCCCCACCCAGGCCTGATGCCTCGGCCAGAGGAGTTGACCCTCATCACCCTCCGATCACCAATCACCGGATCGGCCCCTTGACCAGGCCTGAGGCCTCCGGCAGAGGTGTCAGGCCTGGGCAGGGGACCCCCAGCTCCCCGCAGTTGCAGGCTCCGCCCCTGCCCAGGCCTAACGCCTCTGGCCTAGGCATCCGGCCCAGGCAGCGGGGACCTGCAGTGGCAGCGGGGGGCGCCGCGATCACGCGGGCTCCGCCCCTGCCCCTGCAGGACGCCTCTGGCTGAGGCGTCCAGCCCGGGCAGCGGGGACCCGCAGCTGCAGCGGCCCCGCAATCGTGGGCTTCGCTTTAGGCCCAGGCAAGGGACCCCTAGCTCCTGGGACTGCCAGCTTCGACCGTGCCCAGCTCCCATCGCTGTCTCCACCCCTACTTCCTGCTATCACTGGCCAGGGTGGAAAAGGCACCTGATTCTCCGATCATGGCTGGGGGCAGAGCTGCTCCCCAGCTCTTAGCTTCCCCCTGGGTTTTCGATCACTGTCAGTGGCAGGGGGCTTCTTCCTGCTTTCCCTTTCGCCTCCCTGCATTGTGCCTACATATGCAAATTAACCGCCATCTTGTTGGCAGTTAGCTGCCAATCTTAGTTGGCAGTTAATTTGCATATAGCCCTGATTAGCCAATGAAAAGCGTAGCGTCGTACGCCAATTACCATTTTTCTCTTTTATTAGTGTAGACTAGAGGCCCGGTGCACAAAAATTTGTGCACTTGGCGGGGAGGGAGGGCTACCTCAGCCCGGCTTGTGCCCTCTCGCAGTCTGGGACCCCTCGGGAGATAATGTCCTGCTGGCTTAGGCCTGCTCCCGGGTGGCAGAGGGCCGGCCCAATCCCTAGGTGTAGCCCCTGGTCGGGCTCAGAGCAGGGCCTATTGGGGAGTTGGGGCGCCGCCCCCTGTCATGCACAGAGCAGGGCTGATCAGGATGTTGGGGCGCTGCCACTCTCACACTCAGGACAGGGCCGATGGGCAGGTTATGGCTCTACCCCGTCACACACACAGCAGGGCCCGTGGGGTGGGGGGGTTGGGGCACCGCACCCTGTCACACACAGAGCTGCAGGGCGATCAGGGGGTTGGGGAGCTCCCCCCTATCAGGCACAGACCAGGGCCAATCAGGGGGTTGGGGCACCTTCCCCTGTCACGAACAGAGCAGGGCCGATAGGGAGGTTGTGGCCCCGCCCCTGTCACACACAGAGCTGAAGGGCGATCAGGGGGTTTGGGCGCTGCCCCCTGTCATGCTGATCCCGGTGCTGGGAGGCCTCTCAGCTCCGCTGATCCCGGTGCTGGGAGACATATTACCCTTTTACTATATAGAATAGGGGCCTGGTGCATGGGTGGGGGCCAGCTGGTTTGTCCTGAAGGGTGTCCTGGATCAGGGTGGAGGTCCCCACTGGGGTGCCTGGCCAGCCTGGATGAGGGGATGATGGCTGTTTGCAGCTGGTCACATACCCTTCAGGGTGGCGGTCCCCACTGGGGTGCCTGGCCAGTTTAGGTGAGGGGATGAGGGCTGTTTTCAGGCTGGGACTGAAGCTCCCAACTGCTCCTTTTTTTTCTTTTCTTTTTTTTTATTCTGGGCCAGCTTTAGCTCTGAGGCTTGGCTCCAGCTCTGAGGCCTCAGCTGCTGAAAACAGGTATCTGGTTTGTTTCGGTTCTATAATTGAAACTCTGTATCAACTCCAGCTCTGAGATCCCGGCTTGCTGAAAGCTGGTTTCTGGGGTTTTGTTTAGCTTCTATATTTGTTACAATGTTTTTTAAACTGCATGCTCAGAGGCTGGCAAGGCAGGCGGGGAACGTTGCAGTCCTCTGTCACTGAAGCAAGCAAGCCTCATGTTTAGTTTAAGCTGCCTGGCTGCTGGCCGCCATCTTGGCTGGCAGTTAATTTGCATATCTCGCTGATTAGCCAATGGGAAGGGTAGCGGTCGTACGCCAATTACCATGTCTCTCTTTTATTAGATAGGATAACTGGTACTTTATAGTCTTTGTTAATTCTAACAGCTGGGCACTTTCTAGATTCGTTTCTATCGACTACCGTTTTCCCCCCTGATTATGGGCCACATTTTTCTAATATGTCCAACATAAAATAAAAATTTATAGTTGGTACATTATAGTGATTATGGATTCTATTCTCTGAAGAATATTGATTTTTGTGGGTTTTGTTGTTGTTGTTGTTGTTTTTTGTTTTTGTGGGGAGGTCAGTTAGTAGTCAGTCATCCTAAATTTATATGGGCATGGTTTAACAATTTGTTAGGGGAGATATGGGAAAACCTCAAAGTACACATCCTGTGGTTCTTGTCAGGGTTTAGTTTAATTCTTTTGGCAGGCTGGTTTATAATTGACATTGCTCTAAATTAAGGTCCGTATTCCTAACATAATACCTTGCCATGTGTATATGTCTGTGTGTATATATGTTCCATTTAAAAAATTAATAAATATATACATGCAAAATTTTCATGTCAAAACATATACATCTGTTTTCTTTGTGTTTTTTAAATATTTTTTTTTGATTTTTTACAGAGAGGAAGGGGGAGAGTTAGAGAGTTAGAAACATCGATGAGAGAGAAACATCGATCAGCTGCCTCCTGCACACCTCCTACTGGGGATGTGCCCGCAACCAAGGTACATGCCCTTGACCGGAATCGAACCTGGGACCCTTCAGTCCGCAGGCCGACTATCCACTGAGCCAAACCGGTTACGGCTATACATCTGTTTTTAATAATCCAATATTTATCTCAGAGTAAATGTAATATGTTAAATTGATCCATTTGGTATACATTTATGTTGTTTTCTATTTTTCTTCAGTTCAAACGAGATGCAATGCATATCCTTGTACACATTATCTATTCTTGTGGGAAAATATAAGCACATTTGGTAAATATTTGTCAGTATTGTATAAATAAAAACAATGGGATTGTTAAATTTACATTTCTTTGCTTACTAGTAAAGTTAAGCATATTTTCATGTGGGTTACCAGGAATTTATCATTCATTTTTGATGACTTGCTTTCTCATAGACATTACTCACTTTTCTCTTTGGTAAGTAGCTCAGATTTTGTTATTGGTCATGTGTATGAGCTAATTGTATATTTGATGACAACACCTTTCTCCAGTTTTTAATTTGCCTTTCAATGTTACTTGTGGTTTGGGACCATGAGAGATTTTTTAAAAAAATATTTTTATTGATTTCAGAGAGGGGGCGGGGGAGAGGGAGAGGGAGAGAGAGAGAGAGAAACTTCAATGATGGCAGAGAATCATTGATTCTCCTGCACACCCCTACTGGGGATCAAGCCTGCAACCTGGCATATGCCCTTGATTGGAATTGACCCCAGGACCCTTCAGCCCGCAGGTATACACTGTATCCACTGAGCCAAACTGGCTCTGGCTGAAAGATTTTTAATCAGGAGTTGAGAGATCCAGCTTTTCATATACCTGTTGGCTATTTGTATGTTTTCGAATTTTGGATATAAACCTCTTATCAGACATATGATTTGTAAATATTTTCTCATCTTCTGTTGGTTGTGTCTTTTCATATTGTTGACTAGTGTACCAGTGCACGGATTCATGCACATTGAAAAGAAATTAATTAGAAGAAATATTTTAATATCACTATTTGTGTCTTGCTAATGAAAAGAAAATAGGATTCTACCGAGTCTCCTATCTACCTACTCCAGGACTTCTGTGAGAATCAAATGAAATGAAGCACGAGAAAACACTTCACAAACGTTTGGTTGAACTGTAAAATGTTTGCACCTGGCTATAAAGCAAGTTGAGTTCCTGGGCTGAAGAAACTCCAAGGATGCTAGTTGCTAGGGAGAGGAAGCCGGGTGTTGCTACGTGACATCATTACCTGGCGTCCATAGCCACTGTTTTTGGGCTGGGCTGTGGGCTGCATTTTGCACCATGGGGTCTTGGCCGCATTGGCTGCAATTTGGTGGAGTGTCACTCCGGGGTGGTGGCGGGGCCTGTGTCCCACTTGGGGGAAGCCGAGTGTTGGTTTGTCGGCGCCAGGTCCATGGTGCCATTTATTTTTAAACTAGGGACCCGGTGCACAAAAATTTGTGCACTCGGGGGGAAGGGAGGGTCACTCAGCCTGGCCTGTGCCCTTTCGCAGTCTGGGACCCCTCGGGAGATAACGCCCTGCTGGCTTGGGCCTGCTCCCGGGTGGCAGAGGGCAGGTCCAATCCCTAGGTGCAGCCCCTGGTCGGGCTCAGAGCAGGGCCTATTGGGGAGTTGGGGCGCTGCCCCCTGTCATGCACAGAGCAGGGCGGATTGGGAGGTTGCGCTGCCACCCTCAGTCACGCTCAGGATAGGGCCGATTGGGGGGTTGGGGCACCGCCTCCTGTCACACTCAAGGCAGGGTCGATGGGGAGGTCGCGGTGCCACCCCCTGTCACGCACAGAGCAGGGCCAATCCGGGGGTTGTGGCCCTGCCCCCTGTCACGCACAGAGCAGGGCCCATCAGGGGGGTTGGGGCTCCTTACCCTGTCATGCACAGAGCAGGGTCGAAGAGGGGGTTGAGGAGCTCCCCCCTGTCACTCACAGAGTATGGCCGATAGGGGAGTTGGGGCACCAACCCCTGTCACACACAGAGCAGGGCCGATCAGGGGGTTGGGGTGCTGCCCTCTATCACCCACAGAGCAGGGCCGATCAGGGGGTTGGGGCGCCGCCACTCTCACACTCAGGGCAGGGCCGATGGGGAGGTTATGGCTCTACCCTGTCACACACAGAGCAGGGCCTGTGGGGGGCTGGAGGGGTTGGGGCGCCGCAACCTGTCACACACAGAGCCGCAGGGCGATCAGGGGGTTGGGGAGCTCCCCCCTATCAGGCACAGAGCAGGGCTGATGAGGAGGTTGGGGCGCCTTCCCCTGTCACGAAAAGAGCAGGGCGGATAGGGAGGTTGTGGCCCCGCCCCCTATCACACACAGAGCCTCAGGGCAATCGGGGTTTGGGCGCTGCCCCCTGTCACGCTGATCCCGGTGCCGGGAGGCCTCTTGGCGCCGGTGATCCTGGTGCTGGGAGGCATATTACCCTTTTACTATATAGGTTAGAGGCCTGGTGCATGGGTGGGGGTCGGCTGGTTTGCCCTGAAGGGTGTCTTGGATCAGGGTGGGGGTCCCCACTGGGGTGCCTGGCCAGCCTGGATGAGGGGATGATGGCTGTTTGCAGCTGGTCACACACCCTTCAGGGTGGGGGTCCCCACTGGGGTGCCTGGCCATCCTGGGGAGGGGCTGAGGGCTGAAGCTCCCAACTGCTCCTTTTTTTCTTTTTTTTTTTATTCTGGGCCACCTTTAGCTCTGGCTCCAGCTCTGAGGCCTCTGCTGCTGAAAGCAGGTATCTGGTTTGTTTGGGTTCTATAATCGAAACAATGTATAACTCCAGCTCTGAGATCCCGGCTCGCCGAAAGCAGGTTTCTGGGGTTTTGTTTAGCTTCTATATTTGTTACAATGTTTTAAACTGCAGGCTCAGAGGTGGGCAAGGAAGGCGGGGAACGTTGGTTTCCTCCCTCACTGAGGCAGGCAAGCCTCATGTTAGTTTCAAGCTTCCTGGCTGCCGGCCGCCATCTTGGCTGGCAGTTAATTTTCATATTGCCCTGATTAGCCAATGGGAAGGGTTGTGGTCGTACACTAATTACCATGTTTCTCTTTTATTAGATAGGATGGCCAGTGCGCATCATGGCAGCTCCTGCTTTGAGTGCCTGCCCCCTGATGGCCAGTGAGTGTCATAGCTACTGGTCGGACAGACAGACACTTAGCCTTTTATACATATAGATTGTTTTATTGTGCAGAAGTGTTTTAGTTTGATATAGTTCCACTTGTTTGCTTTTGCTTTTGTTGCCTGTGCTTTTGGGTGTCATATCCAAAAAACAATTGTCAAGACCAAAGTCAAGGAACTTTTCCCATTTTCTTCTAGGTCTTTTATGATCTCAGGTCATACATTTAAGTCTTTAATTCATTTTGAGTTGATTTTTATGTATAGTGTAAGATAAGGATTCAGTTTTAATCTTTTGCATGTGCATGTCCATTTTCAATCACCATTTCCTGAAGATACTATCAATTCTTAATTGCATTGATTTTTTAATATTGTGTTTTCTAGTCTATGTTTCATTTATTTCTGCTCTCATCTTGTTTCCTTCTGCTAACTTTGAGATTAGTTTGTCTTCTTTTATTAGTTTCTTAAGCTCTAAAGTTAGGGTGGGGGTTTTTTTGAGATTATTTTTTAAATATAGGTGTTTATTGCTTTAAACTTCTCGTTTGGAACTACTTTTGCTATCGGAAACCATTGTTTTGGTTTCCATTTTCATTTTTACCAAGATATTGATTTTCTTTTGATTTTTTCTTTAACCCATTGGTTATTCAGGTGTGTTAATTTCCACGTGTTTTGAATATTTCAATTTTCCTTGTGTTATTAATTTCTAATTTCATGCTCTTGTGGTTGAAAAGGATACTTGATATGATTTCAGTCTTAAAGATCTTAAGACTAATTTTGTGACCCAACATATATTATCCTGGAAAATGTTCCATGTGCACTTGAGAAGAATGTGTATTCTGCTGCTGTAGATTTAAGTCAAATTGTAACAATAATCCTTTAAATGTGAGTGGTCTAAACATTCTAATTAAAAAGCAGAGATTATCAGACTAGATAAACATAAAAGAATGAACTGATGAATGAATTCCAAAATCATTATGCTAAGTGAAAAAAGACAGGCACAATTACATACTCTATGACATTTACATGGAATTCTAGAAAAGACATAACAGCAGATCATTGGTTAATAGGGTCAGTAGTGAAGGAGATTAACTGAAAAAGGGATAGGAGGGAAGTTTTGGGGTGCTGAAAATATTCTACATTCTGATTATGATTATATGACTATACATTTATCAAAACTTGTCTCCATGTACATTGGAAGTTTGTGAATTTTATTGTATGTGCATTATTTCTCAATGCAGTTGATATCACATGGAATTTATTATGTACATGTAGGAACTTGGGGAATGTAAGGATGAATAGATGACTTGGGTGGTGAACACACAATGTAATAAACAGATGATGTATTATAGAATTGTATACCTGAAATCTATATAAATTTTATTAACCAATGTTACCCCAATAAATTCAATTTAAAAAGTAAATTTTTTAAAAAAACGTCTTAAATGAATTGAAACAAATTTAGCACTGAAAAACAAAATTTCTCTACCCTACTAAAATGATGTTCGAAATGTTAGAAGTTAATATGATTTTTTAAATGAGTTTTAATTACCTACTATATTTTAATATATTTTTAAATTATTAGGTTGAACTAAAGCGCCAGTATAATGACCAGCATTCAAAATTGAGAGGTCTTTTACCTGGTCGTCAGTGGTATGAAATTCAAGCATACAGGGCCTTAAATCAGGCCCTAGGTAGGTAAGTGGAGTGAAATTTAATGTAATGTTACTGTAACATTATCTGTGAGCAGGGCTCTATGTAGAGTTAGTCTTACTACTTTACTCCTTTTAAGAAATTAGGTAGAATTTTATTTCACTGGAACCCTAGTTACTTGTACATTTTCAGTGATAGATGTTACAAGTGAAAGTTGCAAAGAATCAGTGGAAATGAAACTCAAAACAAAACTCACTTTGCTAAAGTTTAAAGATTTTTGGTTGTTCAAACAATGAATGACACACCTTTGTAGAAGCTTATTAGCAAATAATAAAATTTTTGTCTTAATGACCATCAGACTCAGATGATGATTTTTTTTTAAAAATATTTTTTTATTGATTTCAGAGAGGAAAGGAGTGGAGAGAAAGAGACAGAAACATCAATGATGAGAGAGAATCGTTGACCAGCTGCTTCTTACATGCCCCACAATGGGGATCGAGTCCACAACCCAGGCATGTGCCCTGAGTAGGAATCGAACTGTGACCTCCTAGTTCATAGGTTGACGCTCAGCCACTGAGCCACACTGGCCACACTCAGATGATGATTTTATGCGTAAAAAAGCAAACCATTTAAGAAGAGTTAAACTAAACCATGCTTGTGATACCAAAGAATTAACACAAACTGACAATAAAATTTAATTATAATACTCCTTTTTCTAAGGATTCTGGTTCATTAAGATTTGTACTTTGTAGAATTAGTTTTTAAATCACCATTTTATATTGTAATTTCATATTGTAAGGCACCAACATTTAATTAATACACTTTTTACTTCTCCAACTGAAATTATTTATTCTATAAGAAACCTTAGTATTTTATACATTATTTATGTTGTAGTATATATCTCATTGTATTATATTAACTTGTTATTTCTCTGTTTCCTTCCCTCAGCATGTATTATACATTTTTGTATTTTCAGCAACCATATCTCAGCTTGAGCATAGATGGTTAATTAACACATTTCGTACCGCTCAGGAGTTTTCTCGTGTTTCGTGCGCCATCTGTTAAGGACCACTCACGAGTGTTCTCGTTTTTCACGCCCATGGAAAAAGGAGCGAATCTAGATACTTATGTAAATTTTGTTTGGTCCCTCTTCATAGAGGAAAATGTTTTATGCAGTACCATACGTTAAAAAAGTACTAGGAACTTTAATTGTTTAATTGTTTTTATAAATAAAAATGTTATAGTTATTGAAAAACAACACCTAAAGTGCATTATGATGATTTAAATAACGTGCAGTTTGCCCAAAAACGTGCGGTCCCTGGTGTATGTCTTAGAGATTTCTATGCGGTACACAATGTGTTAATAGATGGTTTGTTGAATTAGTGGAAAATGCCAGGTTCAGTGCTTTTTTTCATTATACCATATTGGTCAGAGAGCTAGAGCCTCAAAACCTACTTTTCTAAAATGGAATAAAAAGGATGTTTTTGTAATATATATATATATTTATATATGTATTTGTAATATATATATATATATGTGTGTGTGTATATATATATGTGTGTGTGTATATATATGTGTGTGTGTGTGTGTGTATATATATTTGTATATATATACATATATATATATATCTCCTATCTAATAAAAGACAAAAAGGGTAATTGACCCTACCTTCACTATGCTTCCCATTGGCTAATCAGGGCGATACGCATATTTATTGCCAACAAAGATGGCGGCCGGCAGCCACGCAGCTGAAGTGAGTGGGAGGCTTGCTTGCTCCAGTGATGGAGGAAGCCAAGGTTCCCTGCCTGCCGCGGCTTGGCTCTGAGCTCCGAAAGCAACAAAGTTTCAATTATAGAAGTTAAACAAACCCCAGATACCTGTTTTCAGCAGGCCGAGCAGGAGCTGTCTCTCAGCTCCAGTGACGGCAACAAAGTTTCAGTTATAGAAGGTAAATAAGTCCCAGAATAAAAAAAAAAGAAAAAAAGGAGAGGCTGGGAGCTTCAGTCGCTGGCCAGCCTGAAAACGGCCCTCAGCCCTTCACCTAGACTGGCCAGGCACCCCAGTGCAGACCCCCCACCCTAAAGGGGGTGTGGCCAGCCTAAAAACAGCCATCAGCCCCTCATCCAGGCTGGCCAGGCACCCCAGTGGGGACCCCCACCCTGAAGGGGGTGTGACCAGCTGCAAACAGCCATCAGCCCCTCATCCAGGCTGGCCAGGCACCTAAGCGGGACTCCCATCCTGATCCGGGACAACATTCAGGCCAAACCAGCCAGTCCCCACCCGTGCACCAGGCCTCTATCCTATATAATAAAAGGGTAATATGCAAACTGACCCTAACAGCAGAAAGACTGGGAATGACTGGTCACTATGACATACACTGACCACCAGGGGGCAGACACTCAATGCAGGAGCTGCCCTCTGGTGGTCAGTATGCTCCCACATGGGGGATCTCTGCTCAGCCACAAGCCAGGCTGATGGCTGCCAGTACAGCGGTGGTGGTGGGTTCCTCTCCTGCTTCTTCAGCAGCGCTAAGGATGTCTGACTGCAGCTTAGGTCTACTCCCCACTGGCAAGTGGATATACCCCAAGGGCTGCTGGACTGCCAGAGAGATGTCTGATTGCCAGTTTAGGCCCAATCCCCTGGGGAGCAGGCCTAAGCCAGCAGGTGGTCATCCCCCGAGGGGTCCCAGACTGCGAGAGGACACAGGCTGGGCCGAGGGATCCCCTGCCCCGAGTGCACACATTTTTGTGCACCGGGCCTCTAGTATATATATAAAGGCCTAAGCGGCTGTGAACCAGCCAACTGGTCAGTAGCTGTGATGCGCACTGACCACCAGGGGGCAGATGCTCAACGCAGGAGCAGAAACCTCAGGCATGGAAACATGGAACAGACTGATGAATCTCAGAGGGAAGGGGGGAAAGGGGGAAGGGCGGGAAGAGATTAACCAAAGATCTTATATGCATACTAGAGGCCTAGTGCACCCTTTTGTGCACGAGTGGGGTCCCTCGGCCTGGCCTGTGGGAATCAGGCCGAAACCATCTCTCTGACATCACCCAAGGGGTCCCGGATTGCGAGAGGGTGCAGGCCAGGCCGAGGGACCCCACCGGTGCACGAATCTGTGCACTGGGCCTCTAGTATTGATATATAATACTGTAGTTATAGTATTTTATTAATTAAAAAATGGGTAACTGTCATTGATTTTAAGGGCAACAGTATCAATAAGTAACAACTTATAGAAACATGTCCATTTAAAAGCCAAGTAAATATTTTACATCATTTGATCATACTCATAATGTGTATTGATTGACATAAAAGGTGCTTATACTTAGGCACTGTCCTTACAAGGGATATGTTTAGAGGATCTAAAGTAAACAGAAACAAATTGTGTTTAAAAAGTGTTATCTTTCTTTAAGGCCACCTGAGTATTTGAAGTAATATAAGTCCTTGAAATGTAATAACAGCTTTCAGGAATGTACCATATGGTTTTGTGACCAGAGTATAACTGCACTATGAGTTTCCTAACAGGGCTGCTTTACTAAAAGTACCTTTGTCTCAAGTGGGCGTAATTCATTTGAGCAAGGCAGTATGAAAACAATGGGAAAATGAAAAGGTGAAACCTGTTTTTCTGAACTGTTTTGTTAACTTAAATGCCTTTCTTTCATAGGGCACTTTAAATATAAACTGTAGTGGAACCAAAACAGAGTGCCAGACTGACTTTCTAATGATTTTTGACACTGTCCTATAATGTTGGCAATATCCATCTTCCCATTCTGCCCAAGTCTCTGTGGAAAAATCAAACATTTATATTAATCTTCACCCTTTCTCAAAATCCCATGATAGTAAAGGAATAAAAATGCCAAACCTACAAAATTAAAAAGGAACGGCAGAGGGGGGACAGTGACAGACGAAATGTCAGCAAATTCTGAACACTGGAAAACAGATGAATGATTGAATAACTTAACAGGCAAGAGAAAACTGAAATTTAAATCCATAGTCATGAAAGCTAAGCAGATCCTCCAGATTCAGTCATGGAAAAGCTTAGGACTTGGGGGCATTCTAAAGTTTCAGTTAAAGTTAAGGTTAAACACAAGAGGATTGGTTGCAAGTTAGTATAAAAAATAGTTTGATAGCTCCCTCCCCCATTCAGGTTTACTCTCTAGAGCAGTGGTTCTCAACCTTCTGGCCCTTTAAATACAGTTCCTCATGTTGTGAC
Source organism: Myotis daubentonii (assembly GCF_963259705.1). Taxonomy (NCBI): domain Eukaryota; kingdom Metazoa; phylum Chordata; class Mammalia; order Chiroptera; family Vespertilionidae; genus Myotis; species Myotis daubentonii. The sequence goes on along the minus strand of NC_081855.1, from coordinate 35,907,661 downwards.
CCAACCATAAAATTATTTTTGTTGCTACTTCGTAACTGTAATGTTGCTACTGTTATGAATCATAATGTAAATATCTGATATGCAGGATGGTCTTAGGCGACCCCTGTGAAAGGGTCATTCGACCGCCAAAGGGGTCGCAACCCACAGGTTAAGAACCGCTGCTCTAGAGAGATTAAACTAGAGTCTATATATTCTTCAACTCCTAGTACAGCTAAGGATGTATTAACAATGGGGATTAAGAAAAGTCTACCAACTGAATGTCAGAACTTCATCTCCTTTTTCTTGTCAGTTCTGAGTAAGCTGACAATCTTATATCTACAGATCAGGAAAGTACAGCATTTCTTTTCCAGGAAACTGACCACTCCATGAGTAAGGGTCTACAGATAGTGACAAAGTGGCCCCGCTTCTACCAGATTACCTTACTGAAGTGGTTCTCAACCTGTGGGTCGCGACCCCTTTGGCAGTCAAATGACCCTTTCACAGGGGTCGCCTAAGACCATCCTACATATCAGATATTTACATTACGATTCATAACAGTAGCAACATCATAGTTATGAAGTAGCAACGAAAATAATTTTATGGTTGGGTCACAACATGAGGAACTGTATTTAAAGGGCCAGAAGGTTGAGAACCACTGCCTTACTGCAAAGCCTCTTAACCTATAAGCCCTGCTCATAATTAGAGCTGCCAAGAATTAGTGCCTCACCCTCAATAAGTCCCAAGAGTCTTTAGATATTCAAAGAATATTTGTAACATGAGATATAGAAACCAAAACAATAGCAAAGTAATACCAACAAAACAAAATAGGGTGGAAGAACTCAGAAAACAGAAACAGTGTAATAGAACAGGGGTTAGCACACTTTTTACATAAAGGTACAGATAGTATATATTTTAGGCTTTTCGTGCCATATATGTTTTGCATCCAAATTCTTGTTTTTTCTTTAACCCTTTAAAAATGTAAATACCACTTCTACCTTGCAGACTGCACAAAAACAAGATATGGGCCAGATTTTCCCTGTGGGTCATAGTTTGCTAAACTCTGGATAGAAGAAAGCTTTTTAAAAATTAAGTATCAGTAATATTTATAGAGAGGTAAGCTAAGTGCCTTCAAAAAGGAAGAACAGAAAATAAGAAAAAGCTCCTAGACATTAACATGATAGCAATAAATTTTAAATGAAGAATTGGGCTTAGAAGATAAAATAGAAATTTTCCAGATCAAAAAGACAAAGGGAAAATAGGAAAGAACTTTAAAAAAAACAAGGTCAGTATGTAAGAACCAACTTCTGATATGATCCATATTAAGAGACTAGAAAAAATAAGGGAAAGGAACATAGCAAAGAAATAATTTTCAGAAAAATGCTCAGAATTAGAGGGCATAATTTTCTGATTGAAAGGAGTCAATTACCTTATTTTTAATTAAACTGATTATTTCTTTATCCTACTCAATTATACTTTTCAACTCCAAAAAAGTGTGCAATTCTACTCCTAGTTATATATCCAAGATAATAAAAATTTTGTATTCATACCAAAACGTGTACACAAATGTTATAGCACTATTGTTTATAATCGTCTGAAGATGGAAACAACCTAAATGCCCATTGACAAAATGTGGTATATTATTCAGCCATAAAAAGGATCGAAGTACCAATGTGCAATACAAGTAACCTTGAAAACATCATGCTAAGTGAAAGAAGCCAGATTCAAAATGCTGAATATTGTATGACTCCAGTTACAGGAAATGCCCCAAATAGGCAAATCTGTAAAGACAAAGTAGATTAGAGGTTGCCAGGGGTTAGGGAGAATAATTGGGATAACTGGGAGTGACTAATAATGGGCACTGGGATTTTTTTGGTGAAATAAGAATGTTGTATAATAGTGGTGTGGGTTTCACCACCTTATAAATATACTAAAAACCACTGAATTATATGTTTACTTTTAATATTTTTTGCAAATCAAATCCAACAATCTATAAAAAGAATAATGCATCATGACCATATGTGATTATCCTAGGAATGAAAGACAGGCTCAATATTCAAAAATTTGCCAGTATAATCTACCACATTAACAGTCGAAAGAAAAAAAACTACATGAGCATATGAATTGGTACATATAAAAGATTTTTGTAAAATTAAACATTCACTTATGATAAAAACTCATTAAACTAGAATAAAGGTCATCTACATAAAACTAACAATATAATGCACGAGATGAAAAATAGTCTGTGTGGCTAAGAAAAGTTTTGGAAAATATATTTTTTTGCCTTTCAAAATAGAATGCATATAACATTTTGGGATGTTGAGTTATCAGTGGTCAGCAGAAGTATGCGATTTGGTTACAGAACTACTTTGGTACAATGTATTGAGTATAACCTTGTTCATAATAATTAGTTTGATTAAAGGAATATATGTGAGTTTGATTAAAGGAATATAAACCAATGACACGTAATTAATTTTTCAGTCTTCTATCTTTTCCATTAGATATTTAGCTTTTAAAGTTATATCTATTTTATTTTCTTCCTGTATTTTATAGATGTATTCGACACAAAAATGATTGGGGAGCTCTTATTTTAGTGGATGACCGCTTCAGGAGTAACCCAAGTCGATATATATCTGGTAAGATTCTCAGGTTGGCTTAGAGCAGTGATGGCGAACCTTTTGAGCTCGGTGTGTCAGCATTTTGAAAAACCCTAACTTAACTCTGGTGCCGTGTCACATATAGAAATTTTTTGATATTTGCAACCATAGTAAAACAAAGATTTATATTTTTGATATTTATTTTATATATTTAAATGCCATTTAACAAAGAAAAATCAACCAAAAAAATGAGTTCGCGTGTCCTCTGACACGCGTGTCATAGGTTCGCCATCACTGGCTTAGAGTAATGAATTAATAACAGTCTTTAATGACTTCAATTTTTAAAGGCAAAGAATTGGATAGAGAATTCTAAGTTAAATGTATTGGGGTGACATTGGTTAATAAAATTATGTAGGTTTTAGGTGCACAATTCTATGCTATATCATCTGTATATTGCATTGTGAGAATTTGAATATTTAGATCAAACATGAAAAATCAATATTGAAAGGAATTCTAGCCTTTTAGTGCTTATGTGTTTGCAAAACAATCTTTATAGAGGAGAATCTGGTTAGTTATCAACATAGTATTAATCAATTAGGATCCTTCAATTTCATAGAATATGGGATTCGACTCAGTAACACTAATAATTTATTTAGCATTGTCAGGGGTAAAAGCTGTTCTACAGAAATGACTTCTAAGAAATATTAAGCTTTTACATTTAAGCACATCTCCTTTTGTTGCTTAGGATTCTTTATTCTTTCATTCTGGGTTATGTTGAAGTTTGTTGTGTTCCTTGGTTTGCTTGTCTAGAAATGCTTCAGTTATTATAGGGTTTATGTTAGAGCTCATATTTTCTAAAAGGAAAAACACTATTGCATGCCCCAAAATCAAATATTCATTCTCCCCCCCTCATTCAAATGAACAAATATTATGTCCTATTCAGGTGGTCCCTGACTTTCATTGGTGTGACTTAGGATTTTTCTACTTCACAATGGTACAAAAGTTTTACACTTTGAATAGAAACCATGCTTTGAATTTTGAATTTTGAACTTTTCCTGGGATAGTGATATGTGGTAGGATACTCTCTGGTGATGCTGGGCATTATAAAATAGGTTTCATATTAGATGATTTTGACCAACTGTAAGCTAATGTAAGTGTTCTGAGCACATTTAAGGTAAACTAAGTTAAGCTATGACATTCGGTAGGTTAGGTATTTTAAATGCACTTTTGACATACAATATTTTCAACTTACAGTGGGTTTATTAAGATGTAACCCCATCATGAGTTGATGAACATCTGTAGTCTTTATTTTGCAGTAACACAATCCCTTAGAGGCAATAACAGAAACCCATCAGTTATTGAAGAACTGTTGGAAATATTTGCATCTTTATTATTATCTTTAATGCTAGAAAGTTCGTACTATACTATAATGAAAAGGTTCTAAATTTAAATTTGTTTCAAATTAGCTTTCTATGAGTATGGACTATACTTTTTCCATTTCAGAGCCTAATTACTATATTTGGTTTGATGTCAAAACATATCCACCTTGGATGGATTAAAGCAGCAAATGTTGCCTTATTAGTCTTGCTTTTTAATGTAAAGCAAGCAATTGTGCTTAGGTCAAGACATAACTAAAAGCAAAATGTTAAGTGCTTATGTTTAGTCAGCAGGTGGAGCTCATATTCTTTCAAATTTCAAAAGTAAACTGACATTTTACACTGAAAAGGCTTACTTTGATTACAAAATGATCAAAATGGAAGAGGTAACTATAGTGCTAAAATTTCTTCATATTATTAGGTGGTGTAATTATTTTCTCCTAGCAACCAAAAATAAAGAACTTTAAAGGAAATTCATATTTAATTTTTTAAATTTTAAAATCTAGAACTTAATTTTTTATCTTATAGTTCAGGTTTGTTGAGAGATTTTTTTTTGAATTAAATACGTATTTTTTTTATTTCTGTCTGGTTTTAATTTTTTTTTTTTCTTGAGACTCAAAGTGTGAAATTTTTTCTTATCTGGGCAATAATAGCACAAAATACAAATTTCTTTTGATGACTTATATCCGTTTAAATTCAATTTTTATACACATAGACTGATATAAAAATTCCATTAAAAAACAAAGGAATATATTTGAAATCAAAGATAGTAGTCACCATAGTGACTTTTTATTTTTTATTTTAAAAATATTTTTTATTGATTTTTAGAGGGGAAGGAGGAGAGAGAGAGGAATCAAGCCTGCCACCTGGGCATGTGCCCTGACTAGGAATTGAACTGGCAACCTTTGGTTGCCCAGGACAATATCCAACCAACTGAGACACACAAGCCATGGCCACAGTGACTTTTTAAATTACTCCGAAAGGTGATGATAATTTTAGTAACAGTAGAGAAAATTTATTTTTTAAAAGTTTGAATATCTGATTTTGAATTTAATTCTGAAGTGAGTCTTACTATACAGCCCCTTAGATTCAATTATGGTTCATTTTTATGTAGTTTTCATATGTCATAGATCAAATTTTTTCCCTTACAACTTGATTATTTGTATATTTTAAAAATAATGTAATATTTAGATAGGACATGCTTTACTCATAAAACAATGTTATTCCTTTTGGCCCCCAGAGTAGTTTAAGGTATATTTGGAATTAGGGGGGAAAAAGGAACAAAAAACCTATGAGACTGAAATCTTGAATTTATTTTTGCAAAAGGAGTGAAATTTAGAAAGCAAGTATGCAAAGTTGTGTTGTTTACAACTTCTAGTTTTCCTATAATGAAAAGGCAGCCAATTTTTGTGGGGAATTGTGAAATTAAATTTGCTTTATTCCCGAGTTATTCTAAAGTGACAAAAATTCCACCCTTCCTCACTTTACTCTCATTGCCTCTTTCTTCTCCCCAGTTGACAATCGTTGCATATAAAGAGAAATGTTACTGATATATGAGCATATTGTACATATGACGGTAAAAAGGCAGGAAAAGTATTGAGAACCATTCTATGTACTCTAAATTCTAGATTACTTCATTAGAAAAATTATCCAAGTTTTTCTTAATACACAATATCATCATAACCAAATATCATAAATAATATCATAAAATAACCGAAGTTTCTTCCCTGGGTTTACTTTTTCCTTAGGGCTTTCTAAATGGGTACGGCAGCAGATTCAGCACCATTCAACCTTTGAAAGTGCCCTGGAATCTTTGGCTGAATTTTCTAAAAAGCACCAAAAGTTCATTGATGTATCCAAAGAGGACAGAAAGTCCATACAGGACAGTCAGTCTACACTTGAAGTGGCTTGTTTGAAGGACAATACCTCACCTTACTTTTTAGAAGCAGCAAATCATCTATTACCAGAAAATCCTAGGGAAGGTAAAGCAAAAATGTGTGTCTAAGGACTAAAATGTAAAATGAATAACTAAAAGTTCATCTCTCCCAAGTGACATCACCTCCAGGAAGGACAAATGTATGAAAAGCTTTGTCCATTTTCATTTGATAGAAAAGTCTTCCATTATATTTAGTGAAATGATATTTTTGTGTTGTAGATTAATGTCCTTAAATACCTTGGTTTGTAATGTAAAGTATTATTATAAATTAGTGAAGTACTAAAGTATATTGGAATGGGAACAAACTTTTGTCAGGAGAGCTGAGCACATTTTCTGATTTTCCATTAACAAACTTGGCTACTACTCCCGGCTGGCATGACTCAGTGGTTGAGCGTTGACTTATGAACCAGGAGATCATGGTTTGATTCCCCAGTGTGGGGCCTGCAGGAGGCAGCCGATCAATGATTTTTTCTCATCATTGATGTTTCTATCTCTCTCTCTCTCCCTTTCCCTTCCTCTCTGAAATCAATAATAAAAATATATTTTAAAAAATAACAAAAACAACTTTGCTACTAACTAGCTTTGTGACCAGGAGCAAGTCACTTAACTTTTTTGAGTCTTAATAGAAAAAGGATTATCTGCATACCTATCCCTCAAAGTTGGATTGTAAAGATTTAATAACATAAATATTACAGCATTGTAAAGTACTATGCAAATGCTAGGTGTTTTTCTAAAGGTTATATTGAAAATTGGTCTCACTTATAGGTCTTTTTCTTACATGAATTTCTTAGTTTAAGGAAATGAAGCCATGTATTCTAAATGATAAAAAAATATTTCAAAATATATTAGAATATAATGGTCAATATCAGGGATTGACAAACTATGGCCTCTGGACCAAATTTGGTCTGCTATCTGTTTTTTTAAATATAGTTTAATGGAACACTGTCACATCCATTCATTTATATATTATATACAAAGGTGGAGTTGAGTAATTGTACTTACTACACTAGAACAGCACAATTGAGTAGTTGTGACAAATACAGTAAGACCCACAAAACCAAAAATATTTGCTGTCCGGCCTGTGATAGAAAAAGTTTGCCAAACTGTGTATGTGTGTGTGTGTGTGTGTGTGTGTGTGTGTGTGTGTGTGTGTATATATATATATATATATATATATATATATATATATATGGTATTATTTCAGTTGTTTTAATGAATATATGATAGATTAATATATCAAATTTTAAATATTTTATAGTATGTGCTTCTATCTATATACATAAAATCCTCAGCGACCATTACAAATGGACGACTGGACTACTGGACCAGTAGCTATGACTCGCACTGACCATCAGGGGGCAGATGCTCAATACAGGAGCTGCCCCCTGGTGGTCATTGTGCTCCCACAGCCAACCTCCTGTGGCTGGCCAACCTCCTGTGGTCCCTACCCCCGGCCAGCTGGCCCCGATCGCCGGCCAGGCCGAGGGACCCCCCACCCTGTGCACGAATTCATGCACTGGATCTCTAGTATACAATAAATGTCATAGTGAATTCAAGGTAATTATATTGGTAATCGGGAAACCTAGGTTCTAATTCAGGTCTGAGTACTAACCAGTTTTATATCTTAGTCTGTGTAGTGTCAGTTTCCTTAAGGGAATTAGTCTAGGTCAGTAACTAGTTAGTGGATTTAAAAAGTAAATTGTTACAGCCTGTTCCCTCCGTTATTCAGCCCTCTTCCTCTTTTTACTCCTTTTCTCATTCACTCCCAAGGTTTCTGGAGAGGGATTTGAAAATATACCATACAGCATTATAACTTGGGTTAGGACTCACTGGAGACATAAGGTTCTTTTCAGAGTTAATATTTTGTGATTTACATTCTAAGATGGAAGTCCTGCTACTGGTTGTGGGCTTAGAATTTTGTCTCCTTTACAGTTATTGTAGTATTTCTAACAAAAATCATTTTGATAAAACAATTATTATGCTAGGAACAGAAAGTTAACATTTTTACATTTTTGTACTCATAGATGATCCAGAATTATTGGAAGAGTCTGGCCAGGCAATGGAAGCAGAAAACATTGGGATTTCCAGATCCACAAGCCCAACCTTCAGCAAACAAACAAATAGAGTTAGCTGGTCTAGTTCTAATTCTTTGGGACAGTGTTTTTCTAGTAAAATTCTGACTACAGCACCTAAGTTTAGGTCATCAGAGGACTGTGCCTCTAGTTCTTTCACTTTCAAAACAGAAAAGGATTGTGAAACTGTTTTGCCACTCACTGATAAATTTGAGTCCTCATCTCTAAGAGTAAACACATCATTTGAACCATGCCCTCAGTCAGAAACTGTTATTCCATCAATAAAGATTGAGGCTGCTCTTTTTAAAAAAGATCATTCTGAACAGCTACTCTGCTATAAAGAAGCTCTGGATCCAGACCTTGAATTATCTCTAGTGAGTGAAGAAGATAAACTTTCTACTTCAAATGGAGCTTTTGAAACAGAAGCAGAAGATGAATCTATCTATTTTACGCCTGAACTTTATGATCCTGTAGCTACAAATGAAGAAAAAAATGAACTAGTTGAAACTGATAGAGACAATAGATTGACCAATAATTCAAATTGTATTTTAGCTGAAGATCTTTTTGAAACTAGGACTACAAAAGAAGTAGATTCAGTCAGGAAAATGAAAGTTGAGGATTGCCCAGACACAAAGTTAAATAGACTCATGCATATTGAAGAAAGTAAAGTTGATGATATTGGTAATAATATAAAAACAACTCATATAAATGAATTGGAAGTGGGGAAAACTCATGAAATGGATATAAAGGACTTTAAACAGTCTCCTCCCCAAAATAAAGGTGTGTTCCCTGGTATTAGATAATAATACTTAACTGTATTATTGTACTTATATTAAACTCTTATTATAAATGATAACTTATACATTAGCAAAGTATAATTTTTTAAAATTTGAGATATATTTTTTACTTTAATTGCATTAGAGTTTTAAAAGTATAGTAAGTTCTGAAATATAAGTTTTACTATTCTTGAGTTTTGATAAAGAGATTCATTCAAAATATTTTCTTTTAACAGTCTTCCTTAGCTAAGTGCAATTCAAAATTAATCAGTCTAAAAGATAATAGTTGTCTAGGGCATTTTAAATTTTACATAAACATTTATATATTGTACTTTTCTTCATCCATTTGTTTTCATCCAATACATAAAAATTAACAACAGTGTAAATCAGTAATGTTTTATTATAGATTTTACCTCAATTAGTCTGACATTTCTTTTAGAAATCAAAGTTTTCTTAAAAATTTTATTCCTGTATTAAACTGTCTAATAATAATTAAGAATTAAGGAAGAAAACTGCATGCATTTTAAATTGACGTCTTGCATTTGTTTGTTTGATAAACTAAAATTAAGCATGTTTTAAGCAAACTTATGTAAAGTTATAAAATGTGAAATGAAGGACTCCGAATTTTCAATTCTGATTATCTAGCTTCATTATCATTGGGAGGAAAAGTGACATGTTTTAGCATAAAGGCTTTAATTTTGCAACTATTAAGATAAAAAACTTCATATGTAAATTTGATAAGTAAATGTAAACATGTAACTGTAGCTTAAAAATGTTCCCTTACAGCTCAGTAAGTCTTTCGATAAGTTTTGACTAGGTTTTGTGAATGGAGCTATACTTCTTATCAAAAGTGGTTATAAAAGAAGCTCTCCTCTGACATCATTCCAAAATTACATTCACTGATCCTTTTCTAAGAAATATCTATTATTTTATGGACATTTAGGCTTCTTGTGAGTGATTTGAATTGAAATTTTACGAGCTGTTGAAGTTGTGGAAGTGGTTTATTATTTTCAAGTCAGAATTCCCAGCAATCAAGTTTATTTTACATTTATGTGGATGATAAATGTAAAATTACATATGCATGTGTTTACTTTTATTTTGATGGTATTTAGATTGAATACAGCTTAACTGTTTTATAGCTTTGGATGCCATTACTCTTAAGCATAGTTCAAATTGATAATTTACCAGTTAAAGCATTCATCTAGAAATTGGGATGTACTATATCCCACCTCGTATCACATATTTTTTTAGTTGATCAATGAGTAATAAGTTACAAAGCATTAGATTAGAAGGTAATTTCTAAATTGTTTTCAAAGGGTATAACCATTTCTCCTCTCTGGTATATTTTTAAATTTGTCGGTAAGGGTAGTGGAGTAGTAGAAAGAATACCAGGTGGAGGAAGAAAATAGATTTGGGCTCTATTCCTGGCTCTGCCACTAAATAGCTTAGTCATGTTGTCAATTACTGTGCCTTTTAGGGAATGTTTTAATTGTGAAATGCAGGATTTAGTACTATAAAATCATGTATATCTCAGCTTTAAAAATCTATAAAGGAATATGTTATTTTACTCTGAATTACTTTTCAATTGCTTTTGTTCTAAAATGAGTAAAGTTAAGCAAACCATTTTATAGAATAGATGAAATGATAGTAATCTACCTTTAAGGGACTAATTTTATGAATATGTACATAATAATTTGAGAAGCAAGATATTTATTTTAATAATTCTGTGCTTAAAACACCTTTAGAAAAATTGGTAAACTACATGAGAAAAACCAAGCACATTATATTTTATTCATATCGTAGTGTTATTATCCAAGTTGATCTCAAATACCATCTCCTTTCCCTAATATTTATTCCTTCCAAACTGTCTAAAACTAAAACATTCTCTTATTTGGAATGTATGTAGAGATGTGCCACAGCTTTTAGTAATTCCAAGAGGTGTTTTAAACATTTTGTATAATGTCAGTTTTGAATCAGGTATATATCTATATTGTGTCCTTAGTTTATAATTTTGACTGAGTGGATATTGCAAAAGTACTAACCTATATAATACAGTAGGTTGTAGAACAGTTTCATTAGTGATTACATGCTTTTTAAAGATATTTTAGAGAGTAGAATACATTAAAATATATACAAGCATTTTAAAGAGTACCTGGCAGATGGAAAACTATCAGTTATTAGTTAGTAAATCAGTCATATCTGGAGTGCATCCTTACTTTATATGAAACTTCCTAATGATGATGAAGATGATAGATAGATAGATAAATAAATAGATAAACCAACAATAAAGAATCATTGTATGTGATGGCCAGAGGGAAGAGGGGACAGGAGCTGGTGGAGGTGGGCAAGGGGTGGGAGAATGGGGATATCTGTAATACTGTCAATAATAAAAAGAAAGTTAAAAAATAAAAAATAAAAAATAATGAAGAATTGTTATATGGTTAGAAGGAAAATTATTTGGTTTATTCTTTAGGACTTTTGAGATATTTAAGATAGAAATTGCTTATCAGGTAATTTGCTTTACCCATTTGATGCATATGAAGTAATTATCTAATACTGAATTTATTCAAGGGCTGAAAGTTTATAGAACATACAAGCCACGAACCAGGAAAACTACCAGTTGGAGAAAGGGCTTTATTCATGGAAGAAAGGTACAATGTAAAGAGTAGATGGTACCTGTCTTGACTATTGAAATTTAGATGAATCATTTAAAACTTGTAATAGCTATGTTGGAAATTAATGACAACTCTTACTCTGCTACTGCTATGCATTTAATTATTACATGGTTTTAAATTTAGCACTGTTCCAAAGTTCACACAAGGCTTTCTTTTTAGTCTTCCTTATGATCTTTAAGACATTAATTTTTTTAAAAGGCTTTCCTATATTATTTTTCTGCAATAGACTATGTCATGTTATTTTCCTATGGTAAAACACATTCAAAATATTTCATTCTTTAGGATTGCTTATAAAATTTTACAAAATCAAAGTGCCTGATATAAAATTACTTGAAAGACTGGTTATTGTACTCGTTTAATCTCAGTGATGTCATTTTTTTTGGATATATGATTACCTAAAAATTACTTTTGCTTGTGCCCTTTTTAATATTTATTAATGAGCTAGACAAGATTTTACTTTAACCTTTATGAATTCTTGTAGTTTTCAGTCTTTTGTAAATAGAAAGTTATTAATACTGAAAATTTTATTAACAAAAAGTAAACTTAAGACTGTATCAGACAATGAATGTCTAAGGAAGCTAAAACCATAACATGAAGTATCTGCAGCTGTTAAATATACAATAAAGAACATCACTTTAGGGAACGGAAATTTAGACGGATGACCTAGGCTTATTAATTCTCTAGCTTTAAACGATTTTCATGCCTACCAAAAAAAAGAAAAGAATTTTGTTTTTTAAGCTTTCACTTGATAGAACGAACCATTAGCTGCCTGGCTTCCTGTACTCTACAATGAAGCCTTGTTATAATATCCAAGGGATCTGAGCCAGTGGATCACCTTATTGGTGAAACCTCCTAAGAATGAAGTGCTTTCAGTAACTAAACTCTTGGACTAGGTCCAAAACAGCCCATCTTATACCAAATTCCACTCTATAATGAACGAGCTTCAATGTATTAGAAAGAAAACAAAAGCTGTATGAAACTTACTATTCCCAGAAATTAACCTTTGAAAATCCAAGGATAAATACTGATTAAAAGGAATATTTATTAACAAGGCATAGTCATGTAGATATCTTACTATTCTTCATAATTGATTTGTATTTTTTTAAATCTTGGTCTTTTCTAAGCAGTTTCTATGATTTTGATGCTCATGCTTTTCCCCAAAATTTCATCATTTCACATTAAATTATTTTACATCAGTATTTACAAAACTCAATATTAAAATGTTTCATTTGGCCCCTTGCTATAATAAAATATGAGATTGTATAATTGGAGTATCATTTATGCAAACTAAGTTAGATGCCATCATTTATATATGATTCATAGTAGTTGAAAAGATTTAAGGATATTAAATACTGATAGTTATTATTTTGTATCAAGTATTACCTAGGTATATTTTCTCTTTTATTTTCAAACTACCTTATGGTATTCATACTTTAATATTAACCATTCTTTCAACCATTGATCTCTCTTATGTGTTGTAAAAGGACACAAGTAACCTGCCTTGCCAGTCAGGACTTTATTGTATTATTTGTGGAACTGAACTATTACCTAAAGCAGAAGGAGGTAGGAAATATAAAAAATTACTTTGTGTCATCCGTAGTATAGGTTCACCTAAATTGCAATAAAGTAGATTGGTTTATTAATATTTTCATATTTTAGTCTTTAAAGTTGATTGTTAATATACATTGACTTTATTATCATTAGACTTGGAAACGTTCCAGTTCCAGCTGCTGACTTACTTTGATCAAGCTACTTAACTTTTTGGAATTTGTTTTCTCATTTTAAAATGGAGATAAATAATTTCATAAGAAATAAATTAAACTTTTTTATTTAAAATATATTTTATTGATTTTTTTTACAGAGTGGAAGGAAGAGGGATAGAGAATGAGAAACATCAAAGAGAGAGAAACCTCAATCAGCTGCCTCCTGCACCTCCCCCCCCCCCCCCCGACTGGGGATGTGCCCACAACCAAGGTATATGCCCTTGACCGGAATCGAACCTGGGACCCTTCAGTCCGCAGACCGATGCTCTATCCACTGAGCCAAACCAGTCAGGGCAGAAATAAATTAAACTTTATGAATACCAATGCAGTAGAGTATATTAAAGCTTTTTTAAACATCAGGCAAAGAGAAAGATAACAGAATTGGGGGTCAAAGGAATGAGTGTGAGCTTTGGCCCTACTATTTACAGACTGGCCTTGGTCATAGTATTTTACTTTATTGAGCTTTGGGTTTATTTTCTAGTGGGGAAAGGTGAGCACTACCTACCTAAGAAAATTATTGTGAGGATTAAATGAGATGATATACAATATATGAAAGTGCTCTATAAATTCTGAAGTACTGTGCAAATGTTAGTTGTTAGGAAACTAAAACAATAATCTACAGTAATTGTTATCTCAGCATTGCACCTTCAAATTTGGCTGAAAAACACTTAGAGCTTCTTCGGGAAAAAAGTTCTATGTAGTTACTCTTTTACTAGCAAGACTTAAGTATTGTGAAGACTTATTTTCTGGTTTGTTTGTTTTTTACATTTTAGTTTAGTATCTTAAAATATATATACATTGAAAACACACACACACACACACACACACACACAATGTTACCGAAGGAACACTAAAATCCATTGAGAACATTCTATGTAAAATCCATAGGGCAGATCAGGGATTTTTTTTTGGAGGAGGGGGTGTCTTTGCTGTTTGCTCTTATACTCCCAACACTATAATAACTGACTATGACTAAATAAATTGAATAGAGCATTCTATAAATGTATTTACTTTGTCATGACTTTGTCATGATACTTGGCTCTTGTAAATACCTTTTTCATTTGACCAGTTTCTAGACTCTAGTGACCTTTCTCTTTCCAAAAAGAAAGGAGAGACAGAAAGAGAGAAACATAGATGTGAGAGAAACACAATCTGTTTTGACCTGTATGTGCCTTGACTGGGTGGGGATGGAACCTGCAACCTTTTGGTGTTTGGGTTGATTCGCCAACCAACTGAGCCACACGGCCAGGGCAATTTTCTTTAAGTTTTACAGAAAAAAAACCCCAAAAACTTAAAAATATATTCTTGAGAGAATTCAGGATATGCTGTTTTTTCCTGGTGTTCCCATCCTCTGATCTCTTAGCCTCTCTACTCTGGATTCTTTACATATAAAGCAAGCAAAGCAAAGCAAGAACATAGCAGATACATCCATGGTGCTTTAGAGTGTGCCATGTAGTGTATTATAGAGCTTTTAAAGTCAACAATACAGGTGGTATTCTTATTTTATAAATGAGGAAAAGGGAACGTTATAATGAGAGCTCAAGCAAGGTCATGGAACTCTTTCCACCATTTTGATGTATTTTTGTACTTTTATATTTATTTTAGTTTACCTTTGCCAGAATCTCTTTATGAAAGGCATAGTCTTAGAATTCTGAAAGCAAGCCTCATTCTCTTATTTTTTTCCCAAAGGAGTACTTTCCAGAATCATAGTATCTAGATATATATAAAAGTCTAAGCGACCGTTATGACCAAATGATCAGAATGACCGGTCAACCAGTTGCTATGATGTGTACTGACCACCAGGGGGCAGATATTCAGTGCAGGAGCTTCCCCCTGGTGGTCAGTCTTCTCCCACAGGGGGAGCACTGGTCAGCCAGAAGCTGGGCTCACGGCTGGTGAGTGCAGCTGTAGTGGCAGGAGCCTCTCCAGACTCTGCGGCAGCGTTACCGAGCAGTGGCAGCAGGCACAGTGGGCCAGGATGAGTGTGAGTGGCGTAGTGCCAGCTTAGGCTCCTCCCTGGCCTGCCGCTTAGTGCACTGCTATATTCCCTGACGGGTCCCGGATTGCAAGAGGGCACAGGCCAGGCTGAGGGCCCCCCCCCCCCACGTGCATTAATCTGTGCACCAGGCCTCTAGTTTTTATATTAAACAATATAATATAATAAAAATATATTAACATTTATTGAGGAATATAAACTCAACAGTCCTAGAGCATAGTATACAGATCAAGGTCATTGATGGCAACACGCCACACTTTGTTTTTAATGTAATTTAGTTCATATTAAATTGATTTCTTAAGGCATTCTTAGAGAAAAGTACAATTTTAGATAACCAAGAAATTAACACATTAAGATACTAATTAAAAAGCCACTCAATTATATTCTTTGTAACTGCATCCAACTAGAGTTTATTATGAGAAGTGGTATCTGTTGGTGATACTAGGTTTTAATGACAGTATATTTACTTGTTTTATTGTTTCCACTATGTGTAATAATTCTCCATTGAGTTGTCTTCTGATTGACAAACATACCTACACAAATTAATTTTAATAAATTCCAGCAACCAGCAGTATATTTCTAGAAAATTAATATAATTGCTAGTATGATTTACTTTCCTTAAATCTCTTTCACCTTATTTCTTATAGGAGTTTTTAAAAAAGTTTTTTCCAAGAATGCTATGCTGATAAAAATCCAAAGAATCTTCCTAAATGTTAAATTAAGTTGCACAGAATCCCTTTGCCATTGCTTAACTGAGTCCGAGTACAGTTCAGAAGAAGAAAATTCATTTTATGTCACCGGGGACAGTGCTGCCCTTAACCATTTAAAAACCACATTAGTGGTTTATCAGACTTCAGTAAAGAATGAAGGTAAACTTATTTAATAGCTATATTTCTTTTTTGTCACTTTCTAAACCCCTTAAACGTAAATAAGGAACCTTTTTATTTTCGTGTGAATTCTCAAATGAAAAGCAGTTTTAAAAATTGCTCTTTAAAATATGTTCCACTGACTTAAGAATTGCAAAGGAAGAAAAATAAAACAGAATCTCAAATTTTGTTCAAAACAAAGAAATGTATAAATAAGAAAAGTCACATCAGGACAGATGAGGCATTGATCTATCTGTGTCTAATACTGACTCCAAAAAAGAAAAAAAAGAAAAACCACAAATCCAGGTCCCACGCATGCTTTGGCAGGCTTGACGTGGGTAAAGGATGGGCAGTAACTCGTGGGAGCAACCTCCAGGGTAGAAGCAACTGGGCTCTACCAGCTGTTCCTAAAAAACAGTGGGCTATGCTTAGAGACAAACCAATGACCCGTAAACACAAGTGTTTTTACCTTTGCATAAATATGTCTCAGGTTGCCTACTGCCCTTGTACTATTTCCCAGCTACTTTCAAGTCTGCTCATCACGTTCATTTTTATTCTACCAATACCTGTTTCCAATGTTGGGTAGAAAGGACTAGGCCAAACACTACTATTCTTTATCTCAGCCCTACACTCACCTAGAAATAAGCTCGTCTACTCTTCCTAGAAGCAGTAGGGACAAGGCGAAGCATATTACTTCTGTTCCAAAATGCTGACTTCAGATAACCCAGACACCCTATCATTTACCATTTTCAACGTCAGTGGATTCATCTAAACCCTTTTCTTCCCATTTAAAATCCGAGGGCAACAAGCTCTATGATAATATACATTCATTCAATACTAAATATAAAAGACCCTTAAAAATAAAACTTGGGATTTCTTTTTGTTGCTACCACCTCAAAGGTGGACCATTCAGGACAAGTCTGAATGTTTACTTTGGTTACAAATGTCTGCAGAAACATATGGTCAGATCATATGTTTCTAATAATGTTCACGTCAGTACTTTGCAGCTTTGACCAATTTCAATATTTTCTCTGGAATTGGAAATTCTTTCTTGTGGGAATGTACTCATTTATCAAAAAATGAATATGTGGTTGTTAAAATTTCTTGGCTTAGTGCAGTGTGGAAGATTGTAAGATAGTTTTGAGAATTACAACTTTGTATAGATTCATAGTCCTCTTTTACACAAATTCTTCCCATTTCAACTGCATACACTTAAGCTTGAAGTGAAAAGCTATGTTGTTAATTTTTTTTTCTGTGCTGCCTCCAACATCTCATTCTGAGTTTCCACTCATTTTTTTAGTGACTTCCAGGCACAAATAAAATTCAGTCACAAGAGAGGTTGGGGAGTGCAGTGTTTAAGAGAGGTTCTCTCTTGGTCTCTTGTCTCTTCTCTGCCATAACTGTACACCTTTGTTGTGTAGTACCATTAATTCCTACAGAAGGTAGCAAGTGCTCATTCAACACCTGGAACTCTCATTTCCTCCATGAAAACTTGGACTTTTACTCACTTTATACCAAAGGCAGTCCAACACAAAGAAGATTGTCCTTGCATATTTGAAATTTGTTCGGTGGATTGTTCAACTAAAGAATATGGAGAAACTTTTTGTCCTGAAACCAAATATATAATGGTGATATCTATTATTGTTATGAATGTACTGTAAAAGGAATGCTACTCCTGCAGATGTATTACCATGTGAAAGCTTGAGCAAAATTACTTTGCTATTTTAATTGTGGGAAATTACATTCTCATAGACTTGTATGATAAACAAATTTCTGTTTTAAACTTACTGGTGTTAAATTTATGAAAAGTCCCATTTCACAATTAATGTAGAACAATTTTATGATTGTAGAATATGGAGATTTATAGGGTTCTCAACTCTACATAGTTTTATTTGAAAACAAAGAATTACATTTTTCTCTTGAAAACAATTTTGATTCTGAGGAAGGCACCAAGCCAAAGGGACTGAAGCATGAGTTTTGGATTTGGACATTTTAAATCCCAGCCTTTTGCTTTCTGACTTTAATTTATACTCCCTGAAACTGTTTTCTCACCCATAAAATGAAGACAATAATAATTACCTCATAGCGTTGCTGTGAAAATAAAATAATGAATTTATATAATGGGCATTAATAAATGTAAGCTATTATTCTTTTTTAAACTTATTTTCTGTACTCTTCTATGTTAGACTAAAGATTGTAAAAGTTAAATATGTTAAAGTAATGGTTTTCAAAAATATTACCCAATCTTAACATCCACTCCACTTTCTGTTAGACCTTTATAAGTGAAATTGAGATGTTGAATCTGGTAGTTCAGGGTTTATGAAAGGCCTTTTTTAATTTTTTGTAGGCATGGAGACAGGTTTATCTTTAAATGCCATCTGGAATACGAAAGAATGTTCTTTAACCAGCTACTTACAGTGTAGAAATTGTATCAACCAGTCTCTACTCCCATGTCCTTTAATTGGTGCTGAAATAAGTGACCCTAGAAATATTGCTGAATCAAGGGTAAGTTTATATATGTTTGTTTTTGAAACTTAATTTGAAGCTTGCTTATGCATAACTATACCTATGTTATGATGAAGATATATGAAGTATTGCTATGCTGCACATAAATACATTAATAAGGCCCATTCTCTTTTTTAATAAAAAATATAAAGTATGATATACTATTAAAGATGAACTATTCCTAGATGTAGTGCTTTAGTAAATTGGACATTAAAGCCAAAGTAAAAAACCACTTGGTGTGGCTGCATAGCAAAATTAGATACATTAAGTTTCCACATTACAGTGAAATTACACTTTAGAAACTTGCACTATTATTTTGTCTTACCTCTTTGTGTGTTTTTTAATCTGCTCATTTAAGCCTAATCAGGATTAAATATACATTGGAGACATGACCCAAAGATTAGCCTTGTAAAATAAGGATCGGATTTCCACTCAATGTAAACTGCTAGTGCATATCCCTCAACCTAGTAGGTTCAAAGTTATCCTAATGATGTAAACAATTAGATTATAAATACAATTCCACCAGAGTATGGAAGTACTTTCAGCAAATATGTTCTATGAATAAGACTAGGCATGTTCTTAAAGAACTATGAGTTACTTTACTTTAAAAAACCTCAAATCCCAGGTAAATAAATGTATGTAGTAAGATTTTTAAAAAATTTTTCTTAGTGTAATATAGTGTGGCAGGTAAGAATGTAAACTCTACAGTGAGACCAATTGGATATCAAATTCTACTTCTGCCACTTTATTAGCTCCATAACCTAGAGCAAGTTACTTTTCTGTGCTTTAGTTTCCTTTTGTGCAAAACTGGGGAAGTAATAATACCTAACCAGTAGGGTTCTTATAAGGATTAAATGAGTTAATTCCTATAAACTACATAAAGTGCCTGGCATGATGCAAGAGCTCATGCAACAATCATATTGATAATAATGCTTTATTATTATTATTGATACTACTTTAAAAGTCTTTAGTTTTTAAAAAGTACAGGATCATTCATTATCTCAACATTAAATAACGTAAATAGAGGTTAGAACATTTATCTCTTTTAGTATTTAAAAAGTCTGATGATGGCTAGGCACATGAACAATTTAAACTATAATATTCCTGTTTGAGCATCATGAAATAATATCATAGTCCCTTAGCAACAAGAACTGCTCTACTGTTGTGGATTTTATAAGGTGAGTTTCAATACACATTCAGAGGAAATGCCATTTATAAGCATACAGTTAATTGAAGGCTCACAGGAAGAGTACTGTTCCTTTGTGGGCTGGCGAATTATGTCTTACAATGAATACTTCTCTGTGGGGAAAAAATAGAGCTTGTCTTTCTTCCAAGAAAGGTAAAATTGGCAGTATGGGAACATTGAAAAGCTCTGGAAGGGTTATATATTTTATTTTTTAAAATTTACTCTTCCCAATTGGAAATGTAATAAAAATTTTGTAACAAGATTTTGTTCCATTGTCTTGCCTGATAAGAAATTTAGACAGGAGGATAAGAATAACCTTATTTTGGCTGGGACAGCTGGGAATCAGCTTTCAAATATAACTTTCTCCTTCTTAGTTATGCCCATGTCCTATCCATCCATATCACACACTCTTACATTTGTTAGGAAATTGTTAGCTGAACATAAGCATCACCTAAGTTACTGAGAGATAACTTACTTTTCCTTCTCTTTTTTCAATCATACCTAACAGTAGCACACCAAAATTCAGATATTACTTGTTTAATATAGTGATCCTTTTGAAATAGTGAATTTATTTGGAAATCTAAAATCTGATCTGACTATACATGCAAATTTACTTTGGAAGGCAGCTATGCTCAACACTATACCACCAACGCAACCTTCAAATTTACTTTGAAAGTGAAGGATTAGTTCTGTTTCTGGCATTATGAAGGTGGTTTTTATAGCTATTGGTAGCAATCTTACTGATGAAAATAAGGTGTGCTTTAGAGATGTTAATGTTTTCATGCCAAATACATCATATGTAACTTAATTGCTTGTGAAAGATACATTTTTTCATATTTTATAACCACATAGAGTGAACAAACTACATTTTCTCTGGTTTATAGTTCTTAACATATTCCCTTTTCCTTTTATAGTATCTTTAAGCACACCTATTAAATATTAGTTTTTTTTAATTTTCTATAAATTTATTTTTCTTGTCTTATTTCTCTCATTTATGCCTATTTATAACCCTTCTCCCTGTTTTGCTACTTACTATTTATACCAAATTAGGGTTTGCTTATTAGTGTTCCTAAATGACTGCATCAATACAACTTACATTAATTACATTACTTCCTAAAAATATTTTGTGTTTTGTGGAAACCCAAAATATGGAAAACATTTGCATCCTATTTGGCAACTATTAAAAGAGAACATTGTGTAGATCCAAAACAAATCTTCCTCAATTAAGACAGCACTTCTGCCTAAGAACAAAGCATACCCTGGGATCAGTATGTCACTTCCATAATTATATATATAAAAGGTTAAGCAACCACCCGACCGGCGGGTAGGTGTGAGGCACACTGACACTCAACACAGGAGCTGCTGAGCTGTGGTGACTTGGCAGCAGCGGTTCTCTGGTGACGCACCCCAGAACCAGAGAGGAGGGAGCCCGATTCCTCACGGGGCTGCATAATTCCACCTTCAACCCGTGGGTTATGTTGTTGCTGGGGCATTGTCGGCCTCAAATCTGGTTTACTGCACACTTGTGTTTGCATTCCCCACTCTGGGGCTCCTCGGGGGGTGTCAGAGAGCCAGTTTCGGCTCAATCCCTGCAGGCCAGGCCAAGGGACCCCACCTGCCGGAGGGACCCCACTCACTCCACAGACACCCTTTGAGCGGCAGCGCTGCCCCAGGTGTGGCTGGCTGGGGAGGGACCATAGGAGGTTGGCTCCAGGGCGTGTCTGGCCCAGCACATCTCACCTAGTCCTACCCCACTGGCCACCTTCTAATTAATTTTCTTTGAATGAGTCTGTGCACTGGGTCACTAATACTGTACATCTATAAAGCATGATGAAGGATGAACTAAAAATCTCATATTGCACCCTAAGGTCGACAAGAGTAATGATTCAATAGAGAATTGGTAAAAACTTGCTTTCTTTCACATGTCTCATGATTTAAAAATGCTTTTTAGCTCGGCCAGGTGGCTCAGTTGGTGCTAGCGTCATCCCCTATACCAAAAAGTTTTGGGTTCTATTCCCAGTCAGGGCACATACCTAGGTTGTGAGTTCAATCCCTGATCAGGGCATGTGTGGGAGGCAACTGATTGATGTTTCTCTTCCTCTCTCTCTAAAATCAATAGTAATAATAATAATAATAACCCTATACAATAAAAGCCCAGCGACCGAATGGTGGAAGGACCAGAACAACCAGTCAACCAGTTGCTATGATATGCACTGACACCCAGGGGGCAGACACTCAATGCAGGAGCTGCCCCCTAGTGGTCAGTGTGCTACCACAATGGGAGCGCCACTTGGCTGATGGGGATGAGCGGCTGCTCCAGCTGGGAACCCTGGGCCGATGGGCAGGAACCTGGGCTGCGATCAGATCATCGCCTCCTCACCCTGGGCTCCTCCTCCTTCCTGCTGCCTCCTCCGGATGCTCGCAGGCTGTGCAGCGCTGCTGCCAGGTTCACAGAGCTGACCCTGGAGCCTAGGAGGCGGGTTCGTGGCCACCGCGGTACTGAGGCCTACTCTGTTGCCTCTCAGTGCTGTTGTCCCTGGGCCCGGCCCCAACTGGGTCCCCTGGAGAGGTGAGTGCTCCAGCTCCGCGGAAGACGACAGACCAGGGAGCAGCCACTCAGAGGGTGGGTCCACAGCGCTTGTCTGACCAGGATGAGTGGCGCTCCCACAGGGGCTGATCCCCGCAGGTCACACCTCCCACCAGTGCATGAATCCCGTGCACTGGGCCTCTAGTAATAAAAACATCCTTGGGTGAGGATAAAATGCTCTTTTAAAAAAATATACACTAAAATTATACACACACACACACACACACACACACACACACACACACACACTTTTATTGATTTCAGAGAGGAAGGGAGAGGGAGAGAGAGAAACATCAATGATGAGAATCATTGATTAGCTGCCTCCTGCATACCCCACACTATGGACTGAGCCAAAGCCAGGCATGTGCCCTGACCAGGAATGGAACTATGGCCTCCTAGTTCATAGGTTGATGCTCAACCACTGAGCCACACCAGCCGGGCAAAAATGCTCTTTTTAATAATTCATTCTTCACTCATTTCATTAAAGAAATTTTGTTTGTTGTTATCCTTAGAATTTATCTTTTTAAACTTCTAGATTCTTTAGAAGATATCTTGATACTGTTGAGAAACCATTCACACGGGTTTACTGATCTTTAGTGAAAGGATTAAGCAATTATACTTTATTATACATTGATCACCTAAAACTTAATGAGTATATAACTCTATGTTTAAGATGGCAACTCCTGATTTTTTGTAAGACAATATATCCTTATGACAAAAGCCATAATTATGATGACTTCTATCCAAGGAGGAATGAACTGAAATAATTAATATTCAAGATATTTTCACTTTTATGTATTTAAGAATGTGTCAGGCTATTTTGAATTTTTCATACAAGTTGGAAAAGTCCACTGAAATTTAGAAAATGTTTAGAACCTATGTGATGAAAATTATAAAACTTTTCTGAAAGATATTAAGATTTTCAGGTGGAGGGAAGAGTATGAGCATCCTCGTATTTTGGTATCCACAGGGAGTCCTGGGACCAATCTCTTGTGAATACGTACTGAGGAACAACTTAACTTTTTGGGTAGTCTAAAGTTATAGGGGAGTCTCCATCCCTAACCCCACATTGTTCAAGGGTTAACTGCACTTATATTTATACTTTCAAATTTATGTTGTTGGCATAGAATGTAAAAGAGAAAAATAGTGGCATTATATAATGGAAAAGGGATCAATCAAAGAAGAGGACATTACACTTATAAATATCTCTGCATCCAACATAGCACCTAAATACATAAAGCAAATATTAACAGACATAAAGGGAGAGATAGACAGTATTACAATGATAGTAGGGGAATTTAACATCCCATATACAACAATGAGAGACCATCCAGACAGAAAATCGACAAGGGAACGTTGGCCTTAACACATTATACCAGATGGACCTAATTGATGTTTACAGAACACTAGCCAAAAACAAAATACACATACTTTTCAAGTGCACATTGGAACATTCTCCAGGATAGATCACATGATAAAACAATTTTATTAATTTAAAAAGACATCATATCAAGCAACACTCCTGACCACAATGATATGAAACTAGAAATCAATTACAAGAAGAAAACTAGAAAGCAAACATGTACAGGCTAAACATGCTACTTACTAAACAACCAATGGGTTAATGAAGAAATCAAAGAGCAAATTCATAAACAGGCCAAACTAATTTATATTGTTTAAAGTCAGGTTAGCCCAACCGGTGTGGCTTTGTGGTTGAGTGTTGAACTATGAACCAGGAGTGTCACCGTTCAATTCCTGGTCAAGGCACATGCCAGGGTTGTGGGCTTGATCCCCCCCAATGGGGAGCATGTAGGAGGCAGCCAATCAATGATTCTCTCTCCTCATTGGTGTTTCTATCTCTCTCTCCATCTCCCTTCTTCTTGGAAATCAACATAAAAATAGTCAGGTTATTGGGCTGGCACGGAGGGATCTGGTGACTGAAGGGGCTTCCAGGATGCTGTTTCTTGATATTTAGTTTTTAAAAACCCAGTTATTGGTTAATGGGATGTGTTCGTTGTGAAAATTTAGGGAACTCTTATTTGTGTACTTTTCTATATGTATGCTATTCTTACATAAAGTATTTTTAAAGTACAGTTTGTTGTATCCTCATCTAACCTCTTTCATACTTTATTAATTCATGCTTACTTAGATAAGAAACAATGATCAAGCCTAATTGGATCTAAGGCATTTTAGGAATGTATGTAAAACAGAATCACTTCAAGTTACTCAGAAAGGGTCATTGGTGGAAAAACTTAAGCAGTGGAACTGCTAAATGTTCTATGGCATGATTTTATCACGTTTCCAGTGTTTGGAGATTAAACCAAATTGATTTAAAACTTCTCTAAAAATTAAATACATGTGACTCGTAAAGAAGGTTGGCCTATTATTTTCCTAACTGATCAGACAAGTCAGCTGCTAAAAGGTGACCTTTGTGTAATAGGGGTTTTGTGTTTTTTAAGAGGGATCCATGTTAACACATTTGATAAACTTTTTATCTTAATGCGCCTTTCTGGAATACCAGGCTGACCTCAATCTTAACAAAGCCTTAGTTGATGTTTGCAGGAGGTGCTTGGTCATTTTCTCAGCCTGTATGTTTATTATTGAATGTTAATCAGATTCATCACTAAAGATTTCATCTGCCACACAAATGCATAATTGGCTATGTCTGAGTGGTCACCTTTGTCTTGAGCAGATTGCTAAAACTGTATTAAGCATCATTAGACCAAATTATGACCTTATTAATTTGTCCTTTATTTGTTTTCTAACTGATTGGATCTTATTATTATGCAAGCACACAATGAAGTACAATCTTAGAAAAAGCTCATATGAATTCTTCTTAGTTCAAAACAGGTTTTTATATTGAAGAATGCATGTAATAATTGCTATTTATATTTATTAAACAGTTTCTTGTGTATGTTATAGAGCACCATTGAGAATCTATGTGTTAAAAGTGTATAGAAGTGAGAATTTTGTAAGCATTGCTCTTTTACTTGATATATTTTATCCACTTTTATTGATGAAATGATACAGAGGGGAAAATATTACATATATTAATTAAACTTACATGTTAGCTTTCCCTTGATAGAAATAAGCAGAAAATAATCATAAAAGTATAATTTTTAAACAACATGTTTATACATTCACATTTTCTCTACAACATATTTTCTTAGAATCCTATTTGCTGACCCACAGAATTTTATTTGTAAAATATTCATCTAAGATTTTTATTTTCCAAAAGATTTATAGGTGTGACATCTTTCTTGTTCAATTTCTATTATTATTGTGATTAAATAAATTTAATGGCTATGAGATGCATGGTATCAGCTGTCATGTGTAATCTAACAATTTCATCATAATTGGTTTAAGCAGAATGTGCTTCATACTGATCTCAGAATGTCTTTGATAATCTGTCTGCTCCTGGTATTGAGACTTGGCCACAAATGAAATTATTACAGCCTTAGAAATAAAATCCTCATCAGTTAAGGGTTAAGGTGGATTTAGCATTTTAATCTTGTTTAAAAGTTTTGAGTAGGTGGAATTAGGTAGTTGTCCTTGTTTTCTGACCAGTGAGTTTTAGAGGAAAGATATTTATTATTTTATATTTTATGAAGAAACTGAATTTTTCTAATTCATATTGCAAATTATATTAAGAATGAGTTAATGTCAAGCATTTTATAAATAATGTAATAATTATAGGATGTAATAATGATTTCTATTTAAGAGTGAAAATATTCACTTTAAAAAAATCCTCTAATACCTTTATTGTTTAACTATTCTCATTTAGATTTACAGTGCATCTGGGATTTTCCCAGCTTTGTGAGATATAATTGACAAGTAAAAGATGTATCAAAACAATATGATGTTTTGATATATTGTGAAATGATTACCACAATCTATCTAATTAATGTGTCAATCTCCTCATATAATAACCTTGTTTTATGTACGGTGACACGGTTAAGATCTACTCTTACAAATTTCAAGTATGTAATAAATTATTATTAACTATAGTCTCTATATTACACATTAGATCTCTGGAATTTATTTATCTCATAACTGAAAGTTTGTACCCTTTCACCAACACTTCCCTGGTAACCACTATTCTATTCTCTGGTTCAATGAGTTAGACTTCTTTAGATTCCACAATATAAATGAGATCATGCAGTATTTGTTTTTTGTGGCTGGCCTATTTCACTTAGCTTAGTGTGTCCTCCCTTAGGTTTATCCATGTTGTTGCAAATAATAGGATTTCTTTATTTTTAAGGCTAAATAATATTCCATTATATATTGGTAACAAAAGTACCTTTCTGATGAATGATGATAATGGGGGAAGCTATGCATGTCTGGGAGCAGGGAGTATATGGGAAATCTCTGTATTTTCCTCTCAATTTTTCTGCGAATCTAAAACTTTAAAAAGGTATTTAATAATAATAATTATTATTATTACAGCCAGCAAAATACTTAATTACAGTAAAAGATCAAATACTTTTACCTAAGAATAGGAACAAAATAAGAATATGCTCTAAACACTTCTATTCCGCCCTGTACTGGATGCCCTAGCTAGTGCAATGAAGGTGGGGGTGGGTGGGAGTGGGGACTAAGCATATATAGACTGTAAAGGAATAAGTAAAACTTTTTATTCACAGACAATATGATCACCTATGTAGAAAATCATAAAGAATCTACAAAAAAGCTACTAGAACTAATCAGTATGTTTAACAAGGTCTTACAATACAAGATCAAAAATTTATTGTTTTATGTTATTTAAATTATGTTTTACATAGAAGTTTCTCTTTCAGTTTTTGTCTGCTTGTGATGAATTCTTTTTATATTTAGTTGTCTGAAAACTTCTTTTACAATCATATTTGAAGGATATTTTCATTGGGTATAGAATTCTATGTTGGAATTATTTTCTATAACCACTTTGAAAATAATCTATTGTCTTCTTCAGTTGTTTTCATTGAAATGTCATATGTACTTTCTTTCGTCTGGCTACTTCTAAGATTTTTCTCTTTGTCTTTGGTTTTCAGCCCTT
Source organism: Myotis daubentonii (assembly GCF_963259705.1). NCBI lineage: Eukaryota > Metazoa > Chordata > Mammalia > Chiroptera > Vespertilionidae > Myotis > Myotis daubentonii. The sequence continues at coordinate 35,880,318 of NC_081855.1, read as the reverse complement.
TTACTATGATGCTCCTCATATATTTTTCTTCGTGTTTATTGTTCGTGGCAGTATTTGCACATCTTGAATGTGTAAGTTTGGGAAAATTCTTAGGCATTATCTCTTCAAATATTTTCTGTCTTACTCTCCCTCTCCTCTTCTTCTGGGACTCCAAAAAGAGTTTCGGAACTTTTGTACCCAACCTATTACATGGTCACTGGAATAAATTGGCTCAAAGTGCCCTCATCTATGTTAACAGTTTTTGGAATATTATACTATAATTTTGTTCAATATTATAATTAAAATAATTTTTTACTTAAGAAGAACACCAAAATTTCTGAATAGCTTTCAAAAGAATAAGTATAATCTTTCTTTCCTTAATTTATACCTTCTTGTGAAGTAAATGGGTGTCTTGGTTTTAAAAAAATGAAAGCATCAATCTCAAATACTGTTTTGGTACTTACACTGTATTTTATAACATTAACTTCTATTCACCCATACTTATGGAAAAAGTCTGCATCCTTCATTTATTACTACCAGCCAGGGATATATGATTGTGGATGCATATTTTTGTTTCAGCTTTTGTTTGAGCAGCTTCCAAAACATCATCCTATAGGTTTTCAGAATCTGTGCCAAGTTCAGCTCAGATTAAGTTTCTTTGTTAGAATTGCTTTTTAAAGCATCTGGATCAGAAATCATATACTTCTGCTGCATAGCAAAGAAACATTTGGAAATCATCAGGGACATCATAATAGAGGATGATAGTATTGTATGTGGTTTCTCAGAGTAGGTAATGGCTACAACAAAAAATAATTTTATTAAGAATTTAGAAAATGCTTGGCTGATGTTATTAAAACATTTTAAGCAGCTGATAGCTTACTTTGAAAATAATATTATTCTACATATTATTGTACCTGAAGCTATCATAGGAAGACTTCAGTTGCTAATATAGTACATTGTGTCATTTTCATAAATGGGCCAGAATTTCAAAAGTAGTCTCAGAACTTTTATATCTATGAAGTAAACATAAACTATGGTTTTTAGGCTCTCCAATAGTTTATAAAATGATTGATAAATTTTGGAGAGATCTTTGATTATCCTGTATCCTATATAATAAAGAGCTAATATGCCAATTAGACCAAACAGCAGAATGACCTTCCAGATGAAGCTGGGGCTGGGAGGGCTGGCTGAGGCTGCGAGGGGCGCTGCGAGGGGCTGCGATGTATGAATTTCATACATCGGGCCTCTAGTATAGCCATAAGAAGGTATATTTAGGTTGCGGTCTGGAAATCCAAATGATTTAGTGGATAAGCTCAGACTGTGGAACCAGAGAAAGGAGTTCTTTTTCTAGTTGGAGAGTGACCTTTGTCTTGCTTCCTTCTGTGCTATTCTTAAAATTAGAAATATTTTTTTTCCTTTATGTTTACCTTCAAAGGATAATGTGAGCCTATGAAGTCATCAAGATACATCACAACCTAAACGAACCTTCTCATGGCTACATATAGTAAAATCAAATGATCACTCCAAATCTCATCAGTCATGAAATCATACCAATTATGACTAGTATGACTATTTTGGTACTAATTAAAGCATCTATAGTTCTTATTTTTGTGAATAAGGGTCCTTCATATTGGTAGAGCTATTTTTTCAAAATCCCTAATACATGGTGTTTTTTTCTCATCTCATTAGCAGCCATGGAAGTTACTGGAGGTAAGGTGGGCAGATCCTTCAGGGAGTAACACTTTTGCTTCTTTACAGCCTACCTTATCTCCACCTAAAAGACGTAGCTAAAATGTGATGTCTAAAATATGTGTAGCAATGAAGTTTTTATTGACTGATATAAATATGGATGGCTTTGTTCAGCTGAATACTGGTGGTAGGAGTTACTGGCGTATGTAATACATTATCTTATTACACTCATTTTATGGAAGCTGATCCTGATGGGACAGTGGAAGGAGAGCTTACTCCAGCTTTCTGGAAAAGCAATTAGTCCTCTTGCTTATGTAGCAACCATGCCTTGGATTGCATTGGTGTGCTGGCACCCTTTCTCCTTTTATTAAAACAAGAATGCAGCTGCTGACCAGAAGTGCAGCTCTACAAGTGGGGCTTTCATCGTGTTGGTAAGAGATTCATATCCAGGGTTGACATCATTTCAGTTATGGCCTTTTCATTATTAAAGTTTGGAATTTCAAGTTTGTTCATTAAAGATTTAAAGCTATAGGCTAAATGACCAAATTGAAATCTATGTATTTTCCTATACTCTGATAAGTGGATAAAGTGTGCTGGAAAATGTATTTTTCAGATTTTATCACCAGGTGAATTATTTTCATTGTAAAATGCATTTTATCATAAAGAAAAGGACACTTTCCCCCTTAGTCTTTAGCATTTCTTTTTTATAAATAACTCTCTACATCCCTCAGTTTCTAGTAAGTAAATTTAGCAAATGTTTTTAGAGTTATTGACTATTAAATGTTGGTAAAAATAGTGGCCAGGACTTTTACTTAGCCCTTGTGGCAACTTTACTGTGTACTTCATCTGTTTCTCATCAGTCTCTAAAATTGATAATTCTTTAAAACACGTGGCATTCACCAATGTTTACAAAGATTTTTTTTAAATTCAGTATAGTATTGTATATAAGGACTCTCTTAATTTGTAATTCAGTATTTTTCATGGGAGTGCATCTTTTTTTGCAAAACAAAAATTAGCAAAATACTTTTTATCCAGGGTTTTATATAAATTATTTTAAATTACATAATATTATATAGTTCACAAAACACTTTTGCAAAAACATTCATGAAACAGTTCCAACTACAACATATTTTGTATTTTTAAATTGCTAGTGTTTTAGGGTTTTGGCATTTTAGCTCTTTTTCATTGAATTGAAGTCTATTGGGCTTTCGTTTTGACCTCTATAAATATAATTGAAATAAAGACCATTGAATATATATATATATATATATATATATATATATATATATATATATATATATACATATATATATATATGTGTGTGTGTGTGTGTGTGTGCGTATATCCTATCTAATTAAAGAGAAAAATGGTAATTGGCGTACGACCGCTACCCTTCCCATTGGCTAATCAGGGCGATATGCAAATTAACTGCCAGCCAAGATGGCGGCTGGCAGCCAGGCAGCTTGAAACTAACATGAGGCTTGCTTGCTTCAGTGATGGAGGACTCCAACATTCCCCGCCTGCGGCTGCAGGCCTCTGAGCTGCAACTTTAAGCAACTATGTAACAAATATAGAAGCTAAACAAAACCCCAGAAACCTACTTTAGTCGCTGGGCTTCAGCCAGCAGGATCGCAACATTGTAAGCAAAGGCCTGAAACCTTTCAGCAGCGGAGGCCTACGAGCTGGAGCCAAGCCTCAAAGCTAAAGCTGGCCCAGAATAAAAAAGAAAAAAGAAAAGAAAAAAAGGAGCGGTTGGGAGCTTCAGTCACCCCCAGCGTGAAAACAGCCCTCAGCCCCTCACCCAGACTGGCCAGGCACCCCAGTGGGGACCCCCACCCTGAAGGGTGTGTGACCAGCTGCAAACAGCCATCATCCCTCACCCAGGCTGGCTAGGCACCCCACTGGGGACCCCCACCCTAAAGGATTTGTGACCAGCTGCAAACAGCCATCATCCCCTCACCCAGGCTGGCCAGGCACCCCAGTGGGGACCCCCACCCTGAAGGGTGTGTGACCAGCTGCAAACAGCCATCATCCCTCACCCAGGCTGGCTAGGCACCCCACTGGGGACCCCCACCCTAAAGGATTTGTGACCAGCTGCAAACAGCCATCATCCCCTCACCCAGGCTGGCCAGGCACCCCAGTGGGGACCCCCACCCTGATCCAGGACACCCTTCAGGGCAAACCAGCTGGCCCCCACCCGTGCACCAAGCCTATACCCTATATAGTAAAAGGGTAATATGCCTCCCAGCACCGGGATCAGCAGAGCTGCGAGGTCTCCCGGCACCGGGATCAGTGTGACGGGGCAGCGCCCAAACCCCCTGATTGTCCTGCGGCTCTGTGTGTGACAGGGGGTGGGGCCACAACCTCCCTATCTACCCTGCTCTGTTCGTGACAGGGGAAGGCGCCCCAACCCCCTGATCAGCCCTGCTCTGTGCCTGATAGGGGGGAGCACCCCAACCCCCTGATCACCCTCCGGCTCTGTGTGTGACAGGGTGCGGCGCCCCAACCCCCTGATCGGCCCTGCTCTGTGTGTGACAGGGTGCGGTGCCCCAACCCCCCCCCCCCCCCCACGGGCCCTGCTCTCTGTATGACGGGGTAGAGCCATAACCTCCCCATCGGCCCTGCCCTGAGTGTGAGAGTGGCGGCGCCCCAACCCCCTGATGGGCCCTGCTCTGTGCGTGATAGGGGGCAGCGCCCCAACCCCCTGATGGGCCCTGCTCTGTGAGTGACAGGGGGCAGTGCCCCAACCCCCGGATTGGCCCTGCTCTGTGCGTGACAGGGGGTGGCGCCACAACCTCCCCATCGACCCTGCCTTGAGTGTGACAGGGGATGGTGCCCCAACCCCCCAATCGGCCCTACCCTGAGCGTGACTGAGGGTGGCATCACAACCTCCTGATCGGCCCTGCTCTGTGCATGACAGGGGCGGCGCCCCAACTCCCCAATCGGCCCTGCTCTGAGCCCGACCAGGGGCTGCACCTAGGGATTGGGTCTGCCCTCTGCCACCTGGGAGCAGGCCTAAGCCAGCAGGTCGTTATCTCCTGAGGGGTCCCAGACTGCGAGAGGGCACAGGCCGGGCTGAGGGACCCCCCCTCCCCCCCGAGTGCACAAATTTTTGTGCACTGGGCCTCTAAAATATATATATATATATATATATATATATATATATATATATATATATATATGTATATGTATATGTATGTATGTATATGCACACACACACATATATATTCTATCAATTTTATTCAATTTTATTCTCATTCTCTGTGTTCTGCATATGTGTTAGTAGGTTGGGGTATTTTAAATTGATATTTGTTTTGTTATTTAAGATGCAAATATTTAGAAAAAGCAAGTCGAGTAATGGCTATGACATCACTGACATTTTCTTTAAAGGCTATTTAAATTTCGTGGTTACATATTGCAGGGGGCAGAGGAGAAATGAATTTAAATGTTTACAACTTCTAAGATAAAAGTGTTTGTTGCTATGTTCACACCAATTCTCTGACACCAATTGGGTGTCCTATAATTCAGTTCAGTTCAGGTTTAGAACAGGGTCCTTCACAAGAATTCCCCTACTTCAAATGCCAGTCACAAGTTTTGGGTGTCACCAAAACACTCACACTAACGTCTGGCAACTACAAATTCAGGTAGGATTTCCCACAACCTTCTCAGATTCATTAATTAACTAGAGTAACTCAGAACTCAGGAAAATGCTATACCTATAATGGCCATTATATTATAACTAGAGGCCTTGTGCATGAATTTGTGCATGGGTGGGGTCCCTTGGGGTGGCCTGCAGGGATTGGGCCCCAGCTCGTGCCCCCAGCCTCACAGCCCTGCAGCCCTGCAGCCCTGCCTGGCACCCCACCTTGGCCTGGCACTGCCCCCTCACCTGCTCCACCATCCTGCCTGTGGGGCGATCAATCGGGGTCAGGGCCCACACCCAGTTCCCTCAGTGCCTGGGAGCTGGGTGGTGGCTCCGCCCCCTGCCACCACTGCTGGCCACCATCTGCGGGGCGATCAGGCCCCTGCTCGCACCTACCATGGCCTAGCGCCGCCCGCTCACCTGCTCCACTATCCTGCCACAGTCCCACTCTCGTCATGGCCTGTTGGGGCCTGCAGCACCTCCACTGCCACCTGCTGCCAGTGCCATGTCGCCGATGCCCACCATGTTCCATGCCGTCCCCTGGTGGTCAGTGCACATCATAGCGAGCAGTCGAACGACTGCCTGAGGGGACAATTTGTATATTAGGCTTTTATTAATAGGATGGATTCAAATGAACAGTCAGATGAAGAGCTACATAGAGCAAGGTCTGGAAGGGTCCTGAGTGCAAGAGCATCTGTCCCTGTGGAGTCAGGGTGTGTTCACCAATCAGGAAGTGCCCCGGGCCTGGGTGTGCAGACAGTTTTGTTACACAGGCATGATTGATGAAATCATAGGACCCTGTGATTGAGCTCTCCAGCCTTTTTCCTTTCCCTGAAGGTTGGACTGCCCAAAGTTCCAACCTAATAATGTGATTGGTCTTTCTGGTGACTAGCCCTCATCCTGAAGCTATCTAGGGCCCAGTTTAGAGTCACCTCATTAGCATAAAAATGACACCCCTGTAACTCAGGAAATTACAAGGGTTTTGAAGATTTGTGCCATGGATCAGGGACAAAGGTAGATATAGTTTTAATTATAGTTGCCTATTATAATAGTTACTAGAGGCCCGTTGCAGGAAGATTCCTGCAAGAATAGGGCTTCGCTCCTGCCTCTGCCGCCTCGGCTCCCTCCCGCCTCCTGCATCCTCCCGCCGCCGCCCGCCGCCTCCTGTCGCCACCTACCGCCGCTCACCGCTGCCCACTGCTTCCCGCCTCCCGCCGCCTGCCGCTTCCAGCCGAAGCACCCCGTGCCCCTGCCTCCTGCCTTCGCCGCCTTGGCTCCATTCCTGTCTCCGCTGCTTCTACTTTGCTCCCTTCTGCAGTGCTTGGCTTCCTTCTACATTGTCTTCAGTCTTCACTCCCAGCCGGTGTAAGCAAATTAACCGCCATCTTGGTTGGGTTAATTTGCATATAGTTGCTCTGATTGGCTGGCGGATGTAGCGAAGGTACGGTCAATTAGCATCTTTGTCTTTTATTAGTGTAGATAATTACAAATACCTATCATTGAGATCAAAAGAAAAACCAAGTAGATATTTCAAAAGATAATTCTGATGGAATTTCACATGCAGAGTGGGAGTTGCAATGTTTTAAATTCTACATTTACATTTGAAGTAGGTGATTCTATGTCAAATAAATAACCAGTTATTATGTGCCGGGAGCCGGTCCATGCTTGCTGTTTCAAGGGACCTGGCATATATGGCATACTGTTCTTAATATGTTTGCTCACCTTCTTGGCACTATGTGTTTTAACCAAGGTCACCTCTCCGAGAAAGGTTGAATCCCCAGGTAAGGATTTTCCCCTGAAGTTAGGGAGGGAATAAAACCTCTTAACTAAGTGCCAGGCAGGTAATTAATCATTTTAACTATGAACAATCATGCTTAAGCTACATAATCTTTACTCCCTGGAATGGAGATAAGAAACGCCCTAACCTTTGGAATAGAGATTGATAGGATTGGAATCAACTGGTATAAATACAGATGCAACAAGACAACAAGAGACAGAATTCAGAACACAGAACCTACACAGAACGTTCTCTAGAGACAGAAGAACTTCGCTGGAGAGAACATGGCAAAAGATCCTGGACTGAACCTGACTACAGAAATTGGCAAGAGAACCTGACTAGAACCTGGTGACTGAACCTGGCTGGAGAACCTAGCGAGGAAACATGGCCACAGAACCTGGCTGGAGATCCGAAGCAGAACCTCTCTGGAGATCCAGACCAGAACTTGGCTGGAGATCCTGGCTGGAGATCCTGGCTAGGCTGCTGATCAACTGAACACTGTCTCCGTGTCCTTCCTTCTTCGCCGACTCCGTCTACGCCTTTGGGAACCCCTGGACCTGCTGGGGTTGGACCCCAGCATATGGCGCCTGAACAGGGACCCCTAGGTAAGCCCCACTCTCAGGATGGATAGGACTCCACCATAGGAAGAGGGTGGATAGTCTTCGCCGACTCCGTCCACACCTTTGGGGACCCCTGGACCCGCTGGGGTTGGACCCCAGCAATTATGGATATTTAAAAGAATCATGAAAATAACATTCTGAGTCCAGTTTTATATTTTAACACATTGTTTGCGGGTAGTTTTTATCACGCGCTAACAGGTGGCGCGGGCCATTTTTGCTAATTTTTTGCGCAAATGACAATGTTCAGTAAAATTACAATAACTTTAGTTTGTGTATTTATATGTTACCCGCATTCTACCGCTAGTCTATAAAAAACGTATTAATACGTGTCCTGCGCTCTACTACCAGTCAACGCTACCAGTCAACGTAAAACGTATAAATACATTTCCCGCATACAATGTGTTAAGAAACCTTAAACTTCACAAAGTAAATGCCAAACACCAGTTAGGGTACATGAAATATGCATGTTCTACCCACTGAAAATTGTTATTATTTATCATAAGTCAACTTGTATTTATGATATCCAGGTCATTGCAATTTTCTAAAGACCAACTACAGCCACACATTGTTAGTGCCAGAAACTCAGATCTGAATACTAACTTTCCATATGCCTCAACATGTTTATCAATAGTGTGATTCAAATCACTAAATATAATTTTCTGTGAAATATTTTGATGTTCAAATGATAGCATAGTATAATAATGATTGCATTACTAGTTCTTATTTGCCCTTTTGTTTGATATCACTTCCAATAGACACAATAGATTACATATCAATAATGAACAACAGTATTCAAACCTAATAGACACAGAAACTAAGCAGCTATACTGCTTTTATTTTTAGAAGGATGGGAATTAAATTTAGGTTTCTTACTGAGTTCCAGGTCTGTGTATCAATTGCCATAATAATTTACCTTCTTTATCCTAAAATAATCATAAATCACAAAAGATATGAGGATTTATAATCTAGAAATGACTGAGCATTATTAAAGCTAAGATAGAACTACTAACACCACCATGAAAAATCAATAATTATTTTTTAAATCCTCTTTTATCAGTAACAACCATCACTTTCTTCCAATGGAACCAACAAATGCAGCAAAACAAATTTACCAAGAAGGTAATAAAATTAAATGTTTTAAGTAGGGAATGTTACATTTGAGTGAAATCCTTGCTGTGTCCTGAGATAATGAAAACCAACCATTAGAAGAGAGGACCAGTGATTTTGGTGGAAAAAGTCAATTTAAGATAACCTAAAAAAAACTTGATTTAGTGTTCTAGATTTCTTTTAAAGCAATAAGATAGGAACAAAGTATACTCATGATTAATCAATTACATAAGATTATAATATATTTTATATATAATTTCATAAGAATGTTATATATTCAGTATTGTGTCTGTGTATATGTGTCTGTGCTTCCAAATATATATATATATATATATACTAGGGGCCCGGTGCACGAAATTCGTGCACTGCGTGTGTGTGTGTGGGAGGGGAGTGTCCCTCAGCCCAGCCTGCCCCCTCTCACATACTGGGAGCCCTCAGGCGTTGACCCCCATCACCCTCCAATCGCAGGATCGGCCCCTTGCCCAGGCCTGACGCCTCTGACAGAGGCGTCAGGCCTGGGCAGGGGACCCTCATTTCCCCCCATCACTGGTTCTGCCCCCAGCCCAGGCCTGATGCCTCGGCCAGAGGCGTAGACCCCCATCACGGGAGGGGACCCCCATCTCCCCCCGATCACTGGCTCTGGCCCCTGCCCAGGCCTGAGGCCTCATCACCCTCCGATCACCAATCACCGGATCGGCCCCTTGACCAGGCCTGAGGCCTCCAACAGAGGTGTCAGGCCTGGGCAGGGGACCCCCAGCTCCCCGCGGTTACAGGCTCCGCCCCTGCCCAGGCCTAACGCCTCTGGCCTAGGCGTCCGGCCCGGGCAGCAGGGACCCGCAGCTGCAGCGGCCCCGTGATCGTGGGCTCCGCTTTAGGCCCAGGCAAGGGACCCCTAGCTCCAGGGACTGCCAGCTTCAACTGTGCCCAGCTCCCATCGCTGGCTCCACCCCTACTTCCTGCTATCACTGGCCAGGGCGGAAAAGGCACCTGATTCTCCGATCATGGCTGGGGGGCAGAGCAAAGGCGGCCCCAGGGCCGCCTTTGCCCTGCCCCCCAGCTCTTAGCTCCCCCCTGGGTTTCCGATCACTGTCAGTGGCAGGGGGCTTCTTCCTGCTTTCCCTTTCGCCTCCCTGCATTGTGCCTACATATGCAAATTAACCGCCATCTTGTTGGCAGTTAACTGCCAATCTTAGTTGGCAGTTAATTTGCATATAGCCCTGATTAGCCAATGAAAAGGGTATCGTCGTACGCCAATTACCATTTTTCTGTTTTATTAGATAGGATATATCTTGGGAGGGGGAGGAAGAAGAAAAAGGAAAGATTGGGAGTAATAAATAGATGAAATGAAGGAGAAGTGAGACTCGGAATAAGTCATAAGCAGAAAAGGAAGGCACACTTAATCTAATACTAGTAAGATTGGTGTTGGGGTAAAAAGTACATCTAGTTTTTTTAACAGATAAACATTGCTAAGCTTTCATAATCAAGTATTTATTGAGTACATATTCTGTGCTTAACACTATGTGATAAAAGGAAAGAAGGGAAATTTAAGATATGGTCTCTACTTTCAAAGAATGTAAAATCCAATGGGAGTGACTGAGTTAACATACATAAGACAACTAGAGAAATAAGCTATATGGTGTGGAATGATTTAGTTTCTCAAAGGAGGTAAAATTTTCAAGTTTTAAATAAAGAGCATGCAGATTCCTTCTTTAAGTTTGATACAGTCATTCCTAAAATCAGGTCTTCTTTTTTTCCATTAGGGAAAAAAACTTGTTCGATAAATTATGATGATCACAATTCCTTTTACTGAGAAGCAAGTCTATTTTAATGCTATAACCTCACTCTTTTATGTTTTTCTAGAATGTAGCTGCTAAAGGTTTAAAACCATGTTTTTGAAACCTTTCCTGTTCCTGTTTCAAAAGCCAGCTAAAGTTAAGCTGACGTTTTGACTCCAACCCTGATATTAGGCTGGAAGTTCTCCTTCCTCTTTTGCCCCTCCCCTTTGTACATTAGATAATGAAAAAATATTAACAGAAAGTATCTATAGAAACACTTAAGTTATCAATGGGGATAAATTTGCAAGAAATAATTTTCTCAGTTTATTTCCATACTATTAAAATTATTTCAGAAAACATTATATTTAATATGAAGACTTTAAAATTAACATTCATTTGGTGAATGTCATTGCTAGTAAAATTGTATACATCAAGACTGTTTCACAATAGAGAAGTCATTTCTGGTCAGTGGGGCATAAATTGTGGCTTCAGATGCCAAAGTGTAATGAAATTAAATTTATGCCACTCTATTTTTGCTTTCTTTTCTATTGACTAATCATTAATCTACTATGTCACTTGAGTTTGCTTAACAGCTGGTGTTGATGAAAAGATACTGGTTTTAATATATATTAAGGGTGGTTATAATAAACCTAGTACAATATGCTGAAAATTTTTATGAGTCAATTAATAATGTACATGTGAACTTGTCAGAAAAAAATCACTGCCTTAGTGAAGGATAAAGTTGGGGGATAGTGGCTAAGATCAGAGTTTTTAGATTATTTTACCATTTATTTTTAATTCATTGGAAAGTAGCTATTTTTAAACTATATATGGATTACATTTGCATATTTTTAGTTAACTATTTTGCTTCATTAGATTAGTAAGTAAATCAAAGATACCGTACTAGGAAATTTTTTTCAATCTGATAGCTTCTAGATGTTAAGAAATATTGGGTATGATGATATTAATTTGCTGTTAACTAATGTCGTACAACATTGCTAAATGACAGTCCATCTGTCAAATTAACGTCATGACATCCTACTTGTTATTTTAATATGTTATAAAGATGAAATGTGTTTTTTAGATATGTTTTACATTTGTGCTAAGTAATGGAAAGTACAATATATTATGTGCCTATGCCCTGAGGAACATTTTTAACAAAAATAATTGAAGGTAATAAATCTTACCTCCTTTCCCTCTATATTGCCCCTGCCCCAGTATACTTTCTACATTATTGTATCTCCTATACATAGCAAGCTTTCTGGATAGAGACCCAGGCTGAGCACTATTGTGTGCATTATAGAAATAACCCATAATACCTGCCAAAAATTTGCTTTGCCCTGAAATGTTGATCTAATAAACACTCTCTATGATCGCTTTTATGGTGATTTGATCCCCTTTCCTAAGATTGAAATGTGCTCTTGAAAGATGTTGCTATTGAACATAAGACACGTTTTTCAAATAATTAGGAACATCTACAAGCTAATAAATCTCTCCTACAGTTTTAATTTGACTGTATACCTGGTAGGTGTTTTTGCTTAAGAGAGTGTGTGTGAGGGTGCATGATTTATAATGTGTTTGGGTTTTTTGTTTAAGTTGTCATAGGCAGCAGTGATAAAATTTGGTGCAGAGAAGTGATGCAATTCATATTTGATGTGTAACTTATTATTATCTTTAATCATGCCTTGATCTTGCCAACTTTCCCTGATGTGAATTTTTTAAAATTTGAAGATGATTCATTTTGAGACACGTTGTTCTAATAACTGGTGTTCCTCATAGTGCTTTGTTTTCATGTGCAAATAAATATATAGCACAGATGATTATTATACAATATCTTTTCAAAAATAATTACAGGGTTTTGTAACTTTTTGTGTAACATTATTCAGAGTATTTTAATGTATAAATGTGACAATATATTGGGAAAAGTGAATTCTTAAACTATTTTAAATGGAATACTTTTCAACAAGAAGTAATGATGTGAATGAAAACTAATCCAATATATATGAATGTAGCCCAGGCTTGCAATATTGGTTTATCCATTAATTTTCTTAGCCCAGGTGTTTGTTTAGTGGGAAGTCATCTCACAAAGTGATGATAGATGTATTTTACTCAGAGCTGGTTATACAAGTCCAACATCTTGTACTTTTCATGCTCAAAACTGTTTGGTTAAGAACCATTGCTTGTAAATGTTTAAAAATCACAATTTAAGAAAATTGTTTATGGTCTTTCAATAGAAAAAACACTTTATAGAAGCTTCCAATGAACCACTTAGACTATTTTAAAACTTAGGTTGGGGTGGATTTTATTAATAATTTCATTAAATTTTTATTGAATAACATTAGGACAGGTTTTTTTCAAAACAGAAACTTTTTACTGATTTTTAATACTTAAAATATACATTTGTTGTAAAAATCAATATAAAAATCTCAAAACTGGAAATTCTACCTATAGAACTTCTGTCTCCCTCTCAGACAAAACCATTGTTAATACTTTGCTGCATATCCTTCTAGGATTTTTATTTACAAAATATTTTTTTGTATTGCTATTTTTTCCCTTTATTTTATTTATTTTATTATTTTTTTCCCATCACCATTCATCCCTCGTATACCTTCTTCCACCTCCACCCCTCTCACCACATAGTCACCACACTATTGTTCATGTCCATGAGTTTTTTTCTCTTTTTTCCTCTCTTGCTCAGTGCGTTATAGTCCTCAAGACTGCACAAAACTCAGTGAAGGAAATATCCACCTCCCCCCCAAAATTAAAGTGATGTTAGGAAAGGAGATTGAATTTGGGATAGCCAAAGAAACATCAGATGTGAGGGAGGTGTCAAGAAGATAAGAGTCCACAGACCTTAAAAACACAAATGTCTGGTTAACCTTCTTCAAGGGTTTAAGAGGGTCTAAATCAGCGGTTCTCAACCTGTGGGTCGCGCACCCTTTGGGGGTCAAACAACCCTTTCATAGGGGTCGCCTAAGACCACCAGAAAACACATATATAATTACATACTGTTTTTGTGGTGAATCACTATGCTTTAATTATGTTCAATTTGTAACAATGAAAATACATCCTGCATATCAGATATTTACATTACGATTCATAACAGTAGCAAAATTACAGTTATGAAGTAGCATCGAAAATAATTTTCTGGTTGGGGGTCACCACAACATGAGGAACTGTATTAAAGGGTTGCGGCATTAGGAAGGTTGAGAACCACTGGCCTAAATGATAGAAACATAAAAAGCCTCTTCACCCAAGTTCCTGAGCTCTTACAGACTCTCAAGCTTAAAAAAGAATTTAAATTGTCAGGGGACATCCTTCTACAAAGGGGGGAGGGGGGATGAGCGAATAAATAAACTACAGTCGCGCATATTAATGGATTGGAGACCAACTACTTTTAACTATCTCTACTTAGGTTCCCCTTTAATCCTCTTAAAGACCTCTTAAAGATAATTCTCTTATCAGGAAAATGATTAGCTTCAGCTTCCCAATGACCTTTAAGTTTAGACAGTGTTTTCCCTTTTTCTTCTCTGCCCCACCAAACTCAATATTAAACCTTTTTCCTTCCTGCACAGTGTCCTCCCTCCCTTCTTTTCCATCCTTCACTGATTCAAGTAAGCAATGCTGTGAAATTTGAGGTTTGAACCATGTAGGATTTCTTAGGCATACTCAATAGAAAGGAATAGCTTTTAGACTGGGACTGCTATCTGCAACCAAATAACACCCAGGAATTTATGCATTTGATATTCTACTTAGTGAGCATGAGTGGGAACAGTATTGTTCCTCTAGTCCAGCCTTGGGCAAACTACGGCCCGGGGGCCGGATCCGGCCCGTTCGGCTGTTCTATCTGGCCCGCGGAGCCGAAAGAGCGGAGGGTTCTCTTGCTCTCCCCTCCGCTCCTTCACCAGCAGCAGTGTTAACATGGCAACGTTGGGAAACACGGCCGCAGCTCCTTCTTCTGAGTCCAGTTTAAGATACCCATTGTGGCCCTCGAGTCAAAAACTTTGCCCACCCCTGCTCTAGTCAGAGCTCAGCTAGTATGACTTCTAGAGAACAACTTCCATATAGAAATTCCTGGAGTCTTTAGAAAATTGGAATTGGTATTTAAGTAATGATTATGTCTTAGACCCTCTTTGAAGAAATAGCAATACTATCTGGACATAGTTGTGGAATATACAGTTATGAAGATGAATCTGGGTAAAAGGGGACCACTCTAATTAACCACTCTGAGATCCTTTAACAAATATCTTGTGGGCAGAACTAATATTATAGAACAACATCCTTTGTAGTTAAGACACTGTAGTTTTTTAATCTCCTATCCTATAATCGCCTATTAATGCAACACTTGGAAGTCATTTCAGATACTTTCTTTGGATTGCAGTTTCTCTTTCCCACCTATAAATGCCCTATTCATTTAACTAAATCTATTCTTGTCCTACCCAGCCAGCATGGCTCAGTGGCTGAGCATTGACCTATGAACCAGGAGGTCACAGTTTGATTCCGGGTTGGGGCACATGCCCGAGTTGCAGACTCGATCCTCAGTGTGGGGAGTGGAGGAGGCAGCTGATCAGTAATTCTCTCTCATCATTGATGTTTCTCTCTCTCTCTCTCTCTCTCTCTCTCTCTCTCTCTCTCCCCCTCCCTCCCTCTCCCTCCCTCCCTCCCTTTCTCCATCCCTCTCCTTTCCTCTCTGAAATCAATAAAAATATTTTTAAAATGAAATAAAACTATCTTTGCCCCTAATCTTTTTAAAATAAATATATTTTATTGATCTTTACATAGAAACATCAATTAGCTGCCTCCTGCACACCCCCTACTGGGGATCGAGCCCACAACCAAGGTACATGTCCTTGACCAGGATGGAACCCGGGACCCTTCAGTCCCAGGGCCCATGCTCTATCCACTGAGCTAAACTGGTTAGGGCTCCTTGTCTCTAATCTTGTCTCAGTCTGTTGCTTTACTGAGTTTCAGTCTAAATTAATTCCATTGTTAATCCCATTGTTTGTGCATTTTGTTGTTTTGCAATGACCTTTTTTTGGTCCCTACCATTTGACCATGCCACCTGCTTAATCTTAGTGCAATTTCAACTTGTCTGGATAAAGAAACTAATTTGGTATCTATTCATATTTGTAGGCAGATCTAAGAAAAAAGCCTACACTGGTTGATAACTTCTCACTGGTTTTGAAAGTCGTCATTATAATTAATCAAAGAACATTTTTAAAAAAGATGTAATGCCTGAAAAGCAATATGCTAGGCACTGGAGAGGAGGCCAATACAAAGAAAATCCATGGTTCTTGCTCTCAAGTAGCTTACTGTTTATTGAAGGAGAGGAAAATATAAACAATTAAGTTCAATATAAGTTTAAATAGGAAAATATGTCCCCCAAAATATATGATTGTACAGGGAGAAGAGGCCAGGTGAGAATAGGGAAGACTTACAAAGGAGTTAGAATAAAAATATATTAATAAGAATAAATGTTAATATAGAACTATGTACTAGGTACTGTTCTAAATGCTTTATATGTATTGACTAATTCTTAAAGCTATAAGTAGGTTTTTAATATATATCTGCAGAGGGAAGATCGTAAGTCAAAGCATAAAAGCCTAACTCATAAATTCTTTTTGGAACAAAAAGAATGGTTGAACTAATACTACCTAATTTTCATTGACCAGCAAAGGATCTATATTAGACTGAGTGAAGAAGTAGGCCACGTGACTGAATAAAGGTACCCAGAAACAAGATCTTTTACTAGGTGAATTCCCTATGCTACAAAAAGCTAGATTATGGAGGTACTTTACCTACTATAATGTCGACCTAGTCTTACTTTTCTTTTTATAAATTTCAATGAATAGTAAAGGACTTTTTTTCAATTCAAAGAAGATAAGTATTTTGAGGGTGTGCTGCTATGGACAATGTAAAATGAGGAGAAGTACAAGAGAAAGGAAGGGCTACCTTTCCAAGCCATGAGCACAGGAAGAAACCTTAAGTCCTTGGGTAGTGGCAACAGAAGCAGGAGGTTAGTATTTCATCACAGAAGGCAAGAGCATAATCTCCATTATACATTTAGAGACGACAAGACATGTAGACAATTTGTCTAATACTACTAAAGGAGTTGGTATTGAACAATGGATTAAATCTAATTTAGCTGATATATTTGACCAGATGCAGCTAGAATAACTTTTCAGGTAGCTAAATAAGCAGGAGATAGAATATATAGTTCTGTTAATTTTGGTTAATTTCAAACTACTGTATCATGCCTGTAATCAAGCAGGCTGTTATTTTAATACCAGGGCCAGCCCTTCCATTTATAATGCCATGAATTCCTGAGGTATATGAATTAAAGCTGGCCTCTTAACAGAGATCTCTTTGGGACCACTTATATGAAATGAATAATAGGGTTAAATTTTAAAAAATTAAATCTAGAGAGGTTTCCCATAAGTTATGTATAAGCCTTCATTAGGTACATTTTCCATTTTGAGTTCTGGTGGATAGGAGCCAATACGTTGCTGAAGCCACCACCACATACTACAATATACTGACTATGTAAATGCTTAGCACTTGAATCTTTCACATTTTTGGCTGGTTATAAAGCATCATCTTTCAAACCAAATGAGAATAATGAAAGAGAGAAAGCTTTTATAGGTAAAAACACCAATTTTAATAAGATGCTAAAATCACATAATGTTTTGACACCTAACCCCAGTTTCTGAGTGCATGAGAAGAAAATGTCTTTATCTTTGATGGCTTTGGAGAAGACTATGCATGTATTCTCCTTGGAGAATGGACATTTATTCTCCATTTTTGTTTTAAAAATCTTTTTTTAAAATATATTTTTAGCCTTAACCAGTTTGGCTCAGTGGATAGAGCGTCAGCCTGCGGACTGAAGGGTCCCAGGTTCGATTCCAGACAAGGGTATATACCTTGGTTGTGAGCACATCCCCAGTAGGGACTGTGCAGGAGGCAGCTGAATTGATGTTTCTCTCTCATCGATGTTTCTAACTCTCTATCCCTCTCCCTTCCTCTCTGTAAAAAATCAATAAAATATATTTAAAAATATTTTTTATTGATTTTAGAGAGGAAAGGAGAGGGAGAGAGAGATAGAAACCTCAGTGATGAGAGAGAATCATTGATCAACTGCCTCCTGTTATGCCCTACATTAGGGATTGAGTCTGCAATCTGGGCATATGCCCTGACCGAGAATCGAACTGTGACACCCTGGTTCATCGATTGATGCTCAACCACTGAGCCACACTGGTCAGGCTGTTTTTTAAAAATCTTTATACTTAAGCAATTTGGCAAAGAGACAGTATTAATGCCTACAATAGGTAAAAAGCCAATTCAGAAATACAGTAATATAAATTGGAAGAGACAGAAACCTGATGTGTCATTTCCCACATTGCTTTGCTGTTGCTTTCTCTGGAAAGTGATGCATTCATGATGTTCTTGGAAGGGTGATGAATTGAGATTGTGGTGAGATTCTGGATTTCAGTGGAATCATTCTCAGGATAGGGGGAAGCAGTCATTTTATAGACCCAGCAAGTTACCAGGACACAAACATGGGCATTTTCTTAGAGATCCAGGAGACAATAAGCAAGACATTTTTAAAAAGGGAGCAGTATCTTTGGATGCCAGTGGCCCCTGTCCAGTCCTTGTTTATATTCTTCTTCATTGGTTACATTAAAAGGAAAAACTTGATTCTATTAGAAAACAAAATCATAAGACATTCATAAATTCAGGCTTTCTAAACTGAGGAGGAAATACAATCTCTCTCTCTCTCTCTCTCTCTTTTTTTTTTTCTTCTGTTCTTGAAATTTCTGGCACCGTGTCTCATTTGGCAATTGGGACTAATTGGATTCTCTTCTTCATTACAATTAGAAAACTTTGTCCCATTTTGAAACATAAAATTTATGTCTATTTAGAGTTACTCTATTGCCACTATGAACCAATTTGCTGTCATTAGGTGTAAATCAAAATATATTTATGAATCATGTAATTTTGGTTCAAATAGAAATTCCATGACTAAAATTTAATTTCTCAAAAGATGATGCCAATTATTTCTCAGCTCTTAGAAGTCAAGAAATAGAAAATTCATTGTTTTTAATTTAAAAAATATATCTTTATTGATTTCAGAGAGGAAGAGAGAGGGAGAGAGAGATAGAAACATCAATGATGAAAGAGAATCATTGATCAGCTGCCTTCTACCCACTGGGGATCTAGCCCACAACCTGGGCATATGCCCTGACCAGGAATTGAACCGTGACCTCCTGGTCCCTAGTCAGTGCTCAATCACTGAGCGCACTGCAGCCAGGCATCAACAGCTACCAGAATAGGAACAAGGTGAAAAAGGAAGAAGAGAAGAAAATGATGACAGAGGCTTGTCCGAATCAAGTTTAGTAAGAAATATTATTTAACACTATAGGCCTTGTGCACCAGTGGGGTCCCTCAGCTTGGCCTGTGGCTCTCCAACATCCCCTGAGGGGTCCCAGATTGTGAGAGGGCACAGGCCAGGCCAAGGGACCCCACTGGTGCACAATTGGGGCCAGGGAGGGACTGAGGGAGGGCACCAGGGCATGTCTGGTCCATCTCGCCCAGTCCCGATTGGCTGGACCTAGCAGCAAGCTAACCTACCAGTCGAGTGTCTGCCCCCTGGTGGTCAGTGCACAACATAGCTAATGGTTGAACGGTCACTTAGACTTTTATATATAGACTAGAGGCCCAGTCCACGAAATTCATGCACTGGGGAGGGGGAGGGTGTCCCTCAGCCTAGCCTGTGCCCTCTTGTAGTCCAGAGCCCTTGGGGGATGTCCAGCTAACGGTTTAAGCAGGCCTAAGCCATCAGTTGGACATCCTTAGTGCTGCCACGGAGGCGGGAGAGGCTCCCACCACCGCCGCCGCTGTGCTCACCAGCTGTGAACCTGGCTTCTGGCTGAGCGGCACTCCCCTGGTGGTCAGTGCACATCATAGCGACCAGTCATTCCGCTGTTTGGTTGATTTGCATATAAGCCTTTTATTAAATAGGATGATTCCTTTTTCCCCCTCACTGGTAAATATGTACATTTTCTTCCAAAGAAACTTACTGTAATTCATATTTTTTATAAGACTCAACTGGAAATGTAGAACATTTGTTTACCAGATATAAATCCAAGAAACATCTTTTTTATATTTATTCTTTAAGACAAAGGAAATGATACAAATGGTATTCTAATTCCATATTTAGAAAAAAAACTTTTCAGAAGAAGGAAGTTATAGGTACCTGACGTTGCATATTTTTAGGATGCTGTAGAGTTTTTACTTAGGTTGCTTGTTCTTAATTCAAAGTAATAGTCCAAAAACGTATTTTTTAAATCACCTAGTGTGAATTTTAAATAGCAGATTTCTGCTTTTATAAATAAATCATTTTTATCAAGTTCATCTGTTCCTCTTCATATGGTATATCACAAGTGGGTTGCAGCTGGTGGCTTTACAAACTGGAATTTGGATTCTGATAACTCCAGTGAAAGATTCTTCTCCAATATCTGGGCTTCTTCATTGCTACAGACATTGAACATGGTTTTAGCACAATTGCTTAAAGCTCCTTCAATTAGAAATTGCAACATAGCTGTCATCAAACTTCTGTAATATGGGTAAGCCAAGCATCTGGCAGAATTCATATGTGCCATAGAGTAAATACCTATAATGAATTCTTGTCTTGAAGCAAGTACATTGCTTTTATAGCTGATGGAAAAATCAGAAGTGTTTCCATTTTCCTGGTTTTTAAATTGCACATACAATAAAGCGAATCTCAAAATAAAATGCTTTTTTTTTAAAAAAAAAATGCAAGTAGGAAATACAAAAAATAGCTTTATTTTCATCACAGTGAAACTTTAGCATTATATTTAAGACATGAAATATAAAAATCACAAGAGATTGATAGCTTTTGAGTAAGTTGTATAGTTGCTAAACAGAATGAATTTTGCTGTTTGGAAAGCCCACTTAAAATTCACTCTAGCCTGGCCAGTATGACTCAGTGGTTGAGGGTCGACCTCTGGACCAGGAGGTCGCAGTTTGATTCCCGATCAGGGCTTATGCCTGGGTTGTGGGCTCCATGCATAAGGCAGCCGATAGATGATTCTCTTTCATCGATGTTTCTCTCTCTCTCTCTCTCTTTCTCTCTCTCTCTCTCTCTCTCTCTCTCTCTCTCTCTCTCTCTCTGAAATCAATAAAAATATATCTTTTTTAAAAAACGTTTATTAAACTCTCTTGCAATCAAGCAAAGATACTGTTTTACTTCACTGAGTGGCTGCCTCCTGCATGCCCCCTAGTGGGGATTGAGCCTGCAACCCCAGCATGTGCCCTTGACCGGAATCAAATCCGCAGGCCAACACTCTATCCACTGAGCCAAACCAGCTAGGGCTTTAGTAAACCTTTTTTAAAAATCTCTGATCCACTTAGAAAGTAAGAGAAAAGAGGTTTTTAAAAGTCTGTTCTGGTTACCTAGGCAAAGCTTGTGATCACTATCCTAACAGAATAAATCATATAGAAAAACACATTAGCAAAGACTGAAGAGAGTAATAAGATAAAACAATATGCTCATCCACTGATAGCAGTGAGAAAGGCAATGTGTGTTTTTGCAATGTGGTTTTTATGCAATTGAATTGAACAAAAATTATACTAACTTATGAACACTAGGACTACCAGAGAGAGAGAGAATGGTGACCATCTGTAGCTAAGAAGTTTCTTCTTCATGTAATCATAGTGATGACATCATTCACAAGTGGCAGAACATAGTAAAGCATTTATCTTTTATTCTACAAGGTGGTATGTTTTATGTATAAACTATTTGGGGTAGTGTTTTTATTCTGAATTTAATTATGTGCTTTTAAAAATGGTTTTCTTATTTTTGCCTTGTTAGTACATCACTTAGAATCCTGCCTCTGGGTCTAACAAATTGCCTGATGCCAAAGTAGATACATGTACTTGTTCCCAAATTGATAACACATGCCAAGGTTTTCTGTATTGCCCTCAATAAACACACTTCTGGGGGTATTCTTAACCCTGATCTCAATGAGAACTCCAAATGTGTTCCCTCTCAGCAAGAAGATTAGTTTCCCTATACTTTCCCCCTATGGTTATGGCTTTAAAAATTAAATATACTTCACAGAAATAATATGTTCCTTTACATATAAAAATTATTTGCATATAATATAGGATTGAATGTAGTTGTGAAATAATATTAGAAGTTATCTAAAACAAAAGTTGAAAATTGTTGGCAATAAAATTCAATTTTAACCTAACAATCTATCTTAAGCCTTCCAAATACCTCGGATTATGCCTTTTCCTTTTTTCCAAAATGACTTCTTCAATGCCCCCCTCACATACTCTCAAATCAGTCTGAGATTTCAAGTTAAAGATTTTTGATTCTTTATGTTTGCTTCCTATATCTTTGTTTCAGAAACGTCTGTAAAAACATCAGGAAGATGCAAGCTTATATATAAACTGCAGTATATATTTAGAGTACATTGTCCATCCACCCATTCATTTTTTCATTCTCTCACTTGTCAAATATTTATTCAGTGCCTTCATTATTGTTCCTGGCATATTGTGTTAAGCATTGAGGCTACAAAATGGGATGAACTACCTTTTAGGAGTAATAAAATAGTAATGATAGCCTTAAACCTAATATTCAGCAAGATAAATGAGACTGTTATTTTTATTTTAAAAATATTTATTTCTAATGATTTTCTATACTTTTTTCTATTATTAATTTGAAACTATTGTTGCATTTATCTTTTGCTTACCTGTCTTCAATATACTTTAAGCTGAGTGACTTATGGTTTAAACATCACATCTTGCCAGAAAAAAAAATCGGTAAATGCATTTAAGTATTTTATGAGTTTCTAGTAACTCCTAATTGTCATTTTACTCTAATTGTTCCTTTAAAATAGTTTTAGATTCTCATTGTATGTTGGGGTCCTGGAGCGCTAGAAAAAAATGGAGGGAAATGGTCTCTGCCAGTAGATTGGAACTCGAATGTTATTTGTTTCGAGAGGATTATAGTTGGTATGAGCTCAAAGATCAGGAGACAGCACACACTGCAAAAACAAATATAATTATTAATAGGACACATAATAGAAGGTTTAACTGTATATACAACAGAAATGAGTAGTCGCTTTCTACCTTGGGAGGCGTTGGTTGTCTTCTTAAAGAGTGTCCTTGTTCAAATGTAAGCAAAGCCAGTGATCAAATGCTTTTCTAACTAGAGATTAGTTCAGGTGTTTACCTTTAACGGTCTTTTTACTCAGGGCACAAAAAATGGCATGTTAAAATGAAAAAAAACATTCTGTACACTGAGAGAAAATGCTGCTGCTAAATAGTAAGGTAATTCTTATTCAAACTAAATATGTCTCTTTTTTGTGTGTCAAATTGAGTCATCAGACTGCTCAGTATTATGCTTAAGCCAATAAAAGGAAGAAAGAATATTCAGAAGTAAAACATGCCCATACTTATACAGTTTCAAGTTAGAAATGGTTGGTTAATTATCTTATTAAGTTGCTACCCGCTACAATATTTAGTACTTTATTTCTGAAGTGCTGCACAAATATTAATGAATTGATTCCATAACACTTATTAAAGTCTGCTAGCATTGTCCCTGAGATTTCTAAGGCAAAGAAAAAAAAGATCATTTCAATAAATGTGCTTAGAGCTAGAGGAACCATAGCACGTTCATCATACCCTTAAGTAAGTCCTGTTTTAAAAGGAAAATATCTTGGACATGGTTATGTGTCAAAATAGACAATAACTGTTCCAGATCAGAGTAGAGAGGTAGAAAACTAGGCCTATAGTTGGCCTTAGAGCAAAGGGCTATTTTGCTCCTCAGGAACGGCAGGCATTACAACACCATGATTCTGTCTTACACACTAACTTCTTCAGTAGTTACTTTAAGACCAGGGAAGGTAATTGCCCTTCCTCAGCTAACTCTGAACACATATGGAACATACTACCCTTACAGTCAAAGGCAGTTTTAGTTACCTTAGCATGTAAGATGGTGCAGCCCTGCTTGACAAATTTTCCTGAAGCAAGAAGTAATAAAAAAAAAACACAAAAACTAGCCATTCCCCAGGAGCAGATCTTCAAAATTAGAAAAGTGCCTGGAAATTTGGAAGGAAAAAAGAGTTGGAGCAACACAGTACAGTTTTCTATATGAGCTCTCCCCCTTGCCATCACCTTTTAAAAAAATAAATTAACTCATCATGAGATTTCTAAATGCATTCTTCTAACATATGGTAAGGAGTGTAAACATACTGGACTTATTTTAGGGGAAGAAGTAACTTGATTGATTCAAACAGTACCTCGGAATTTATTTAGTAATGTCAGAAGTCACAACTTCTTTTTATCACTTCGGATTCACAAAATTGCATCAGAGGAAGATATATGCTTGAGTCTGATTGCTCCCAGACATGCATTTTTCCTCCATCAAGGATCTAAAAGAATACTAAAAAGCCAACTTGTATTTGTGTGGGTTTTCATGGCACTCATCCAGAGTGATTTCCCACTGAATGTTATGCCAAACCTGTGAAACTATCAGAATATGTCCTGACACCAGTAATTTTCTCTCGGGAGTCTAAAATTAGGGTCCTTCTGTTGATATAACTGTTCTCCAAATTTAACTAGCTATTTTGTATTGCTTTTGCCACTTGAGAGTAGGAGTGCTGAGTAGGCAAGTGTGGAAATGAACATATACAAAATTAAATAAATGTGAGTAATTGCTTAATAATAGGAGAGTTCTAATACTAGAGATCATGGTATTCTTAACTTTGAAATGAGCAACACAAAATTCAAAACACAGTTTAATTGCATGCAGAGAAAGTACACACTGGAATGAAGTCAAGTGCTGCCAAGGATTAAGTCTTCATTCTCTTTCATTAGGAAGAGTCCCACCCGTGCACATGGGCCACCATGCTCACAGGCAGCAGGAGACACTGTTGCACTGTTTTCTTCCCAACCTGAAAGGCCTAAGGATGAAACCAGAGATCATCTGCTTGTGAATATGGGGAAAATAACCCATTTTTACAGCATGGGTTTAATGTGATGTTGATGGTAAATGACATGATCACTGAAAACAGATGCCATATGGAGTCTCGTTGATTGATGCGCAAATCTCTGACAGCAGAAACCCAGGTTGTCAGTTTGCCTTCATGGTTGTCTTACTGAGATCTAGGCAGGAAGGGATCCTCTTCATTTCAAATGCTGGGACGTGAGTCACGCTGTCAGAAATAAAGGGTTCTTCTATCTGGCCTTATTTTCCCAAAGTGTAAGCAACAGGAGAATGTTTTTTAAAGGTGCTATCAGGAATTTTGAAATCCCCTTGAATAAATTGTCTTTCTTAAATGAAGAACATTTTCACAGAATAGTTCATTAGAAGCTCTTTTCTTGGTTGAAACAATGTTCTAGTCTCCTTAAAAGGATCGTTGCTATTACCTTTAAAGTGTTTGGTCTCCTTCCAGATTGATGTGTGAGAACTTTGGTTAACTTGGGATTTTGTGAAATGAGGAATTATGGCCCCTCATGCTTTTGTGTGAGTTTGGATGTGGTCCCAGTACAAAGAGAAAACAGGACTTTACCATGTGCAGTAAAAGGGGGACTGACTTGAATTAAGAGCCTCTCAGGAAGCAGCGAGAGGAGCCTCTGCACCTGAACTAAGTTTGGGAGACATGTGCCTTTTGGTTCTAATTGGTGCAGTCTGATCAAGCAAATCAAAGGAATGAAGTATTTATAAGCTCTGGAGTGAATGGTATTCTTTAGAATCTCAACAAACTATATATTATGTTAGATGTTAATCGTACGTGATTCTGTAGAGAAAAGCAGTTGGCAACAACATGAGAAATGCTGGTATTGGGTAATGTGATGTAGTGAAAAGGCATCTGAACCCAAAGCCTATAAATACTTCATTCCAATGGTAGATTCTAATTATATTTTCTGAATTGGTTTTTGACTGGTTGGCTCATTTTATATTTAATAATAACATCTATTAAAGATTTTTAACTATAAAAGCAATACATATTTTATTTAAAAATTAGATAATATGAGGAAAAACACTTATATTTCTACTACCCAAAGGCAACCAATATATTTTTCTATGCACAGGTTTTTATATTTTTAAAAATATATCACATATGAAATTTTATATTTTGCTTTTTAAACTTAACATTATATCACATTTTAATTTTTTTGTTTTTGTGTTAAATTACTATAAAATTTCTTTTATTAGCTATAATGATCATCATCAAATGAGTATCTTATGGTATTCTTAACCATTGCTTAATTGATGTGTATCACTTCTTATCATGATAAGTAATACTGCAATGAACATTTCCCTGCAAAGTTGTATTTCTGGATCTTGGTTAGACTAAAAACTTTTTAAAGGCTTGAGGTAGAAATTGTGAAATTGTTTTCCAGAATGGTTGTATCAATTTACATTCTCTCTAGCAGAGTGCGACAATATTCATTTCATGGCTCATTCAGGTGGCTGATTTTTAAAACTCTCTTGGGATTTCATGAGGCACAGTGGTATTTGGAAAGCGATGTGATTGCTGTTTGACCCTTTCCTTCACCCCCACCTCCAAACTCTCCATGTACAATATTCTTTATTATGAGATGAATTACAAAATCTCATCAACATATAATTTTTTAAACTGGGAACACCTAACAATTTTTATTTTCCCCAGATGACAGTAGTCTAATGAAGGAGAGGAGGAAAAGCCTTGGTTAGGGAATCGAGGCCCATTCTCTACTTTACTCCTTCACTCACACACTATGTGACCTTGCACAAATTGCTTAACTTCTTTGTGCCTCTATTTCTTCATCAAGGAGGGTAGTGGATTTAACCAGATTATCTCTAAAGTGCTTCTGACTCTAAGATTCTTTGATGATATCAAAACTATTTTTTCTAGGAAAGAATGACCCTTCTGACTCCTCCTCCTTTCAGAATCCAAATGGAAGGTGCCTGTTGTATTTATTTCTAGAAGCTTTCAGTGAATTTAAATCTATGTGGCTATATTGGGTTAACTTTCATGTTTCTATCCAGATTTACTTTAAAGAAATAGCACGACAAGAGCATAACTTTTGCTTGATCCTTTTGTCAGTTAAACAAAAACAGATGAAAGTTATAACAAAGAATCCTTTAAAAATATAAGTACATGTGCCCTAACCGGTTTGGCTCAGTGGATGGAGCATCAGCCTGCGGACTGAAAGGTCCCAGGTTCGATTCCGGTCAAGAGCATGTACCTGAGTTGCGGGCACATCCCCAGTAGGGGGTGTGCAGGAGGCAGCTGATCGATGTTTCTCTCTCATTGATGTTTCTAACTCTCTATCCGTCTCCCTTCCTCTCTGTAAAAAATCAATAAAATATATATTAAAAAAATAAAAATATAAGTACATGGCAGAATGTGCCAAATTATGCCCTAAGCTTTGTAGTGTAATGGTCACTGGTTTCAGTGGGAATTTCACACAAATCTTTGAGATAAGAATTTGGGGTTCATAACTATAGCACAGATCATATCCTCTACATGATAGCATCGCCTTATCTGAGCTGCTTCGAACACTTATTTTGCTTATTTCATTTTTGTATATACGCTTAAATATGATGCTAACATGGAAAAAACACATATATTATTTCCTAGCAGGATTTTTTTACAGAACTTTGGGTTATATTTTTTTTCAAATATATTTTATTGATTTTTTACAGAGAGGAAGGGAGAGGGATACAGAGTTAGAAACATCGATGAGAGAGAAACATCCATCAGCTGCCTCCTGCACACCCACTACTGGGGATGTGCCTGCAACCAAGGTACATGTCCTTGACTGGTATCGAACCTGGGACCTTTCAGTCCGCAGGCAGATGCTCTATCCACTGAGCTAAACCGGTCAGGGCTGGGTTACATTTTTAAAAAATAAGTTTTATTGAGGCACAATTCACATATCATAAAATTAACTCCCTTAAGGTATAATTTAGCGGTTTTTAGTATATGCAGAGTTGTACAGCCATCACCATAGATTGTATTTGAAAAACAAATGAAAGTGTATAGACAATATACCAGTTGCTTGCTCCTATTTAGTAGGTTTGATATTATGCATAGATTCTTTTTTCATTCAAGACCTTGTTCTGTTGTAAAATTTTTAATTGTTCAGAGTTAATAAAACTGTATTATGGGCACATTTTTGGTTTAATTAGAAATCTAGCCCAACTGGTGTGGCTCAGTGGTTGACCATTGACCCATGAACCAAGAGGTCACCAGTTTGATTCCCAGTCAGGGCACATCCCCAGGTTTCCAGCTTGATCCCCAGTGGGGGGTGTGCAGGAGGCAGCCAATCAATGATTCTCTCTCATCATTGATGTTTCTATCCCTGTCTCCCCCTCTGAAATCAATAAAAACATTTTAAAAATCCATCTACCAAATATTTGGTTTACAAAAATAGAAAAGCTAAAAGTGTGTGTGTTTGATGGTTTTGCAATACAATGAAAGCTGAATAAGAGGCTGAAGAATTCATATGTTTCTGAATTTATTTAAAATATTTGTCATTTAAAATATTTTCTTTTTCTTTTTCTTTTTTTTTATTGTTTTATTGCTTAAAGTATTACAAAGGGTATTACATATGTGTCCTTTCCCCCTCCCCGCCCTTGACAATCCCCTGGCCTCCCCTACCCCCCCCCCCCCATTTAAAATATTTTCTCCCTCTGTTCACTTAAAATTCACACAGATGATTATCTATCATGCCCAGACCAAAAATATCTGAAGGTGATTAGAGGGATAATAATTGTCTTTTCTCTTCAAGCTATGAAGAAACAAAAAGCTTATATTTTGAGAAAGCATAGGTATAATTCAAACTGATAAATAATTATAACTGAGACATATATGTTTTATCCCAAGTATTTCAGAAGATTGATTGTGGAAGCGTTAATTATATTTTTCTACTTAAGCCTTTATAATAAGCTTGCTAGTAATATTTTCTTAACTATTTTATAAACAAGCTGAATAACTTACTCCTGCACTGACTTTTTAGTAACTTTTACTACTGAAGATATAAAAACAAAACATTATCATTGTAAGTTTAGATAAAAACCTTTTCTTTTAAACTTTCCAAGATAGCATCTCATCTATTTTAAAAATAAATATATGTTTTTATTGATTTTTTTTAAGCCAGAGAGAGAGAGAGAAACATCATCGATTATCAGCTGCCACCTGTATGAGCCTGCAGCCTGGGCATGTGCCCTGACCTGGAATCGAACTGGTGATGCTCAATTGCTGAGCCACACCGGTTGGGCAGCATCTCATTTTTCTTCCCCAGTCTATCTCTTAGGAATTGTATGAGTTGTCATAAATTATTATCTCACTGTTCAGTTTGAGAAATTGATACCTATTTTACAGATGGGAAATTTGAAGTAAAAAAGCAGAGGCCTAACATTCTTGCTAGAACCTCAGTACAGATCTTAATGACAAGACCCTCTCCTCTAAGTGGTTATTACTTGAAATGACCTTGACTAAGTCATCTAACCTTTACATGTCTTTATTTTTCTCATCTGCCAAATGAGAGTAAAGGATGGTTTAGTTACATGGCAGCTTCTGATGACCAAAAGTAGTTGTATAACATCAAGTAATTGTATGTAATCTTTCCCTTGGAAAGATACCAACAAACTAATATTTTTTATATGACTTATACATTTTTTTATGATACCTCGATTCACATTTGGGAAACTTGTTGAACTCTTAATCTAAAATACACTGAAACACGATAAGAGTTTAAATAAGCTAACTCATATTAGGATATTTGAGAGAGATTATGAACACTGATTTTTATTTTGTTTTTAAGTAAGCACTGAGATATATGAGAAGTGAACTTAGCTTGAGGAAAATAAGATGGCTCATAATGAGACATAAGAAAAATTCATAAAAATATATGGTACAATTAGCTGAATCGAATTACTTTAGCTGAAAACAACCAAACTTGTTAACAAGGTAGAGACTAGAAGTAGAGAGCATGATATTCATCTTTATAAAACTGGGAATGTTCTGTGTTTTATAAATGTGATTTACATATTAGTGGGATGCTAACTACTAAGGCAGCATTGTTCTCTAGGAAAAAGATGGATGCCCTCTGCTGCCATCTTATTTCCCTCTGCTGTCAAAACCGGAGAGAAAAGGCAAAAGCCACGCAAGGTGGTCAGGGAGCGGAGCTGGGAAGGTCTGGAATCAGCACCCCCAAGGGTCTGCCTATATTTATAACTTCACTCTAAAGTGATTTCACATAATCATTAGCATATACACACATAATTTTTAAAAAATATTTCTAGTAGTAATACCATCTGAAAGAAATGTGTGCCGTAAAAATTCAGGAAAACTAGTATGGGATAGAAGTGTCTTATCTATGAGATTCCTCTTGAAGTGAAACTAAAATAGGTTCCTTCTTAACCAGAAGGAACTTCAGCCAAAAATTCTTTTGGAGCTAAAGAGTACCACCTTATTCAATTAAGCAGCCTAAAAGATTACTTAACGTGTGTGCTGTGGGCCTAGAATTGTTTTTCCGTTGTTTTAGTGAAGCAGAGAAAAATCCTGGCTGTAGGTGGCAGCATCACACTAATGTGTTCTTCCTAAAGCCTCCCAAGGCAGGTTTGTGGGAAAGATGTTAGGGGCTCTGGCTTCTGGAGGACTACAGTTGATTCACTAAAACACCAGCCACGGTTTTTCTTTGTTGAGGGTGAAAATTTTTCTTCACTCTGAAAGCATCCACTTCTAAATTCACTACATTCAGGCAGCTTTAAGCACGTTCCTTTCGTTGTGGCATCGGGGAGACACCATGAATGTGTACTTTATAAGAGGTTCTAAAAATACCAATCACAGGGCCTTTGAAAACACAGATTTGTCAGCATTTCACATTAATGGCCCTTTTATTTGTTTGTTTTCATTCCTGATTTATAGACAGCACCCCATTATAGAGGCAATATATCTTTATTTAAATAACTTTCAAGTTATTTATGACTGGCAATGACTTTGAGGTTGGGTGTTTTACTTTGTTTTATTTTTGTTAACAGGTTCATTCTGGTGCTAGTGATAACAATTAGAACCTAAAATAAAAGCAGTTTTATAGAATTCTCTGGATGTTTGCAATAATCTAGTTAATTGCATGAAAAACCTCACTTTTTCATGGAACGTCCTTTTTCACATCCAGCTATATTCTAACTTAAATTTTTAACAAAAGAAAAAAACGAGTAATCAGTAAGTGAGGGAAACTCACTATGTGACAGATACTATGTAAGGTCCTTTTATATTTCATTTAAGCCATGTTACAAACCCAGTTATTTTTATTTTGCACATGAAGAAGCAAGGGCCACAAGATTCAATGACTTGCCCAACTTTTCACAGCTGACAGTGGTGGGGGCAAGCTGCAATTCAGGTTTTTTATTCTAAGACTAGAAGCCCAGTGCACAAAATTTGTGCACGTGTAGGGTCCCTTTCGGCTGCCGGCCACTGGCCTGGGCCTCCCTTCCCTCCGGCTACCTGCTGCCGGCTGGTGCAGGCTGGCCAGGGGGTGGGGCCTTGGGCAGTTCCAGCCGGCCCCACCCCCTGGTCGAATTCCCAGTCAAGGTGACAATTTGCATATTAGACTTTTATTATATAGGATCAGTTTTTCAGAGCCATTCCAGCTGCTTCTCTGAAGAGAAAGAGACTGGTAGGTAGGACATGATAAATTTAAGACAGAAAAATGGGTATAATTTGCAAGCACTTGGAGTGGGTAGTGGATGGTTTTTAAAATTTGCTTTCTTTATTCAGTAAATATTTATTAAATGTTTGTTATGTACTAGACCCAGGATAAGAACTGAGGAAACACTGACACTGGCCCTTTTGTAGTGTTTAGGGGAAGCCAACAAACAGATAATTATAACACAGTATGCTCTATCATTGCATTTACTACATTGTATAATATGGTAATATGGGAACACAGAGAAGGCAAAACTCACTTGGTGTAGAGGGGAAGACCCTTCCTGAAGGAACTGACATTTCAGTTGTGTCTTATAGGCTACACCAGCCAACTGGAAGGCATAGAAGAGGAGTATTCCAAACAGAGGGGCAGCATGAACCAAAGCGTGGTATTTACATTAAATATTACCATTTAGCTCTAATACTAAAGCAAAAAATTTAGAAAATAATTGTGTTGAGTTCAAAGCAAAGAGACAGGGTCACTATTTTCTCATCAACCCTTAACTACAACCTAAAAAGATTAGTTTAATAATGCTAAATCTCAAGGACATTTAATTATATGACAAACTCAACCATTAAAATTATAGTGAAGAACCTGGGAGGGGAAGGAAAATAAGAAAACTGACCTTTATTGAATAGCATTCATGTTATCTCAGTACTTCACATTAACTCTGTGATATTAATAGTAATGGATCCATGTTAGGATAGCATTTAAAAACATTAAGG
This sequence comes from Myotis daubentonii, assembly GCF_963259705.1. Lineage (NCBI taxonomy): Eukaryota > Metazoa > Chordata > Mammalia > Chiroptera > Vespertilionidae > Myotis > Myotis daubentonii. The sequence goes on along the minus strand of NC_081855.1, from coordinate 35,848,270 downwards.
AACTTGCCCATAGCAAGCTGGGGAATGGTAGAGCCAGAATTGAGGCTCTAGTGACCATAAAACCTGTACTGTCTTTATGCCTTTGTAGGCGAGGAAAAGGTATCTTCTCCCCTGCCATCCCAAGTTCTCATCTGGGGCTCCTGTAACAAGGCAGATTAACAAGAGAAAATCATACAAGTCTATTTTATATAAATTTTATATGACATGGGAGCCTTCCTAAGGAAATGAAGACCCAAAGAAGTGATGAAATCCGAGTGATTTTATGATAGGTGTGATGAAGAGTGGACAGTTGTGGAAAGTGTGATCGTACAAAATTAATATACGCTGAGTGCAGTAAACTGGGGAAACTTAGTAAGGCCTGTTTATTCAAATTCCTCTCTGTGTCCCTCTGTCTTCAGAGATAAGGATGCTCCTTTCTTCCAAGTATGCAAAGGGCACTGCTCATGTGAGGGTCTTATGACCTGCTTCAAGGGAAGGTCAGAAAGTTCTTCCTGTACATGCTGTTTCTCAAATTCCTTCATCTTAAAATATTCAGTATGCCAGTGGGCCATATTTTGAGATAGTGTGATCTGAACCCTGTCACTTTCTTCCTTCATAGTAGTCAAAAGTTAAGCATCACAAAGACTATACACTGTAACTTCCTTATGACTTACTTGCCTACTCCTCATCATCTCATATATAGATTAAAAACTAACTTCCTAACTGCCTCAGCCTTACCACCAGCACTACTCTGCAAAGCACTTACGTTATTCTCCTGAACAGAACTAGTCACATCAGTTACTCAAAAAACCTTTACTGCCTTCCAATTGCCTTCATAATAAAGTTTACTTCTCTCTCTCTCTCTCTCTCTCTCTTTCTCTCTTTCTCTCTCTCTCTCATTAATAAAAATATTGTTAAAAATTGAATTTATTTCAGTATACTTTGAAGGCAAATTCATACTAAAAGTAATGAGCCTGTATCATTAAGAAAGCATGGTGACCCAGCCAGTGTGGCTCACTGATTGAGTGTCAACCTATGAACCAGGAGGTCAAGGTTCGATTCCCTGTCAGGACACATGCCCAGGTTGCAGGCTCGATTCCCAGTGTGGGCATGTAGGAGGCACCCCATCAGTGATGCTTTCTTATCATTGATGTTTCTATCTCTCTCTTCTTCTCCTTTCCTCTGAAATCAATAAAAATTTATTTTTTTTAAAAAAGACAGAAAGCATGGGGGCATAAGAATAGATATATAGATCAATGGAAAAGAATTGAATGTTCAAAAATAAACCCATATGTCCATGGTCAACTGAATTTTGATAAGAATGCCAAGACTAGGAAAATATAATCTCTTCAACAAATGGTAATGGGACAAGTGGATAGTCACATGCAAAAGAATGATGTTGGGCTCCTATCTCAAACCATATACAGAAATTAACTGAAAATGGATAATAGACCTAAATGTAAACTATAAAACTCTTAGAAGAAAAATTTAAGTGTCAATCTTTATGATCTTGGATTTGGCAATGGATTCTTAGATATGACACCAAAAGCCCAGGCAACAAAAGAAAGAATAGATCCATTGGACCTCACTGAGCTTAAAAATTTGTACATGAAAGGACACTATCAAGGTAATGAAAAGACAATCTAAAGAATTGGAGATAATATTTACAAATCATATATCTGATAAAGGTCTAGTATCCAGACTATATAAAGAATTGTTACAACTCAACAACAAAAATACAGACAATCCAATTAAAAAATGGGCAAAGGACTTGGATAGGCAATGGCCAAAAAGCACATGAAAAGGTGTTCAACATCGTTTATTATTAGGGAAATGCAAAACAAAAACCACAATGAAATATCACTTCACATCCACTAGGGTGGCTATAAATTTTGTTGTTAATCCTCACCCAAGGATATTGTTTCCATTGGGAAAAAAAAATTGTTTTTAAGAGAGTGGAAAGGAAGGGGAGAGACAAAGAGAAAGAAAGAAACATGGATGTGAGAAAGACACATCAATTGTTGCCTATCTTAGGTTCCCCAACTGGGGCAGGGGAGCCTGCACTAAGGTACGTGCCCTTGACCAGAATTGAACCCAGGACCCTTCAGTCCCAGGGCTGACACTCTATCCACTGAGCCAAACTGCCAGGGCTATAACAATTTTTAAAAAAGGAAAATAACAAATGTCGGTAAGGGTATAGAAAAATTGAAACCCTTGTGCATAGCTAATGTTAATACAAAATGGTGTAGTTGATGTGATAAGCAGTTTAGTGGTTCTTCAGAAAGTTATAGTATTACCATATGACCCAACAATTCCACTCCCACCTATACTTTCAAGAATTGAAAACATGTATTATTACAAAACATGTACTCTTACAAAATGTTCATAGCAACACTATTCATAATAGTAAAAAGGTGAAAATTCACTCATCAGTTGATCGATATTTGGGTCTCATTATGCTCTATATATTTTTCTGTTACAAATGATAATACAGAATAAAAGCTATAAGACATAAAGCATTCAAAGAAAATCATATTTAAAAGATACAGTAATGCCCTGGTTTGGCTCAATGGATAGGGCATTGGCCTGCAGTTTGATTTCGGTCAAGGGCACGTACCTCGGTTGCAGGCCCCTCCCTGGCCCGGGCCCTGGTTGGGGTGCATGCAGGAGGCTACCAATTGATATGTTTCTCTCACATTGATATTTCTCTCTCTCTTTCCCTCTCTCTTCCACTCTCTCTAAAAATCAATGGAAAAATATCCTCAGGTGAGGATTAAAAAAAAAAAGGTACAGTACCCCAAATTTTTTCTTTAATTACATTTCAATTTCTAGGGAACATTAGCCATATACGTAATACAAGCATTTTATAAAAATTAACACTATTGAGAAATGCAAGTAGATTCAAAATATCTAGATAATTTGGGAATAAAGCTATGTAGATAACCGTATAAAGTCAAAAGTATGGGCTTAATCATAATCATACTTAATGTCTACACATGGCTCTGTATGTTTATGTCTTTTTTAAAAAGTTATTAAATTTATTGGGGTGAAATTTACATTTTTATTTTTTTTATTATTTTTTTTTAATATATTTTATTGATTTTTTACAGAGAGGAAGGGAGAGAGATAGAGAGTTAGAAACATCGATGAGAGAGAAACACCGATCAGCTGCCTCCTGCACATCTCCTACTGGGGATGTGCCTGCAACCCAGGTACATGCCCTCGACCAGAATCGAACCTGGGACCTTTCAGTCCGCAAGCCGACGCTCTATCCACTGAGCCAAACCGGTTTCGGCTGAAATTTACATTTTTAGATGAGAACTTGCAACAGTTGTATACTTAACCTTCAACAGTTGTATACTCAACCATATTTGCTTTGAGACACTGATTTTATCAGGAGGTGAACTTTGCTGTTTGATGGTTTTATACATCATTCAGGCACCCCTACACTTCACCCTAGTCTGGCTACTTTTCATCTCTTGTGCACATGACAGAAGCAGCCTCTGCTTTGACTCAGGAAAGGTAGGTATTTGTTCTGGGCTGGAGTCCTTGATCCTCTCCTCTCCCACTCTGCCTCTTTTGTGCGCACGTTGTTAGCTACAAGAACTCAAAGATGGACAAGAGGTTTGGCTCCAATTAGTATCCTTTGGCACCTGAGCCATTAGGTTGACAATTCATTTACACATCTTTCTGAGTTACTCATGATTTGACTCAATGACAGTATTTTCCTGGGTGGTATTTTTTGTTGTTGAATTTTATGCTTAAATATGGGTTCTTATTTTTCTCTGTGAATCATTATGTCAACATAGGTGTGGTTGGTTAGGTAAACACAGAGGAGATAAATGAGCTAAAATGAACTTGTAAAAGCATTCTATTTTCAGTGCTTATGGTAATGACTTGCATATTTGCAATGTTTCTTTCTGGTTTCTTTTCACAGTGAGTATTGATTGAGTCTGAAAGTAAAAAAAAAAAAATTAAGAAATGGAGATAGATAGAGGTAGACAGGGAATGTTTCCCACCAAGAGCTCAAGCCATCTAAAAAAGTTGGCCTTGAGTAACAAAAATGCACATAAAACACTTAAAACAAAGATACCTAATAATTCTCTGGTAGAATTAGTCACCATAACTTTGTAATACCTTCCAACGTGTGCTTCTTCTTTGAACTTTCACTCGAAATGAAACCTGTGTTAATTAGCATGCAGTTTCCTGTCTTGGAGAGCAACATGTTTAAAAACCAGATAAAGAAGTCAATGTTTATGTTAATCTAGGGTATTTGAAACTTCTTTTATCTTTAAAATATTCAACTTTCCAGCTCTATAGAAAAATAGGTGTTTGTTAAGGTATTTTTAGCTTGTTTTTGCTTCATTTTCATTATTGGATTTCATAGAGACAATAGTTCCTAGTAATAACTGTTTGCAGTGAAAAGAAGTTCAAGGCAAATTGAAAATATTTTTTGAATGAGCTCAAACAATTTACAATTTATATAGAATACAGTTCTCTTTTACTCATAGGTAATATTGTTTGGTCATTGTTAACATGTTGGGTACAAGATCAATGATTTCTGCTTGATAATACCTTGCACTTTAAAGTGTATTTAGTGTTTATTATCTGGTTTTAATGTGGTGGAGTCATAATACATAAAAGGGAATATTCACTAGGCCCATCTTTTGGGTTACACCCATTAACACAAAAGTTGTAATGTTTTCCAAAATGCCTTCATTTAATTGCCAGTTATGCTGAACTTTTCACAAGTTGCATCAATGATGAGTCACTTCAATTAAAATCCACCAATGTGTACAGTAGAACAAAAGAGAGGGACAAAAGAAGTTTCAGTCCCTAGATAAAAGTAGAATTTTCAAAAGGTACAGAGAAATAACCTTTTGTCAACTTTCCATCCCATAGAAGAGCTGTAAGAAAGATACTACAGAGTCTAGTGCCCTGTAAACATTAATAGAAAACTAATATTTCAGCAGGTGTGTAAGTTGCTCTTTAAGTTGAACATGGTAATCCTTTGATCATGTCCCTGAAAAGTTTTTCTTTCCCAGATATGTTGCAGCAACTTTTCTTAAGGGTATAGCTTCCTTTTCTGGAAATTCTTGATATTATTATTAGTTTTTGTTTTTTTAAAAAACTTTCATCAAAGTAATTTGGAAATTTAATTATTGGCCATTCTGAGAATATGTTTTACTTTTAGAATTTCTCATATTTAGATGAATTAATCACTTCTGGTATTAGCTGTGTCACTCACTGATACTGGCTTTATTATAGTAAGAATTATACTTTCCTTTTAAGATCACGCTATATTAACATAATAAAGGTTCACTAATCAAGTATTTATAGTATGTCTACTGCATATTCAGGAATGAACTAGATACTGTTAGATAAATATAAGAAAAAGTTACTGTCTTCAGGGAAGTTACAGTCTAATTGAGGAAATGACATAAACATATTAATATAGTATGTGGAGGACTCAAGATATGGGTGATACCAGGTAAACTGTCAACAATTAGAGAAGTAATTTAAAAAAGCAAAACTATAAAATTGGTGCTATATTAACGTGCTTTGATAGTATCATTACTATAAAATGTTTTTACCAGTATCATTTTTTTCCAAGTTTTGTCAATACCCAATAGATGCAGCCTAAGGACAATCCTTTCCACCTCTGCTTCTCATACGCTAGTTCAGACCTGCTTCATATCTTGCCTTCTAGCCAGGTTTCCTGCCTCTCTCTAATCTTAACTTCTAAACCCATCATACATATTGCATCCACAACAGCCTGCCTACAACTTCCTGCTTAAAACTTCGTTGCCAACCAAATAAAGTCCGAGTTCTTTAATGTGCATGTAAGACCTCTGGCCCGTCATTGCTCAATATTATTTTCTACATCCCTCCATCTAGAATTTTATGCTCTGCTAATACTGATTTTTTTAAATTGTAACATATACACACATGCTATTTCATACATCTAGTGCATTTTTTCTCATTGTTTCCTCTATGTGGATTGTCCTTCCCGTGAATCTTTGGTTGGCTAATTCTTACTCATCTTTTAGGACCCCAATTGAGGCATCATTATCTCTTGAGGTCCTAGGTTGTACTTTAAAAAGTCCCTTTCTCACCTAGCTGGCATGGCTCAGTGGATTGAGCATCGTCCCATGCACCAAGAGGTTGCTGGTTCGATTCTCAGTATGGTATGTCTGGTTATGGGCTTGATTCCCCCTCCTGGGAATCAAGCCGAGATGTTAGAAACATCTTCTCTCCCTCTACCCCCCCCCCCTCAAAAATCAATAAAAATATTTAAAAATAAAATATTTTAAGTCCCTTTTTCCCTGACCACATAATGGTCTCTGCAAATCTCTATTCAGCATATTATATTGAAATCACTTCTGTTACATATAGAGCAATGTCATTTTATGCCACCAGTGCCTAACACTAAACTTAATGCATACATTTGTATGTTTTCTGGAGTAAACATAATAGTTTATGAGTTTAGTAGGTGTTTTTTTCTTATTTATAACTTTATTACTTTGTAGGTAATTGCCCTTAGGCAAATGAATTGCCTCTTTGAAATGGCTTTTTACATCTTTAAAATGAAGATAATAATTGCTAATATTTATTAAATATCAGCTATGTTACAGGTATTCTTCTAAGTACTTTGCATATGTACACATAATGCTATGAGGTAGATACTATTATCATCCCTATTTTGCAGATCAGAAAATTGAAGCTTTAGAAAAGAAATTTAACCATTTGGCATAGTTAGTAAGTGGGAAAGCAAGACTTCTAGCCTAAGCAGTCTGGTTCCAGAATCCATACTTTTAACAACACTATGCTGCATTACAGGAGCAAGGTTATTAGGAGGAGCCAGTGAGATGCCAGTGAGAACACTTTCAAAGCACAGAATTATGCAAATAATTATAACTACTGTTTGGGGCACTAGTATGTGTTGTGCATAGTGCAATTTACACATATTAACTTAATCCTAGATGCTATTGTAATCTCCACTGAAGATAAGACAATCAGGGCAAAGAAAAATTGTACAGTAGTAGATGGTAGCACCGGAATTCAAGCATAGCAGTCTGCATCTGCAGCCAGCATGCTTACCCACAATGCTATGCTGCCTCTCAAATATTAATTATTATAAATACAGTTTCTGTGTGTTCCCTGCAGGTGAATTTTGCCACATAAATCTTCGCACTTGCACTGCATGTATCTGAAACTATATGTTTTAAACAAAGTGGGTTTATTCCATTTGGCAGCAAAAGGAAGTGTTACATGAGGACTTTCAGAATTGGCACCTAGAAATATCGCGCTTGCCTCCTTAATGGGCATGTATTTAAAGATAGAATCACACATACAGTACATGTGCTTACACATATGTTGCAAGTAAAGGAAATCAATGAAAAAATCATGATGTAGAAAGCAGTGTCCAGTTTATTATTATCTAAGTCATACTTCCTTAAAAAGATACACCAGAGTTATATCCTCTTCTGAAGAATTATTGCATATGAAGTAGCCAGAGACTTTTAAAAAATAAAATCATCTGTTTTGTTGAAATGGGGAGATAAGAGCTCCAAACACCCTGACTTTGGTGGGTTTATATGAGAAAATAGAGTCATTTCATTTTAGTGCTTGTTTTTACCTTTTAATTTCCTTTTATAAAAGTTGTTTGACCTTTGTGGAACATGAGAAATGCAAAAGGACTGGAAAAAGTAGCCCAGTGTTTCCCCACATCTCTCTAGAACCATCTTCTCCAAAGGATCCCTAGACCAGACCACCTGCTTTAGTATAGCTCAGTCGTATTCTGATGGATAGGCTTATACCTTCCAACAACAGAAATGCTACATGAGAGACCATAGCCGCTATGGCATAATATGGGATGTTTACCCCACAGCCTGCTATGTGCTTAATATGAAGTTCCTTTTCACAGCTGTTTGTTTCTGCTGGACTGTATGTGTTAAAAATAATATAAGGTCAAATTCCATAGGAAAGCATGGTTCTGATTGACTTTCCAGTTCCAAACTCTGGACCCACGCCAGTAGGATCTGGGAACGTGTCAGGGATAGTATGCCTTACATTGCAGCACTCAAAAGCGACTACTTAGGTTGATTAACTCATGGTGAGGATAAGTTTGAAAAGATATTTGAACCTGGATAATTATTAAGCAGTCAGATAAAGCAAAAAAGTGAGTGAAATATATGCCACCTCTCTGGAAGGGAGATAAAAGAATGTACTGGGGAAAATGGAAATAAGTAAGTTAATGTACTGGAGCCATAGGGAGGAAAGTTAGCTCCATTGTATGCCTCATGCTGTTGAAAAATAGAAGTGAAAGTGTTTAAATGTGATTTGAGTTAGACTGAGAGTCCAAGCCTTAAATATATGTATATAGCTATATAATTTCTGGTGCGATTTATTATAGGCTTCCTATTTGCCCACATTCTCCACAATGTTTATATGAGCTCCCCTCCCTTTTATCTGCAAATTTATTTATCAGTTGTACTGAGATTAGACATATTACTTTGAATCCATTATTTGTTCAGAAAGTATGTGTCGACTACCTACTTTTGCATTGCCAAAATTTTATCAATATTAACTCATTTTTCTAAAATGTTAATAATAAAAATATTCACTACCATAATTTTTATAGCATTTTGCAGCCTACAAAACACTGTCACAATCACCATTTCTTTAAATTTTCCAAAATTTATGAAGCGGATATTATTATTAATCTCAACTTTTAAAAATATATTTTTTTTATTGATTTCAGAGAGGAAGGGAGAGAGACAGAGACAGAAACATCAATGATGAGAGAGAATCATTGATTGGCTGCCTCCTGCACACCCCACACTGGGGATTGAGCCCACAACCTGGGCATGTGCCCTGACTGGGAATTGAACTGTGACCTTCTGGTTCATAGGTCGACGCTCAACCACTGAGCCACTCTGGCTGGGCTAATGTCAACTTTTAAGGCCTTTCTTAGATTCTCAGCTAACTTTAATTAAGAATGCTTTTGTTTAATCATGTCAATTTATAGAATTTAGGATCTCTAAGGGACCTTAAAGATCTAGTCCCACTCCTTCCTCTTACAGATAAGTAAATGACAGGTGAAGTGACTTCTGGACAGGTGAAGTGACTTCTCTATCACATGTTCTTAATAAATGGCAGAGTCTAAACTGCCATAGAATCTTCTGAGTCCTACCTCAGTGTTGTAGCCACTATCTACGTTGTCTTTTTTTTTTTTTTTTTTGTCTAAGACAAAAAAGTGTGAGTATCCTAATTTTTGAGAAAGGGAATCAAATACATAGTGATGGAAGAAGATTTGACTTTGGGTGGTGGGTGCACAATGCAATATTCAGATGATGTATTATTAACTAAACACTTGAAACTATATAATTGTATTAACCAATGTCACTGTAATACATGTAATTGAAAAATTCTATCTATTCATTTTTGGGAAGTGTTATTTCTGACACAATTTTGTAAATCTCATTCTTGATATAGTCCTCTTTCTGGATTTGCATTCTCTTTTTCTCCTTCTACTATCTGAAGTGGAACTTATGCATACCTATCCTGTGTACAACAACTTTTTCTACTCAATTTCCTCTGTCTCTAGATTTTATCTGTCTAGTTTATTAACCCTGTTTTCTTTTCTTTTTCCCAAATCTAGTTTCTTGGCCTTTAGTTCTTGTTTCAATAATCAGTTAGTTGGGTAGTTTTACAGCATTTACCCAAAGGTCTGCTGAGAGACCTGGGTGATGTAATACATGGGTACTCTTCTTTTGCTGAGAGCTCAGTTTTAAACTGGAATGAATTCTTAGAGATAATTGGTCTAATTCATTGTTTTTCAGATGAGGAAAATGAGCTTTGGTGAAAAGAAATTTGCCTAATGTATATAGCTTGGCTCCAAATCCAGGATTCTAACCATGGTCTTTCTACTACTTGTATTGCTTGTTGAATAGAAATAAGATCTCTGAAGAAGGGCAAGGACATTGAAAGTACAGAGAAGAGAAAGCAAGGAGTTTATGCTAATGAGGTCCCCAAACTTGATAATCCTAGACTGGTTAAAAATTTAAACAATTTGAGGATTCCATTTATAAAAAGTCACCTTATTTGCAACTAAATCTGGAGAGGTCTTCTGAAGAGTCTAGCACACCTTATTTTTCTAATCTACTTTCTCAAATCATTAGAAGTATAATCATATTTTTCTCAAGGAAAATGATCTTTGTGTGACAACTCCTAGTACTTTATGCCATTTTGTCTTTAAATATAAACCCTATTATTTTTTCATGGCACTTTATAGGGAAATACTGGTAGTGTCTCAGCTGAAATTAGTTGAATTAGACATAGTGTGTAAACCCTTTATAATTTATTAAGATTTGAGCATAGAGGCTGATTTGGGTAAGATTTGGTTCTGTGAGACAGAGTCTTTGCATTGATTTAGGATACCTCAATTCAGACTGAAACTTTCCAGACTTGAGAGTGTTCACATTTTCATAGCTTAATTGTAAATCATCTTTCATTAGAAGATTTAAAGACAAGCTAAAGAACTAAATCTTTTCAGTCACCTTCCTAACTAGGAAAAGCCTTCATTTCAGAGGAGCCTTATGTTTCTTTCCAATGGGTTAGAACAAACAGTTTGATAATGTTCACATAGGACAAATACTATCACAAGGAAAACAACATTTTCCTCCAAGAGTTAAATGTAAAATTAGGTGTCATTATAGGGCATTTGGAAGACGTTTGAGAGCAGTCTAGCCCCAGCAGGCCAAACCGCTCAACTGTAATGGGCAGCAAATCAAAACCAGAGTGGTAGGCTTGTTGTTCTCCTATTTGTTTTGCTTCATTCTGCTTGATTATTTTGGCAAAGTTAAGCTGAAACGGCAGTGCTCTGAAGTTCTGTGAATTTAAGCTTTTAATTAGGTAAAAGCGTCCTTTGCAGCTCTTGCTGAGTGCTCATTTTGTGTTTGAATGCTTTACTCCCTACACTGGTGTGCTTTGAAAGTTGTACTCTGAGCTGACTCTCTCCAGCAGTCACGAAAACCCTCATGGATCTTTTCCGAGTTATTTCCGCTTGGATGTTGTTGCTCTATAGGTGCCTAATGCATTTGAACATCTCTGGGATTTTCTGTACATTTGCACTGTTAAAGAAAAACTAAATTCTGCTTAAAGTTAACTCCGATGAAAGATTTTCCATTTTAAATTACTTTTAAATTTAAAAAATTTAATTAGCACTGCCTGTAAACGGTAGATTTTTCTCAGAAGAAATTATTTTCTACTTTACTGTTTCACTAATATTTTCTCAAATGTTTAACTGATTTGCACATGGTTTTATGTCTGTGGTTTTAGCTAAAAATGGAAAATAGGAGAAAAATAATTATCAAAAAATGGTACAAGACTGGCTGTGTGGTTTTTTTTAAAGATAAAATTTAAAGTCTTTAAATTAATATATTTAATTTGGATTAAAAAAAAACACCTTTAAATAATACTCTCCATACTAGGACTTTAAAAGATTAAAGTCTGCCTTATAAAGAGTTTATTTAAACAATGTAAGGATCATGAGGGAAAATTGATCAGAATCAACTAGGTTAAGTGTATGTGCAGAAACAAAGGTCACTTTTAGTGGTTTTGGCGTAGTTAAGAGAAATCTCTAAATTGGCTTTCTTCTGAAATAGGAAATCTATTGCTTATGATTTAGTAACCACACTTAGAGGACACTCCTGGCTTTCCATTAGAATCTAGTCTGCTTTGTACCTGGAATATAACAGTTAACTACATTATAGAAAAAGCACCTTTATGAAAGTAAATCCTAAATTATTTGTGTCAAAAAAAATGGTAAGGATGTTTAAAGAAAAAAAAATTGCTACCCATAGACAATCTTATCACACTTACTTATGTGAAACAGGTGTCTGGACTGATTTGGGGGCTTTGGTTTTATTTTTGTCAGTGTTTAATTCCCTGCCATGCAGATGAACTTCTTGTGGAGGGATTAATGTGATTAAGTGGCAAAGCAACAAACAAGGTTGTCTGGTGTGCATCTTCCCTCTTTAGCTGACTAATCACCTTTGGATTCTGGGCTTTGACAATGAGTGAATCCCTTACACATTTATCAGTCTAAGCATTTGATCTGCACGTGACCGCATTAGTTAAAGGGGAAGTCTAAGATAAAAGTTACAATTTGGATTTAGAAAGACATTTTCTAACCCTAAATTGGAAATGGGTTTCTCAGCTGATGTAAGCATCTTTCCCCCTGCTTATGTTGACAATACAATCTGGCGCAAGTACTTCAGCTTCAGTGGGAAGCACAGCACTGCTGCCAAGATTGAAAGCCTCAAGAAAGATAAACTAGTCAAGATCATACCTTCTCATAGCAATGAGGTTACTTTGAATGCAGAATCTTTTTTTTCTGAGAAGCAAAATGTTCACAGTGAAGGCTTGAGGCTTATAGAAACTCCTTCTGATACCAGTACTATAGTCAGCATATCTCTCACTTGTCCTTGACTTGACACACAATTTGAGGGATTGGAGGTGATTAATAGCTTACTCTCTCTAGAGGGTGATGATTACCTCCCTGCAGGTACTATCATCCTAGCGTATTAGTGGTAGTAATGACTGGGATTTATGTAACACCGTCTTAAGGAAGATTGCAAAGTATTGTATGCTTATTATCTTTTCCCTTTGAGGTTCGTGCCAGAATTGTTATTTAGAACATTCTGGTGGGGAAACCGAAGCACTGTATGTAGGGGACTTGTCCTAGGTCCCAATGATAGGCAGCGACAGAAGCAAGGGTTAGACTCTTGATCTCCTGATTGCTAACCCATTATTTCTTCAACCCAATTGCTGCTTCCTCTTCATTTTCAAAATGAATAGGAACCATTAGCTTTCACATTTCACCCCGAGCATTGAAAACAACAAAATCTCCTGGCTGTATGAAAATACATTTGTGCACTAGCTTGAATTTGTATTTTAGCATATGGTTCTCTGCATATGGTTTGAGATTCCCTTTTAACAACAACAACAACAAAAATTATGACGGGATGACCTAACTATGAGTCCTCAAGCTGAGGCATGAGAGCTATTGAACTTTCTTTGTATAGAGCAGTGATGGTGAACCTTTTGAACTCGGCTTGTCAGCATTTTGAAAAACCCTAACTTAACTCTGGTGCTGTGTCACATATAGAAAAACAAAGAAAACCATAGTAAAACAAAGATTTATATTTTTGATATTTATTTTATATATTTAAAAGCCATTTAACAAAGAAAAATCAACCAAAAAAATGAGTTCGCGTGTCACCTCTGACACGCGTGTCATAGGTTCGCCATCACTGGTATAGAGTGACTAAATGCGCACGTTACCTGTTGGGAACTTGCGTACACGGTGCCAGTGATAGTGTGAGCCTCCTCTGCATTTGGGGTTTCTGTTTTTCTTGTTTCGAACTTCCGTAGGCTTTTCTCCCTCATCAATCCCTGTACCAAATAACATGCTCACATGTGACCATAGATGTTGACTGAAAACTCTTTGGTAATTCTATTGGATTTCTTATACAAAATGGGTTATACCTTTGGTACTGTATGCGTACAACCAAACCCTCTAACACCTAGTTTCTTTTGACTGCTTTTCTTGTGCTAAAAACACAATCTGATAAAGGGAAGAATTTGGTTTGACTCACATTTGGCTTGAAAACATGATGTTGATTAAGGACTCCACCTAGGCATGTTTTGTAGACAGTTAAATAACTCTCACTTTGAAGTGATTATTTATTGTGCTCTTTATAAAGAGAAGGAAAAGGAAGAGAAGGGAAATTTAGATATATTCAGCATTCATTTTGTACTGGTCTCTGTCATATACTTTTCATAAATGCTAACATATTCAAACCTCATAAAACCCCCATTTTAACACAGGAGAAAGTCAGAGAGGTTAAGTAACTTGAACAATAAACTAATAAATGGCAGAGCCCAAATTCAAACACTAGTGTGTCTGATATTTATTAGCCAAACTATACCTAGGGAAACCCTTGGGTCAGTATAATAGCTATCAATGAATATCGTGGAAATAATGGAACTAAGGCTCCCTTAAAGGGAAAGCTGTATAAAGAGCCATAACCATGCGTATACTAAATATAATCACAAAAGAAATCTTCCTTAACCCTATAGTTTGTGACATTTGAGAAAAGCTTCTCACCAAACAAATAAACAAATAACCCTTTAAAAGTAATTGAACTGTTTAAAAATCTTTTGAGATAACTGTAAGGAAACCTGAGGGAAAATGTGTATCCTACGCTCAGTTGCTTGGCAAACTCAAACATCTTTTGGATTCAGACTTTGTGGAGGAGTCAATTGTAGGAGAATCTGGTGCTTTCAGTCAACATAGCATTTAGGTAGATTACGTAAAGGAAAAATTATCTGGAAAAGGGAATATTTCTATTGACCAGTTTGCATTTCTAAGCCCTCCATCTCAGATGAGCTCTTTTTTCTAGAGGCAAAGGTTAGACAGAAAGAAGCACTCTCTTCCCTTTCTAAAAGGATTTGAGCATAGACTGGGAGAATTTGGAGTATAGTTTATTCCAACTTGTAGCATCAATGGATTTAAATTGCATAAACATTAAATTTGCTGTGTAATGTTTCTCAAAACCCCCCCACAAAAAACCACAGTAGTATTCAGGACGAATACAGGCTCAGGCCAGCAGATAGTACTAGAATGCGGGGCACCTGGAGGTGAAGAAGTATTCCAGGAGGTTGGAGGAGACCTGGATTCTACCCTACTAGCATTTCTGTTTAGGCTCCAGTAACACAACTAGCCTTGTGACTCTAAAAAGAATATCTGAACTCTGGGTTGGCTGTGGATTGCCGGTGCCTGGGTGACGTTTTACTGAATGTTTAATTCTAATGTTGAAGCTATTCATATTCTCAACAGTAGAGGTCCTCAGTACCATAGTTCTTCAACAAAGATGTTGAAAAATTATCCCATCCTTGAATTATTTGGCCTTCATGGCATTTGTGGAACTTAGTCATTTTATGGATACAATTGTCTATTAATAAATGAAAAAAATTTAGTCTTTATCTGATCTTGGCTTAAAATGTTACAGTCTTGTGTAATGCCACAATAATAAGTTAACTCAATAGTGGGATATCTGACATTGTCCTAACTCCTCTCAATTCCTTATTCTCCATAGCTAAGCAATCACTAAATCTTATCAGTTCTACCTCCTGTATATTGATTGTGCCATTTCCCATCTCTTTAGCCCCCATGGCCCTAGTTTAGGCCCTTAACTATTGTAACTGTCTTCTACCTAATCTATTTCCAATATTATCTCCTCCTAAACCATTCCCTGACTATTTTTAAAAATTACCTTTCTAAAATGCCATTTCTCTGCTTAATACTTTCAGTGGTTTATCATCATAACTCAATAAAGCCCAACTTTTTAAAAAAAATGTATTTTATTAATATTTTACAAGAAGGATAGAGAGTTAGAAACATTAATGAGAGAGAAACATCCATCAGCTGCCTCCTGCACACCTCCTACTGGGGATATGCCTGCAACCAAGGTACATGCCATTGACCGGAATTGAACCTGGGACCTTTCAGTCCACAGGCCAACACTCTATCCACTGAGCCAAACCAGTCAGGGCAAGCCCAACTTTTCTTAGCATAGCCTGCAAGTTCTTTTATAACCTTGTCTCTACCTCTTCAGCTTTATTGCTTCCTTCTCCCTTCACCACAGCCTTCAAATCTATGTTCCAATCTACACTGAACTAGAACTCTACATAGACACCAAACTATTTCAACCTTTCTGTTTTTAGATGCTGTTTTTCTTTCTGATATTACTATTAATTCTTTTGTCTTCCCTTGTTTGCCTGTCAAGCACTTAACTCTTTCTTCACAACCCAGATCTACTGTCTTCTGCTTCTTAAAACCTTTCCTGAACCCCAGGCAAGGTTAGCTATTACCCTCTTTGTGTCAATACTATACTGTGTATACTTTTCCACTAACATATTTCTAATATTAGATTAGATATTTCTTCTGCTAGACCCGTGCTCTGGGGGGAGAGGGGCAATTTTGCCTATCAGGGGACATTTAACAATGTTTGGAGATGTTTTGATTGTCACAGAAGGGTAGAAGCCCTAGTGGGTAGAAGCCAGAGATACTGCTAAACAGCCTATAACAAAGAATTATTCAGTCAGAAATGTCAATAATACCAAGGTTGAGGTTGATGGAGACTCAGATTTTGTGCCTGCCTGCTGGCTCTGTGGGGGAAGGGCTCAGTAAAAGAACAATGGCCTCTGCCAGCACTTCCGCCTGGGAGAAAGCTGCCCCTCCAGCTCTCAAACTGAAGCCAGACAATTCACTTCCTCCTCATATGTCCCTGTGCCTTTTGAGCTGCTGCCCCAGCGCTGGTGCTCAGCAAATGAGTTAAAATCCATGGACCAAACAGAAGAATCCTGGACTAGCCCCTTTCCATCTCCACCTCCCAGTCCAAGAAGAAAAGGACATCAACGATGTCTTTCTTTTCCAGGATCTCTTGGAAACTGAGGTTCTAGAAGAGAGAGCCTCTGAAGAATGTGTTTTTCCTCTTGACAGAAAGAGCCCCAGGATCCAGTGCTAAAAAGTGTCACATGTCAATGAAAGGCCTGGGAACCATGGCCTGTGAGAACCCCAATAAGATGAGAAAGTACAAGGAAATTGTCCTAGACCTGCTGGTGCATGGATTGTATGATCCTGTGAGTTCTGAAGGCACCTGCATGAGCAGGAAGACTATGACCATCATCCTGGGCAAGATCCAGGGGAAAGGTTTGGGCTCTTCATAGACATCACTCTTCAGACCAGGACTCTACTAGATGCCAACAATGACAGCCTGAGACACAGCCTTTGTCTCACTTGGGCAATTGGCTGCTTTTGCTGGGTGGAAATGGAAGAAAATTTTCACCAATCATATTAAGCAAACTCAAAATTCCCTTCTAATCCATTTACAGGATAGAAATCTCCAGGTTGCCAAGGCTTGCAAAACCACGTTTCGGGCCTGTTCTCCCTATCTGAGACAAAGGAGGGAACACAGCTTCCAGAGTGAAGAAGAGCAAAAGAACCTCAAGCTCTGCCCGCAGCGGAGCCACTATCACCCAGTGCTTCTGCAGTACTTCTACACAAATAAAATCCTGTAAACACAGAGCCGCAGGGAAATGCTTCCACATGAGCATTCTGCGGGAGCGGGAGCGCTGCTAGTTCCCCTCTTCAAGCTCTTCAGACGCTTCTGCTTTCCTCTGGTGACTGTGATAGAAAAGGGGATGTCGGAAGAACAACTGATGGCGAAAATAATACTGCAGAATAGTATAATTATGTCCAAAGTAAATCTAAATTGCTTTCCCTATGTCAATGTCTCCCCATACAAATTTGACGAGAAGGTATGTCCTTTCTTTAAAACATTTAAAGTCTATGTCGATTCAGTGCTTATTTCTCAGTTTTTTCCTTAAGTTCAATGCTGTCACTTATCTTTCAGTTTTAATTTTATTTTAATTTCTAAGCCATAGGAGAATAACTATTACCTTAAGTATTTAAAAAATTTGTTATTGATACTTTGTCATTTGCTACTGATTCCTTTTCTTGGTAAGACCTATTTAAAGTTGGTCAAAATACCAAGAAGGTTGGAGGGGTATCTTTAGCTTCTCATAATCATCAATAGTCATTGTCTCCAAGATCATTCCAAACAAGAATTAATAAAGAGAAAAAATCTATAAAGCATGTGTTGAAAAACCTCAGGGTGATGGTAACATATGGAATAATAAGAAGTAACATTTATTGAGAACATTTATAATTTATTGAGTGCTAAGTGCTGTGCAAGTATTATTTAATACAACAACCCTATGAGAAAGGTACTGTTATTATCCTCATTTTATAGATAGAAAACTAAGTCACAGGGAAATTAAAGTAACTTGCCCACGATGGCCCCAATAAACAATGGATCCAAAATTCAAACCCATATGATCTGATTTTTGGAGTCAACATTCAACCACCATGTGGCACTGCCTGTTATAGAATAATTGATTGATAGGTTAGAAATGTAAATAAATAAATAGTACCAAGGTTGAGAAACTATGCCAGACTATAAACTTGTGCCTTTTTTCACTTGGGATCCTCAGAACTTAGAATAGTTCCAGACAGAAATTAGGCACAAAATAAATACTGGTTCAGTGAATGAAAAATTCTGTAAGATTCTAAGATTCTTTGAGGAAATAGCCAGAGCTCAATTCAATCAAGTTGTAATTTGAAATTTATTTTAAAATTTCCTTCATAATGCATAGAAAGATGGGATTAAAATTGTGATCTGATTATACGCTACTTCCTTTTCCCAAAAAATTATAAGCCCCACTAGTGTGGCTCAGTGGTTGAGCGTCAACCTATGCACCAGGAGGTCATGGTTTGATTCCCCATGAGGGCACATGCCCAGGTTGCAGGCTGGATCCCCAGGAAGGGGGTTGCAGGAGGCAGCCAATTGATGATTATCTCTCATCATTGATGTTTCTGTCTCCCTCCCTCTCCTTTCCTCTCTGAAATCAATAAAAGCATATATTTTTAAAAAATTATAAAATGCAAGAAAACATATATTAAAAAGAAGGAAAGGTTAACCAGATTACACATTTTGAAGAATCTCTGAAAGAAAATGCAAAGGATAAGAGGAAATAATCCAAGAAATAATAGAAGAAAGTTTTCTAGATCTAGAGGAAAATACAAGCTTTCCGTTGAAAGGGCCTACATCAGAATACCAAGGGTAAGGTGAGGGAAAATAATCTACAAAGAAATAGATATCAAGTAGGCATTGTATGTTTCATTACTAAGGCTAGATGCCAAAAGATAATGAAAATATCTCAATTTAATCTTGGATTGCCAGACCCA
This sequence comes from Myotis daubentonii, assembly GCF_963259705.1. Taxonomy (NCBI): domain Eukaryota; kingdom Metazoa; phylum Chordata; class Mammalia; order Chiroptera; family Vespertilionidae; genus Myotis; species Myotis daubentonii. Next base: position 35,829,411 of record NC_081855.1, on the reverse strand, counting down.
ACATGGTAAAGATGTCAGTTACCCTCAAATTGCCCAGAAGTTTAATGCAAACCCAGTCAAAATCCCACTAAGTATTTTCCATGGAAACTGACCAGCTGATTATCAATTGTTTATTGAAGAGAAATTGAATGAGACCACAAGGGAACTATTTGATATGTGAGGGGGGTATAGCCTCACCAGATATGAAAATATACTGTAAACCTATGATAATTAAGACATTGTGACTGACATTTGTGCAAGAATAGACAATTAGATTAAGGGAACAAATACAGAGCTCAGAAATTGAAGCATTCATCCAAAGAAACTTAATTTATGATAAAAATGGTATTTCAAATGCATGAGAAAATACTGCTGAGGTAATTACTGTCAATTTAGAAAAGTAAAATTAAAGAATATCACCATCTCACATAAAATACAAAACTAAATTCTAAATAGATTAAAAAGCTAAATATATAAAACATCACAAAAAGTATAAAAGATTATTCTAAATTTGGTCTGTTGAAGTCCTTCCTAAGCATGATGAAAATTTTAGAAGCCATAAAATAGATTGACAGTAAATAAAAAATTCTGTACAACTGAAATAATCAGTGGTTGAGCGTCAACCTATGCACAAAAGTAAGCTTTTATAAAATTGAACTGTGTACTCACCATATGTAAATTTTACCTCAGTTTTTTTATGAAAATGGAAAGAAAAATGGCAGGGAGAAAATATTTGCAACATATCTAATAAATAATGGGAACATTCAAAATACAAAGAGTAGTACAAAGCAATTAAAGAAATCATAGACCAAGAATAAAAAGGGCAATTGACAGAAAAATAAAAATGACCAATTAAGATTTGAAATGATGTTCAAATGCACGAGTAATCAGGAAAAGCAACAATGAGATACGGTCTTTTTGCTCATCTGATTGACTAAAATAAAGAAAAAGAGGTACTATCCACCACTGATGAATGTAAGCAATAGGCAGGCACTCACATGAATCATTGAGAACTGGTGGAGTTTGGAAGGTGATTTTAAGTTCTCATTAACCATTCTCATCAACCGATCACTTCAATTTCTTTTTATCCTAGATTAATATTTGTACCTGTATATGGTAAAATATGTATGAAGATGTTTATTGAAGCATTGTTTATAATAGCAAAAAACAAGAGAGAAATATAAATATTCATGGAGCTAAGTAGACTTTGGTTCTGTGGATTCATGAAATGCAATCTCATAAGAAAGATACATCAAACTCTTAATAGTAGTTACATCTTGAAAAAGGAGTAGAACTGGGGATAGTAAAAGGAAGAAAGAACTATTCAATATTTATGTTATCTATTTACATATCTTTATAAAAATAATGAGACTATGTTTCTTGTATAAATAATTTAAAATTTATATAAATGTTTGCAATGACGCTCTTATAAAAGCAACTATGTTTATTATAAAAAATTTAGAGACAGAAAATAAAATAAAGATTAGCCTGTAACCCCCAAAAAACACTATTAATATTTTTATATATACCTGACAATTTTTTATTCACATATATGCATTTAAAAAATAAAAATGCTATTTTATATTGTGATCATCTGCCCTAACATAAAAATATTTATGTGCACTATTCCTTTTAAAAGGATATATATTCCTTCATTTGTTCAATAAATACTAGGGGCAAAATGGTGAGTAGAAGTAAAATGTATTTAATCAATCTTCTGTTGTATTTTTAATTTTTCCCAATATTTCTCAGTGTTCTATAACAAAATTCTTATTGTGATTATTTCCCGAGACTAGAATCCTAAATTGCTAGAAGTGTTGTTGCTAGATCAAACATCATGTGCATTTTCTAGGTCTTTGATAGGTATTTCCAAAAGCCTTTCAGTAAACTATTATTTAATACCTACCAGTAGCACATGAGAGTACCAGTTTCCTAGTGCCCTGGCCAATTGTAATTTTTAAAAATATGAATTTGATAAGTAAAGTCTGGCATTCTGTTTTTACATAAACTTATCGATTCTTTGATTGTGAATAAATGAATATTAAAGATATTAACCCTTTGACAGTATGTTGCAAATACACATAAACATTTTAGCCCCAAGCCATAAAATGAGATTACATTTGATTGCCTTTAGAGGTCTCAGTAATATTAGTTGCTTAAAAATGCTATTAAGCATGTATTATGTATTGTGTATATGTGTTTGTATATGCAATACATCATATACAAAAAATAACATTACCATCTTGGCTTGTGATTGATTCGCAAATCTCGTTTAGAAAAATAACTATTTTCAATCAATTAATGATGTTTTAAAAATTAAAATATTTTCGGGAAAACTCCATTTTGGGGGAAAGCTTTCTCCATGAGAGATTAAAATCTGTCTTAGACTTTTACATGGATTAAGTTTTAAATTAGCATAGAAGAATAACAATATGAATCAATTTGATCAAAGAAAAAGTGTCACTAATTATTTAAACAAGACACTTATAACAGGGATTTAAAGGCAAAGAAGCGGATTTCCCTTGCATGTGGATCAAATCAGAAGTATCCCATAATTGACTCTTTACAAGACCCTGCTTCAGTATAATGGACTAGATATTAAAGCTCTAAGTATTTAAAGCTAGTTTCCGTCTTTCTCTAAATGGAGGCCCGCCACTAAGAGCTATTTTACAAGTCTGACACATTAGCTACATCACGGGGCAAGACACAGGCTCTGCTTCTAGGGTCCGGAATTTCAAGTGCTTTCAATAGTTAAATGGTGTGAAATGGGTAACATTGAACCTGTGAGAAGCAATGAGTGCCTAAAAAATAAATTCCAGATGGCAAGGTTGATGGAAAGGGATATAGATACTGTAATGGTTCTTTCAATGAATTAATTCCAAAAAGAGCTCATACTTCTTTTTTTTTTTTTTTAGCCAACTTACTATTTGTACATGACTTTGGGGTAGGGGACTAATTTTCTCCCTTCAATATATTATTTAATATTGTTTGGAAACAAAGGAGGTTTTGTAAACTATTGCTGTCAGATCAAACACAGCGGTAGAATAAGAGGAGTCATATAAGTATTTATAACTTTCTTAGAGCAGTAAAGTCAAAGGGTCAAATCAAGACCACAGCTCTCCCTTACAGGGTAATGCTAAACTAAATAGCTAACTGCTTCCTACTTCATTCCCATTACAGAATGGAGGTCTCGGTGCCTACCACTAGAGTACATTACTCAGGAAACATAATGTGTTTTAATGTATCTAGGTGTTTTGATCTTACAGCATTGTGAGTAGTTCACATACAAAATAACTCTGAAGAAGCATTATAGTGTAGTGAAAAGGGGTTTAATGTTGGACTAGATGTGGATTCAAATCCCAAATTTGCTACCTAGTTCAGATTACTTAATGCCGGGGCCTCAGTTTTCTCATTTATAAAACGGAGAAAATAATTATATTATTAGATGTGTTAGGAGGATTATGAAATTCAGGGTCTGAAAGCACTAAGAGTGGCTGAAAAATCATGGCTACTATTATTTTTTTAAAATATACTTTTATTGATTTCAGAGAGGAAGGGAGAGAGACAGAGAAATATCAATGATGAGAAACAATCATTGGTTGGCTGCCTCCTGCACGCCCCACATTGGGAATCGAGCCCACAACCAGGGCATGTGCCCTGACCAGGAATCCAACTGTGACCTGGTTCATAGGTTGATGCTCAATCACCGAGCCACGCTGGTCGGGCTCGTGACTATTATTATTCATAGCAAATGCTTGTTGAAATAATTTTCTTGTAATTTTTCTTCCCAGTAATAAAAATAAAAAACTAATTGGTACCAAAAAGAGGTCCTAGTTTGATACTCAAATACTGTCCATTCTTTCTCTTGTACAGAATGCAGAATTTTGGAAAATATATATTTGCTTCTGTCATCGAATATAAGGAATGGAATTGAGCCAAAGCAATACCCTGGGTTTTTTTAAGTTCTAGCTTCATATCTTACCAAACATAACTGCAAAAACCAGCAGCTCCAAGGGACTGCGGGCTTCCATTGGAGTGAGTCACCTTGGCCAGTGGAGAGGGACTCATGCAGCTCCTACTGCTCCATTTGGCAGTGACTACTCATAAGTGAAAGGTGCTGGAAGAGTCAGAATAGGGATCTGGCTCTGACTCTGAAGTTCTCCGTTTTGACTCTATTTTTATGGTTTCGATCTTGGCTATAGTAAACTCCAGATTGAATAGACGCCTCAAAGATACATCTGAGACCAGCGTTTAGCCTTAAGTAGCAGTCAGGTTGTCTGCAGATGCATTTTTTGAAATGGGGCATAGGAAGGGTGGGTGTTTCCCGCCCCCCCCCCAAAAAATGTCAGGCATCAAGCAGCCTCACAAATCATTTTTACGTGGCTTCCTGGAATTTTGTTTTTGGCAAATCCTTTAACAGGGGATTGACTCATTTGTGAATTTCTTCAAAGGAAGGATTTTGCAGGTAGCTCTTCATGAGGCCTGCCACCTCCTAGGATTTGGGAGAAAGAGAGTTTTAAAAGAGTAGAGATGTTTACTTTTGAGAAGTCATTGTTTGGTACCTGCAGCCATTAGCTCAGTAACTAAACTGCTGGCAACGTCTGGAGTAAAAGTATGTGTCTGTGTCGTCCTGTACTTCAGCCTTTATGGGTTTGAGATCTCAGAGCTGAGCTGGCGCCCGAAAACTGTGATGTTTCAGAATCTCATTAGCATTATTAGTAAATAGACATGGTTCCATGTTAACCTAAGAGTTGATTGTGGCTTATTTTATAATTATGAATTCTGTTGTATGATGTGTACCTTGAAAGCAAACCATTAAGACATTCTGAAATTATTTTTTGTCCCTTCATGTTGGCTTTAAAAAAAAAAAAAGTGTAATTTAGATGGCATGTGCCTCTATCTAAGTTAAAACATAAGCAAATCTACTTAGCCAAAAAGCCAAATTTATTCTCATTTTATTAGGCAGGTGGTGTACATATTAGATGATTTCCCTCTCGGGTTTTACATTTATTTCATGTGTTTTTCTCCAAAGAACAGGAGTTATTCTGTCAAACGTGGGGAGGTGAAACCTCGGTTAAGGGGATACTGCAAATTCTACCCTTTCAGCAGAAGTAATTTATAGTTTCATAATATTCCAGAGTTTCTCTTTGTCTTTTAGATGACAATTTATGACCAAGGTATTTTCATGTTTCCCTTTCTCCTTGCTACAAGCCTGAACAAATAAACAGTGTGCACAGAGGGTCTGTTCCCCCTTGCTATTTTCCAGGTATCGTTATTTTTTCTTCCCCTGAGCTCACGTGACGTAAGCTGGATTCCACATTGCATTATTTTAATCCAGAAGGCACATAATGTGAAACTTAACTAGTGAGAATGAGGTTTTGTGCGATTTTGCCTAATGCTATTCTTGAATGCAATTCAATTCTTACAATCCAATATTCTGAATATAGAAAAAAAGTTATTGGCCACCTAGAGAATATATTTATATCGTTGGTATACCTACAGAATGACTTTTTAGACATTTGACCTTGGGCTTTTAGAAATGTATTATGACATATACAAAGCCATGTAAAACAACCATGCAACAAACACCTCTACTACTGCCTAACTTAAGAAATGAAACCTTAGCAATAAAATCGAAGCCTCCTGTGTGCTTCCCTCCCCATTTGCATCCTCCTCCCAGTCCCTTAGAGGAGGGAATCTGGTGTTTATCATTTCCAGGCATTTCTGTATATTTTTAACACCCGTGTATGTGTCCCTAAACAATACATAGTTGTATGTTTATTTTAAAAACTCTATATAAGTGTTATCATACTATGTGTATTCTTAGGAAGCTTGCTTTTTCTCAACAGGTTCTGTGTCACTATCTCATCTGCACTTAGTATTATAACACTTTTTAATTTTTGTTAATCTGATAGATATGAAATATCTCATTTTCCTGATTTTTTAGGGAGGTTTAATATCTATTCGTTTATTGGCCATTCATGTTTGATCTTCTGTGAAATATATATCTTTTCTCTTTTAGGGGGACAGGGGAATTATTTTTCTTTTATATCATGAACACTTATTCTTTGTTGGTTCTGTATATTACGTCTCTTTTTCTAATTGATATCTAGCCTGTTCACCTTTTCTATGGGGTGTCATTTGATAAACCAAAATTTTAATATTTAAAATAGTCAAATTTATTAATCTTTTCTTTGTAATTTATGCTCTTTGTGTCTTAATTACTATCACTTTATAATAGATCTTGATTTTTGTTTGGACAGAACAAAAATCTGTCCTACCTTGTTTTTTAAATTATGCTCTTGGGTTTTGAAAGTATAGTTATTCCTGGCTTTTCTAATAGTGTGACTTTACTTTGAATATCAATTTCTACCATCTGATGATGTCAACAAATGGGCTAAATATATCTTTCCTGCCTCTGCTCCTCCCCTATCCCATTTCCATTTCAGCCTTTCTTCTGCCCTCTCTGGTTTTCAGCAACATATAAAATATTATGGTTATTTCTATAAGGATTGCCAAATAAATGAGTAGTTGCTCTATATGAAGCCAAGAAACATAAATTAAAAAATTTTAATGCTAAAAGGAATGAGATTACTGATTTAAACCTTTTCATAGATGATAAGATGGGAAATTTTTTTAAACTAAATTGAATTTCTCTAAGCAGTAAAAAAAACTAAGCCATGATCAAGATTTGGATTTAGACAGTTCTTCCTCTTACCAGCTACATTATTCAACCTCTCTAAACTTTGGTTTTCTCATCTGTAAAATTATTTCGCAGAGTTTTTGTAAGCATTAAGTGTTAAATATCCTGCATGATGAATGAAATATGGTAGACACCTAACAATATTATTCTTTCCCTACCTCCATCCTAACCCTTGCCCTTGATGGCAAGCACAATGCTATGGGAATACAATTTTAGAGGATTTGGTAATGGCTCAGCTGAACTTGAAGAATATGTGGCAGTTAGGGGTAGGGAAGGGCCAAGGAACATTCTAGGCCCAAGGAAAAGCATGTGTTTGGGAGAAGGTCATACTTCAGTGTCCATGTAGGCCACAGCTATCTTTTGATAATTAAGAAAGAAAATGACTTCTGAGGCTTCTCTGCAGGTTATATGCTTTGGTGATGAGTTAGAACAAAAGGGTTGACCCTCTCAATGAGTTTTAGACTTAAGTTTTTCATTAAACAATTCAATTGGCTGTGAGTATGTTAGAGCAAAGGTGGTATAGAATAGTGAATTGGAGGGACCCTGGGAGGTCATACGACCCTTTCAGGGGTCCATAAGGCAAAAGTATTTTTTAAACAAAACTAAACCATTATTTGCCTTTTTCACTATGTTGACATTTACACTGATGATTCAAAAGCAGTAATAGATAAAACTGTTGTTACAAACTTGTAATAGTAGTCATTGCATTCTTCACCAACACCCACTCACAGTGACGAGAAAAACAAAACACAACAGTGACAAATACAAACATCCAGTTTCATTTGAGAATATTATTGATGAAGCAGAAGAAAATATTAATTTTATTTAATCTCAACTGGTGAGTACAGGATGATTTTAACTGTCTGTGTAACAAATAGTAGCTAAAGTACTTTTGCTGTGTACCAAAGTACGATGGCTGTCTCAGGGAAAATTATTGTGCAGTTGTTTGAGTTGCAAGTTGAACTAGATCAGTGATGGCAAACCTATGACACGCGTGTCAGAGGTGACACGCAAACTCATTTTTTTGGTTGATTTTTCTTTGTTAAATGGCATTTAAATATATAAAATAAATATCAAAAATATAAATCTTTGTTTTACTATGGTTGCAAATATCAAAAAACTTCTATATGTGACACGGCACCAGAGTTAAGTTAGGGTTTTTCAAAATGCTGACACGCCGAGCTCGAAAGGTTCACCATCACTGAACTAGATGCTGCTTTTCACAAAACTTTATTTTTACTTGAAAAAATTACTGACAGACAAGTTATGGTTACTCAGATTTGGAAGGCATTTTCTCAATGAGAAAAAAGGGAGCCAAATACAGTATTTGTTGCCAGTGATTAAAGTCCAGTTTCCAAGTAAAAATAGAATTTTGGAAAACTTGAAGACATTTTTTTTATCATTTCAATAGTGATATTAACAAGTGTGATTTTTTTGACATTGTATAATGAAATGTGCCAACATTTGGAACTCAATTAATAAATATTTTCCAAATTACCAATGAATAATGGTAAAGAATCATTCATTGGTAAAATATCCATTCATAGTGCATAAGAGACCAATGGTTTTAACCTAACTAAGAAGTTTATTGATAAGATTTCAGATTCTCCCTTGCAACTAATATTTAAGAAACTACCACTTGTTAATTTTTGATGTATCATCAAAGAAAAATAGCTACAATTATCTCAAAGGTTATTTAAAACACTTATCCCTTTTTTACTATATGTCTGTATGATGCTGCTTTTTCTTCATATGCTTCAACTAAATAGTTTCAAAACAAGTCATATGAAGAAGCAGATACCAGAGTCTCTTGCTGTCTTCTATTAAACCAGACATTAAAGAGATTTGCAAAGATATAAAGCATTACCATTCTTCCTGCTATTTTTTGTTTTGTTTAGGAAAATAATAGTTAAGTATTATTCATATAAACATGTAATAGCTTATTTTAAAAATAATTTTTCTCAATTCTAATTTCTAGTACAGTAAACACTGATAGACATAACTCACATACATAATAATTCTTTGGGTTCCTCAATTATTTTTAAGAGTCTTAACACCAAAAAAATTTGAGAACTGCAGGTATAGAGGGAGAAGAAACTTTGGGATTTAAAGAATGAGGTAACAGACTTTGGAATAATCAAATTAGAATTAAAGGTGAGGGTTGAAGACAGTAGGTGTTCAAACTGTGAATTAGTATGGTTGATGGATTGTGTTGAATAAGAGTAGGACTCTGATGTAGTAAAGATAGCACAGTATTTTGTTTTTTTAAACTTACTGGAGTCAGAACTGATTTCTCCTAATTCCATCATTAAGCAACAGTTACTTCAAGTCAAGTAGCAAGAACTTACTTCCTTTTAGGGCTGCCAGATTTAGCAAGTAAAAATAATACAGGACACCCTGTTAAATTTGTAGTTCAGATAAACAATAAATAATTAGTATAAGTATATTTTAAATATTGCATGGAATTCAAATTTAACTGAGTGTCCTGTATTTCATCTAGCAGCCCTACTTCCTTTTTCAGGTCTTAATTTTCTCATTAGTAAAATGAAGATATAGACTAAATTCCTATATCTTCCCTTGTACTGATGCTGATCTTTGATGATAAAAATTAGGAATATATAGTGTGTTTGCATTCATGTATTGATATAAAATTGAAAAGGTTCTTTCTTGAGAAAGACTATCCTTTATTTTGAGATTGTTCTTCTATCTGACTAATTCATAACTTAGATACCTACCATCTTCAACCCCACTTCTAATTCTAATTTTATTATTCCAAATTCCATTACTTTCTTTCTTAGAGCCTAAAATTTCTTCTCCCTCTACACCAGGTGTTATCATTTTTTTGGGTCTCAGAGTGTTATAATACCCTCTTCCCCCTTTTTTTCCCATGAGATGACAGCTTTTGTTTTTCAAATGTCCTTTTTTTGGGAAACATGTATAGTTAATTCTTAAAATTGTTTTGAAATTTTACTTGTATATATATAGCATCCAAAACATTAGAAACCCCTGTACCAGATGGCATCTAAGTTTTCTCCCAGCTTTCACATTCTATGGACTTTGCCTTTACAAGTCAGGGGACATGAGAGGCACACAGACTCTTCCACCTGACATCCTACACTACTCAAACATAATTTCTTTTCTAAGCCACGTTTTCCTCAATATGTAATAGTGAGAGACTAATTCGTGCTCTCCTCTCCTGACTGTTAGTTACTGGGAGAATGAAGAAGTCATGCCTGGAAAGTGCTCTGAGCTCTTCAGAGAAGTATGTAGAAGGGGAGGAAAGGACCATTACCCTCTATTGGGAGCAATAGTTGAGTTTTCAGGATAACCTGAAAAGCTGAGAGTATATTTAAACTATTATTTTTGATTTGCACATCTTAAGTTTGCTCCTTAACAATATGTTTGCTATGATTTCAGGAATTTTGTGATCTTAGTTCAGTGTTGACATTTTACATCCATCCCAGGACTCTAGGTACTCTTTAAGGAATGCGTATTTAATGTAGTAGAGAGAAAAATCCAAAATCACAGTGAATCTCAGAGCCAAAAAGTTCAGCCTTTTGTATTGGCTTCCAATACTGGCCTTAAACAATATGACTCATTTTTCTGGAAACACCTGTCAACTTAAAACAAGCAAAAAGGACAAAGCCAGAATCCTCTTGAGTTACTGAATAGTTAGTCAGACATCATTTCTATTCTTCCAGATTTATCATTGCTTCTTTTTCTGTACAATTTCTTAGACTAGCCTTTCACCAAAAATAAAAGCTGGCCCTGCGTGACTCAGTTGGTTGGAGTGTCATCCCATACACCAAAAGGTTGTGGGTTTGATTCCAGATCAGGGCACATACCTAGGTTGCGGGTTTGATCCCTGGTCATGGCACGTACAGCAGACTACCAATCCATGTCATGTTTCTTTCATATCTCTCTCTCTCTCTCTCTCTCTCTCTCTCTCTCAATAAAAACATATCCTCAGGAGAGGATTTAAAAATAATAATAAAATAAAAGCTAAATACAATGCATTATGTAGAAAGAATTCTTAATCCAAAGCCCCAGAGATTACCTGACTTGATTATTACACATACTCTGTATTCACAACCAAAATAGACTTCTTTTTAAAGGGAATCCAATTTCCAATGGGTTTAACCTAGAAAAACAGCAAAAAGCTAATAAAAGTTCGGAGGCTGGTCCAAGGAAAGCATTGTGGCTGCTACACGTTTGGAGGCCTGACCCAGCGGAGAGGTTTGGAAGGGCTGCCAGTTTGTCTAGTGAATTTGCTGTTCTCCAGGATGTGGGGTGGGCACCTGGTAGACTCCTGGCAAATTCTTGTCCAGGAATAAATTATACTGATTGTGTTCCTGTATGAGCAAAACTTGGAATTATTGAGATGCTGGCGTTGTTAACAGACTTAATATTTGGAAAGAGAGTATTGGAGGATAAGTTGTTCTCCAGCTTCTTTCTACTCCCTCTTCACCACCAAATTAGGGTTGTGGCAAATTCATATTTTGTGGCACATCTGAGAACCAGTTTTTTTCAGAAAAACATACTTTAAATGCATAGAATAATGACTACCACTCCCCTATCTATTCTCTACCATGGTATCCCACACTAGGGGTTTTCAGGTATTTTACTCAAGAGGTATAAACTGCAATCACTATTCAAACTTGAGTTGATTTTTCTCTTGTCAGTATCTGGATAATCTCAGCAAGCATCAGATGGTGACAACATTTCTTTTTTATCTCTCATATTTATGAGATCTCTGAATCTGGTGCTCAAAGTTCTATTGTCAGGTTTAGCTCCTTCTGTGTACATATGTGTGGTATTTCATGGTAGACATTACATCTACATACAGTAGAGGGTTCTGATCAGGAATTCCTTCTTTTTCTGGGTTTCAACCTTGTTTTCCTCATTTTCAGCTGGATTGACTAAAGACAAGGAGGTCATACAAATTTGGCTGTTAAAACTATTAAAATAAGCCCTAGCTGGTTTGGCTCAGTGGATAGAGCATCAGCCTTCGGACTAAAGAGTCCCTGGTTCGATTCTGAGGGTCCCTGGTTCGATTCCTGTCAAGAGCACGTACCTCTGTTGTAGGCTCGATCCCCAGCCCTGATCAGGTGTGTGTGGGAGGCAATCAGTCAATGTGTCTCTCTCATATCCATGTTTCTCTGTCTCTCCCCCTCCCTTCTACTCTCTCAAAAAAAATAACAATAAACTATTAAATTGAGATTTTTTTTTTCTCTTTCTGGATTAGGACCTTGTATGTCCCAATATTTCTCTGAATTGCAAGTTTTTTTGGCTGCTTCTCCATATCTTAGAAAAATTGATTGCATACCCTCTAGGAGAGAAGTTCTGCCTAAGTAAGCATAATGAAAACAATTATGAAACATTATTATCTCCAAGGAGGAAAATAGGCATCAAGTATAAAATAGTAAGCATCACTATGTAAAAAAGTCTCATGGCAGATTGATTCTGCCATGAAATATCTAATTTCTAGTATATTATGCACCTGGGATCCTAACATCATGAGTGGGTTGGGAGAGCAAAAGCCAAAAAGAGAAGTTTGTGTGTAAGATGAACTCCGCCTGTTGGATTATGGTAGGCCTGAACCACTGAGAAGGCAAGGATTCCAGACCAGCTTCAGAGAACTTGCCTCTCTGCTGCCAGGATGAATCTATCAGACCTTTCACCTGGACCATAGGAAAAAAATCAACAACTATTATCATTAAAACAAAAACCACCTCATATTGAGAGCCTGCCAGGTGCCAGTAATTATGGATATGTTATTCTATTCTGCTAGAGACGGAATTGAATCTGTACAAATGGCCAATATGCACTTGAAAAGATGATCAACATCATTAGCCATCAGAGAAATGCAAATCAAAACCTCAATGGGATACTCCTTCACCTCAACTAGGGTAGCTAGAATTTAAAAAGTCAGATAATAACAAGTGTTGGATTGGTGAGCTATGTGGATAAATCAGAGCCCTCGTACACTGCTGATGAAATGTACACACTGGAAGTTTTTCAAACCATATGCTATTATATGACCCAGCAATTCTACTGCTAGGTATATGCCCAAGAGAAATGAAAACATATTCTACTACTAGGTATATACCCAAGAGAAATGAAAACATATGTCCACACAAAAACTTGTACTCCAATATTTATAATGTTATGCATAATAGCCAAAAGGCAGAAACAACCCAGATGTCTATTAACTGATGAATGGTTAAATTAAAATAATATATGCATACAATGGAATATTATTTGGCCATAAAAGGGTTAAAGTACTGATACATGCTACAGCATAGATGAAACTTAAAAACATTATGCTAAGGGAAAGAAACCAGTCATAAAACAGTATACTTTGTATGACTGCATTTATATGAAGTGTCCAGAAGAGGCAAATATATAGAGACAGAAAGCATTTAGAACTTGCCTATGGCTAGGGTGTGTGAGGGATGAAGGGGTGATAGACAAAGGATATCTGATGAAAATATTCTAAAATTGAGTATGGTAATGGTTCCACAATTTGTGAATATATTAAAAATCATTGAGTTGCACTCTTTAAATAAGTGAATTATATGCTTCAATTTCAAGGCCTGTGCTTCTTTACATTAAAAAAAATTATGACCAAAAGGTAAAGAGTTTAGTCAATGATGACAATGAGTGCGAGGAAGGGAAATGGAGAGGGTGGTTAAAATCCACAAACGTCTATTGAGAGCCTGCTGTATGTTTTGTGCTAGGCTTTGTAGGGGAAACAAAGATGAATTAGATATGATTTTCTTGTTCCTAAAGAGTTTACATCTAGGAGAAATTTGATAGAGTAAGTGTCCAAGCTACTTGGGCTGAAGAGATGGAGGGAGAAGAGAATATCTATCCTGGAGTTTCTTGGCAAACTTGTATATTTCACAAGATTAAAAACATTTAAACATACTAGCCCAACTGATTATGTTCCCAACACTGGGTGATAGGTGGCTCTTTTTTTCTTCTCTGGTCAGGTCCATCTAAACTTTTAGAGTTTAGACCCTCCAACAAATGCAAACATCTGTTTATATTACGTGATTCTTCTTTCCTCTCTTCCTTTTTTTCTTCATCATCTCGTGATGATCTCCCACATCTAAATGGAAGGCTCAGAGTAGAGTTCTTCCTGACCCTAATGATATCAGACCTATCTCCTAGGACAATCAGAGTTTACCCTTTGTAGCTCCAAATTGGCCACTGGTGGTGCACAAGGCTTCTGTAGCCTTTTTATTTATTTTTTTAATAGAGCCAGTAATGCTCTGGATGACTCTGCAGTTAACTCTGGTCTGACCCTGCAGCCCAGTGGTTTTATTATCTGTATGTTTGGCTCTGGGACCTCTAGCTATTGTCGTTATTGAGACTATTTGTGTCTCCAGGGAGCCTCGCCTAAATCCCTGGCTGTTATCTGGCCTGGGTATGTGTGTCTAAGAAGTGAGTGCATTCTTGTCTGAAGTCTGTCCTGACTGCCTCTGATAGCAGCCATTTCGGACCTGACTTTACTGGGTACTCAGATTGATATGATTAAGATTAATGAGGCTTCCTTCCAGTCATGAACCTTTTCAAGGATAAACTTGTAAATCCAATGAGTTCTGAAGATGACTAGTTACTACTTACCTTTCAACCTTTAGGGGATTTGAGGAATGATTTATAAGCACTCCTTTTCCCTCCAACAACATCATTAGAAAGATATCATTAAAGATATGCGGCTCACATTATTATTCACAGAGGATATATTTTTATTAATAATAATTCATAAATTATATTTATGTGTTTGTATGAACGCTACTAATGCGTGGTGGTTTAATAAAGTAATTGCCAAGAAGGCAGGAAAACACACACCCTAACTGAAAAGTGTACATTTCTCATGATCTTTTCTGAATTGGACTTTTTTTTCAAAACATCCACTGAAATGGCCACATCAGATCATCTGCAAGAAACATGAAAATTACAAAATTGCACTAATGTAAAGATAAAGTTGGGAAAGGTATAAGAGTCCTGATTACGGAATAGCCCTTAGGTTATTGTGTATCTGCTCCTTCTAGAGAGCTAAGTTTTCCAGGTAACTGGCTGCTTGCCATGTAAGTATACTTTTCCATTAGTTTAACCAGTGCAATTTCCCTGGCTTTTTAAACTTTTTAAGTTAATCTTCTTTTAATGACTCAGAGTCATGCCGATGAATGTGGAGGCAGCATGACAGTGGAAAAAACACAGGCTCTGAAGGCAGCAGACCTGTGTTTGAATACTGGCTCCTTTAATAGCTGTGTGACCTTGGGCAAGTTTTTGAGTTCCAATTTCTCACCCATAAAAGGGGATGGCAGAATCAAATGTAACAGTTATGATTTGAAGATTAAATGATATAATGCAGTGGTTTTTAAGACTCTTTCACCCAAAATTCTTTTTATAAATTAAATTTCATACAGAGCCCCATTGCGAACAAATAAAATGTTCTGAGTTTTTAAAATCATTGCATCTAGCACAAAGTCTGACACCTAGTAGGTACTATTTAAATGACAGCAGTTTAGTATTAGCATCACTTAATGTGAAGCTTTTATTCATATTTATGCTTTTATTCTTATATCTGCTTTTTAATGTGGTTTTCTGTATTCCATCAAGCTGGCATTTATCTCTTCTCACTGTAATCATTGTATTTGCTCACTGAAACCCTACTCCCATCTTTTAATTTGCTTCTCTTTTCTAATCTGCTCTGGATTTAGAAACCAAGCAACCATGACTTAAATACATGTAAGAGCAACCAAGTTCCACACGAGGGTTTTAGAGTATGTGTGTGAATAAAATATATGATCACAGATTCAAACTTTGAAATACAAGTGTTGGTTATCCAGACACCTTTTCAGAAAATAGTGTGGTACAGTGAAAGAACAGGAGTTTGGGAGTTAGACAAATATGAGTCTGAACCTTAACTCCTCTACTTGTTAGCTGTGTGACCTTGGGCAAGTTACTTGATCTCTCTGAACCTCAGATTTCTCATCTCTAAAATAGAGAAAATAAAATCTATGTTATAGAATGACAATGATTAAATGAAGAAATATATGTAAACTGTATAGTGGAGTCCTAGACACATAGTAGGTGATACATAAAGTTTTATTCTCTTTCTTTACTTTGCCCTTCATTTTTATTTTCTTCCTGATTTTTACTGTATTTCTGGATGATTGAGTTACTATCTCAGGTGAGATATATGCTCTCTCATGGTATACATTTTGGAATTTGTTTGGATAGTGGTAGTGGTGATACCATAGAAGACTGAGACCATGAGAAGCTGAGAGATGAAGTCTGACTATAATTTTCCACCCATGCAAGTAAAAAGGAAGAAAAATGCCAAGATGATAAGGCAATTATCATTAGAGCATCAAAAATCAATAATATAAACATTGGTAATATATTACATATAGTTGCAAGTGTGGTCATCCTTAATCAGCCACTATTCTGAGTGCTTATCTTATTGGCCAATTGTTGACAAAATCTTGATATATTTATAAGCTGGAATCCAGTTATTTCAAGTATCATCAAGAGTTAAGGGTTTTGTCTGTTTGGACTTCATAAAAACTTTTAAAAGGATCTTTTGATAGTGACTAAATATATATTCTAAATATATATTTTTATTGATTTCAGAGAGGAAGGGAGAGGGAGAGGAAGATAGAAACATCAATGATGAGAGAGAATCATTGATCAGCTGCCTCCTGCACGCCCCACACTGAGGATCGAGCCTGCAACCCCAGGCATGTGCCCTGACCGGGATTTGAGCTGTGACCTCCTGGTTCATAGGTCGATGCTCAACCACTGAGCCACACCGGCTGGGTTAAATCTATATTCTAGAATGAACTATTTTTTAATCAAATAGTTAACTTAAACATAAATCTGTAAACACATCCATGGTAAAACATAATACAATTCCGACGTTAAGCACTGGTGTGGTGGCTCTTTCCTGGTCCTGTTGATTGCCTGGTAGTACACCATCTACCCATCTTCTGGGTCCCATACTGTCTGATAGTCCTCACTGTTCTACCTTCTTCAAATGCTTTTAACTGATCACAGAGAGTTTTCAGCTTCCCCGTCTGCAGTTGCTTAAAATTGTCTTTAATTACAGTCGGTGGAACTGTATTCCATAGCACTAGAAAAACTGTTCCCCATCTGCCCCTGACAGAACCATTTAAGGTGTAACATAGGAAGGTTCTTTTTTTTTCACTGTGCACCCTGCAAAATGCATACCACAACCATGCACTTTCTGTCTTGTCCAGTTTTGATGCCTGCTGCTCTCACTCGCTTGTTTATATTCTCTCTGTCTCTGTTTCTTTTTTTAAGGAAGAAAACAGTTTTCAGGTTGGAGCAACCTGAGAAGTCTTCTCCACTGTGCAGGAGTAATATAGTTCCTGTGTTACACCATATCCTTTTTTCTGACTGTAGCAAACTGGAGTATTGTTGTTTAGTTATTTCAGGCCCATATCTATGTGGACATCAAATTTCTAAGCACATTTACTGAATTATGAAAAATTTCTTAGCTATTTTTTCTTTGTTTTTATGTTTTTTACTCTATTGTTTCCTAGTGAAATTCAGATCATGGACCAAAAGGTTTTGTAACACAATCACTGAGGAAAAGAAAATTACTAAAGCTAAAAATTGGGGAAAGTATAAAAGAAAGAGGAAGTAAATTAGACAACTCGATTTGATTCCATTTAAAAACTTCTATGTTCATTTGAACCTGGTTTGTACAAATTCCAAGGTACTTTTCTGGGATTCTTAGTGATAAAGAAATGAGTTAAGCTTTCTTTAAAAAGTGAGTCTTTTTAAAGGTATGAAATCAGTCTTTTAAATTAAAAATCCATAACCTGATGGGGTCTCCACCATCACCACCAGCCATTCCTTCTAGTTTCATGCAACCCATGGAATAGTGGGGGGGGGGGGGAAAAAAAGCTCCAAACTTAGTATCAGGACATGGTTCACTTACTAGCTATATAACGTTGGCCAAGTCACTTAACCTCTCTGAACCTCATTCTGTAAAATGGAGATAACCTACCTTATAGGGATAATCTGATTAAATTCTGAAACCATAAACTGTAAAGCACCATGCAAATAACATTTTATTTTGAAGTTATCAGTTTCCATTCTTGTCTTCCTCGGTTTCCCTCCAGTGCAATCCTCCCAGAGCCAGTCCCCTTAGTGCTAACCGTGCCTCTTGCTCCAGGGGAAAGAGGACTACCCTCACCCACTTTGCTTATATTACCTCACTTAATCTTCAAAACAGCCTGTGAGTAGGTACTGTGAAGATTTGAATCCAGGCAGTCTGACAAAGTCATCATTCTTAAAGCTGTGGTGATTTGAGGTACCTTTCAGGCAGCCCTCAATACCTGTCACTCTTGCTGCCACGAAGGGAAAAGATTCTGAAAGGTTTGCTTTCAGGAGAATTCAAACTCAGCACTAGCCAGAAGCCATTGGTCAATCCAAGGGAGAGCCCTGGATACCTCCGGAATGGTGCCCTTCTGCATCATGGGGAGGATTCATAGGTGGTGGTGGCTGGCCCTGGAAAGACAACAGTTCGATGCAGGACCTCTCAGGGCACTTGAGAGATCTGAGACTAGGAGGCCTGGTGGACAGCAGTCCAGGGCAGCACTAGAAAACTGTGAAACCAGTAAGGCTTCCAGGCTGGGCTCCGCAGCCAGTCCAGGCCTCACACTGAACATCTCCAGATGGGCCTATATCTGAGCTGCTTTTCCTAGCTGGGCCAGAGGGAGGCCTGGGAGATCTGAGAGGGACAAGAGGCCCCAAAGTGGAGAAAGCTAGACAGGAAGTTTCCTAGCACAGCAGTGGCCGGCAGCAGCAAGAGGAGAGCTCTGCCCCGACCAGCTTTCAGTGTTCTATGAAGTGCAAAGATTGTGTCAGCATTTCCATTTTAAACCTCTAATTTCATAGGCTTACAGCTTAAGTTATAAAAATTCACTCTTGCCTGAAGTTTGGCATCCAGTCTCTTAGCAGTTCTTAAGCTGTGTGCTCAAAAATGGAGACATTTCTAGTTTGATACATTTGGGGTACTTCTATAAACATCCCCAAAACTTCATGTGGTAAAGTGGTTGGTGTACATTGCAGCAAAAGCCTGCCTCTATAAATTTGCAGAAACTGTTTCGAAAAAGTAATATTGTTCCATCAGGAATATGGATTTCCTACACGCGAACTAGGGCAGTGGAAGTGAGTGGAGTCCAACGTTACTGCATATTCTGAGTAACATGTCGAGTGACCATCACTGTCACTCACCACCAGGGACTGGAGCTGTTCTCACCTTAAAAGACAGTTGAATTTCCAAGTGGAGGCAGCTTTGTAGAGGGTTGAAGTCAGATTTTTCCAAGTTATGTGACCTTGACCAATAGATATTTAAACCTCAGTTTTACTTTCCATTTAGGTTTGGTACAAACAGAAAACAGTGTAAGTCAACACAGCCTGACATATAATAGACTGACTTTATTGGTAGCAACTTACTGGTAACTCAGAGACATGAAAGTATCTATAGTAGTTAATAGTAAAAATTCTTCTAACCTCTTCACTTTAATATCCCCACTCATTCTACTCTTCCCGTAATACCTCTCACTGGCCACTAACTCTAGGAAAGACATTCAAAATATATGTAAAATTGAAAAATTACCTCCCAAGAAAAGACTCTCAAGAGTGACATGATAAATCCCAAATTTGAGAAATCAGAGAATTGGCAGCTGAGGGAGAGGAGCACTGACAGTAACTTGGGCATATGCCCCAGCTGAAGGAAGGGCAGAGCAGGAACTGGGCAGCCACCATCTAGGACAGTGATGGTGAACGTGTGACACGCGTGTCAGAGGTGACACGCAAACTCATTTTTTTGGTTGATTTTTCTTTGTTAAATGGCATTTAAATATATAAAATAAATATCAAAAATATAAATCTTTGTTTTACTATGGTTGCAAATATCAAAAAATTTCTATATGTGACACGGCACCAGAGTTAAGTTAGGGTTTTTCAAAATGCTGACACACTGAGCTCAAAAGGTTCGCCATCACTGATCAAGGACCTCCCCATCCCCGGCAGAAGGTTGCCCCTGGTTCCCCAACAGTCCAGGAGACTTGGGGAGTCAAGGCTTATCTCTGGGGAGAAAGGCCATGTCTGGCTGTGGCGCCTGGTTTGGGAGCAAGGAGAGGAATCCATGGCTCTGAGCCCCAACCCCACACTGCCAACACGATTTCTATCTCTAGAAACAAGGTTTCTTTCTATCAACAAAGGCATTTTCAGAAAAGTCTTTTTCATTAATGGAGGCACTACTGAAATGTTCATGGAACATTTAGGGGTCAGTCAAACCTGAAATTTAACTTTTACTTTTTAAATGTCAAAAGCAAACTGCAGATCTACCAACAGTTAACAATTTTACCTCTGCTGTCTAATCCTTTTATCCACTGTAAATTCCATTCCAAAGGGAGTCATTAAGGCAAAGGAAAAGTGTTTGATGAATACTAACTGATTAGGGAGGGGAAGTTAGTAAGGTTCCTATGAAAGCAAATGCATTTCTAAGCCTTTAATACTATTTCTTCCTTCAAAAATTTAAATTATACATTCAAAGGAATGCATATAAAGTATATATGAGGCAGAAGAATGAGATAAACACTTATGTACCAAAACACAGGCTAAGAATAAGAACACAGTCCCATACCACCAGGGACCTGCATGCTCCTTTCCCATTTCAAATTCTGCTCCCTCTTTCCTGAATGCTGTGTTTATTACTCCTTAACTTTTCTTTAGCGTGTGGCTCATCTATGTGAGTACATATCCCTAAACTCTGCTGCTCAGTTTTTTATTTGAGCTTTATAAAAATGGTGTCATACTGTATGTATTATTCTGCAACTTCTTTCATTCAATGCACTTGCAGTATTCACCCATGTCGATATACATGGCTAACTTCATTTTCACTGCTATGTAATAGTTCATTGACTGCACTCAACTGTATTTAACCCAGTGTTTTGCTATTGCACAGTTCTGCTTTGGACCCCAGGGACTATAGCAAGAATTTCTCTGGGGATTTATTTCTGCTGGGTCCTAGAGTTCACACATCTTCAATATCCCAAATAATGTCAAATTGTTTTCCAGCCACCAACAGTGTGTGTTTGTTCCAGTTGCCCCATATCCTTTCTAATTCTTGGTTTTATTTGACACTTTAACTTTTGGCAATTAGTGAATGTGAAATGTTATCTTTTTCTGATTCATTTCTCTGATTTCCAATAAGGTTAAGCATCTTTCATGTTTTTATCAGTCAATCATATCTATTCTTTTGTGAGGCACATGTTCAAGTCTCTTGCCCAGTTATCTTTGAAGTTGTTTGTCTGTTTCTTAGTCATTTTAGAAACTACCTATATGTACTATAGTCTTATCACTTGATGTGTTGCAAATATATTACTGACATGTCTCTTGTTATTTATGCTAAGTTTTAATATAGTTTGTCTTTGTTCTTTTCTTACATAATTGTTTCTCTGAGGAGGAAAAATAAGCTGAATTTAGTTCACCCTTAGTGAGTGGCTCCCCTAGGGCCTCTTGGACAGTACTGGTTGGGACGAATCTGGAGTTGATTCAGTTCATTTTACACTTTTCTTTTTCCGAAGCAGGAGTCTGTCTCTAGAGGCCCTCAAAAAGTACAGGCTTTTGTTGATAACTTTCACCTGTTCCAGGGGAATTCTGCTTAGTGTCAAACAGCCATTTGAATCTCAAAAATGTTTGTGTGTTTTTTTTGTCGTTTCTGAGAATCAGTAAGAAATTGTAAAAAGGAATGCTTACCCTTATTTAGGGTTCAAGTGGTATGGAAAGATGGAGCTAACAAGCCTGGTACCTGAACCAAGTTTTAATAATTATCCAACGTGTATGCTCTCTGGTCCTCAGTCTTCTTGTCTATTTATGAAGACACTTGTCTTTCTCCCTTGTGAGAATCAATAAGATGATACAGAACTCTCAACAAGTGAGGAAGAGTAGTCCTTTAACAGCAGTCAACCTCTCCAGCCCTTGGCCAAAAACTTTTCCTCTGCCACTCTCCCCAGACTCGCATCTGCACATTTGGCCTATGTAAAGACTGGTAGAAAAATAATTGTTGGCAAGAGCTTCTGATTTTAATACTCAGGAATATTAATACCATGTACTTAACCATCCCAACTCAACTTACCCATCATGCTCCATATATTTGTCAAATGAAAAGCCAATATTATTTTCACAGGCCCAGAATCTTAGGGAGGATCACTTTGGACAAAGGACAACTGGACATTCTGATTTTCATGTTGTTAATCACAAAGTTTCACTCACAAATGCCACAGACTTTCATTCATATTCTCTCTCTCTCTCTCTCTCTCTCTCTCTCTCTCTCTCTCTCTCTCTCTCTCTCTCACACACACACACACACACACACACACACACACACACACAAACACACACCCTCCTGCACAGATATTTCTTAGTTACTGTAATCTACTCAGAATAGCCACCTATGATCAGAATGAATCAGGAACTTGGTTAAAAGTTTCCAATTTCATCTTTTCTGCTCTTTGTCACAATTTAAGGAGCTTTCTACTTGATCAACTTTTCATCAATTGCCCTCGCCCTGACTAGCAACAGGATTTGTGATCTTGGTAGAGTGATGAGATGCCCTAGCATCTGTGCTGCTCATTCTTCCTTTAGTCAAATGTACTTTTTAGTAAACATACCAACCTCCTGGTCACCTAGGATCTCAGATCATTTTTGTCAGCCGTTCGTTCCTTTATTTTACAATCTTTCCTGCTTGATCAGTTGCACTTGTTCATTTATCACGTTCCCATTCTGAATTACTTCAACAAGTTCTTCATTCATTCATCTGATCAAAAAACATTGTGTTAAGTTTTACATTTAAAAACGTACTCTTAGCCCTGACCGGTTTGGCTCAGTGGATAGAGCATCGGCCTGCGGACTCGAAGGTCCCAGGTTCGATTCCGGTCAAGGGCATGTACCTTGGTTGCGGGCACATACCCAGTAGGAGGTGTGCAGGAGGCAGCTGATTGATGTTTCTCTCTCATCGATGTTTCTAACTCCCTATCCCTCTCCCTTCCTCTCTGTAAAAAAAAATCAATAAAATGTATTTTAAAAAATAAAAAATAAATAAAAAATGTACTCTTAATTTACTCTTGCAGAAATTAGTTATAGTTTTAGTAACTCGTAGCACATTTATCTGTTTTTCATTGGTATGCACATTACTTTTTATTATATATACATTCAGATACTTCTACCTCATTCACCTTTCATTAATATCAAAGCCCTCCCTTGATATAGTGATTTTCAATGTTTCTCAGCCCTCCCTTGATATAGTGATTTTCAGTGTTTCTCAGCCCTCCCTTGATATAGTGATTTTCAATATGAATCAGAACTCCAATAGTTCTTTGTATATACAACTCTATGGCATGTGTCTTACATTGCTTTGTGTCATAGTTATGATTTTACTTGTGTTATCTCCTCTTCTAACCTATTAGTGCAACCTAAGTGTCTTCCTGCCCCCTTTCAAAGATCGCTTGCTTCTGATATCCTTGAGGAAAGGGAATTGTGTTTCAGGGGTACAATCTTGAGTTGTCCTTCCTCCACGCTGCAGCTACCAGCCACACTGGCTCCAGGAGGGGCTGTGGAGAAGGTTTCATTTCTTTTTATTGCCCGCACCCTTCATTTCTTTCAACACCATCTATGCAAGGCTGTTATGGAAAGTATATTTCTATGGGAGTCACAGGAGAGCTAACAACATAGCACAGCAAACAACTTGGGATGTGAGCATCACCGTCCTGTGGTCTTCAGGCCATCCCTATTACAGAGAATTTTCCCCCAGAAAAAAAGAAACTTTCTTTTCTTCAGTTCTAGCTTACTGCCATCTTGTTAGGCCCTCTTTTCTCCATGGTCCTTCCTCATAACTCCAGATATCTCTACCCTGTGGTCCCACCCCATTTCTTTCACAGTGAGTCTTCTCCCTTTCTTCCACAGAGAAATTCAGTTCTCTCTTTGTCTAGCACATACAGGCTGTGCTTTTCTCAGCCAAAAAGTCCCATCAGACTGTCTAGGGCGGGGGGATAAAATGGATACATATGTAATACCCTTTGTAATACTTTAAGCAATAAAAAAAAATAAAAATAAAAAAATAAAACAACTTGAAGAAAAAAAAAAGTCCCATCAAAGTACTTTCCTATCTATCCTAAAAATCAATTTTTCAACTTTCCTATAGTAGTAGGCTATTGTTGTTTTTAATAGCAATTTTTTTTTTTACCACTACAAACATGAAGACCATACCTTATTTCATGTCATTCCTAGCGCCTTGCACATGAGAACTTCTAATTTTGCTATTCACTCTTTTGGCCTTGTGTAACAAAAACATCTGCGTTTCAATATATGCAATAAGGAAAGGGGAAGAAAAGGAAGGAGACAACATTCACCCCAAGGTTTCTAGCTTAGGTGACCAGGTAATTAGTAAATCATCAACTTCTGCTTAGGACTTGCAGGAGGAAGAGCTTTTATGGTGAGGAAAAGAGTTCAGTTTTGAATATGAAAAGTTTGAGGTATCCATAGGACATTAGGCAACAATACCCAGAAGGCAATAGAAATACAGATATTGATACTCAAGAGAGAAGTGATTTGTCTCTTGATTTCTGAATCATTAATGTATAAGGGCCCAAGTTAAGCTATAACAGAAGTCATGCAGAAATCAAAGGAAGAAAAACTATAAGCTGTATAGGAAAAACTTGTTTTGAAACATCAGTAAATGGTGGAATTAGACACTCCTCAAGAACCTTAGATAACATAATTATCATCCAGAGCTTATTATTAAATATGTTTAAGATAATTCAACACATAAAAAGGAGATCAGAAAAAAAGCAATATTTCAAAAAAGAGTCTAAACTGAATTGAAAAGGAATCAAATTGAATTTCAAGGAATGAAACATATTTGTTAAAAATGAGAGTTTTTACTGATTCTGTGAAAATGGAGCATCTTAGTTAAAAAATAAATAGCCCTACCTGGTTTGGCTCAGTGGATGGAGCATCGGCCTGCAGACTGAAGGGTCCCAGGTTCGATTCAGATCAAGGGCATGTACCCAGGTTGCAGGCTCAATCCCCATTGGAGGACATACAGGAGGCAGCCAATCAATGATTCTCTCTCCTCATTGATGTTTCTATCTCTCTCTCCCTCTTCTTTCCTCTCTGAAATCAATAAAAATATATTTAAAATAAAATAAAATCAATAACCCTGACCAGTTTTGCACAGTGGTCAGAGTGTGGACCCATGGAACCAAGGCTTGTAGGTTCAATTTCCAGTCAAGGGCATGTATCTGGGTTGCAGGTTTTGATCCCAGGCCCCAGTTCACTTGCACTTGTGTGCAGGAGACAACCAATTGATGTGCCTCTCTCACAACGATGTTTCTCTCCCTCTCTCTCTCACTCCCACTTTCCCTCCGTCCCTCCCTTCCACTCTCTCTAAAAACCAGTGGAAAAATATCTTCAAGTGAGGAAATAAATAAATAAAAGGTTTTAACCCTAGAATCATAAACATGACCCCTGATTATTATCCTTTCCAACTACAGGCATCAAGCAACCTTCCGTCTTTGGTTGTGACATGCTTCATGCCAGCAGACATGGGATAAGCAGGAAATGTTCTGAATGAGCTGGGCATTCCTATCAATTCATCTCTAGGACATTTGTCTCTCTTAAATGTTAAGTGCGGCATTTTTAGTGAAATGCCACCAGGAGAGTAAGGTTCAAAAATGACCCAGTGAAACAGAAATTCAGAGGGAACTTTTTGGTGGCCAAGCAGTTGGCCCGGGAGTTTTTTGGGGTGTGTGTGTGTGTGTGTGTGTGTGTGTGTGTGTGTGTGTTTTAATGCCAACTGAGCGAAATAAGCCTCATTTTGTTGCTTTAGGCTTAGGTTGTGTTGCAGGCCGGTGAGATAATTCTCCATATTTAATTTCCCCAAGTTGAATAGTTGAACCGGCACAGGTCTGGAGTCAGATCTGGATTTAAATTCTGGTTCCACCAGATAGTGCTGTATGTGGCCCAGCATGGGCCTCCCATCCGAAGGTGTCTCTCCCCTCCCACCTCCAGAACCCTTAACAAAGCCTGAGTACATGCCTGAATTGTGCTTTTGCCCATCTGAGTCCTAAGCACCCTCATGAAATAGTAACGGCAGCCATCTACAGTCACTGTGCCAGTCACCGCTCCAGAAGTCTTATGTACATTACTTCATTTCAACCCTCACCATAACCCAGAGATACCCATAAATATAGTTAACTGTCCCTACTGTATTTGCTCAAGGTCACATGCTATCAATTGTGCTGGAAATGAGATTTGAACTTAAGTCTATTCTAGGTTCTTTCCACGACACTAAGTTGCCGGACTTATGCTTTATTTCACTACTTAGTACCTTCAGCTTCCAACTGAACAACATGTTTTCATAAACTTTGAAGACTATCAAGTAAATGAAAGGGCTCGGCTGGTTTTCTTCCAGGTGGCTCTGTAGTCTTCATGAGACCATGTTTCTGTTGCAGGTCTGGCTGCTCCCCTCAGCTGTGCGCTGCTGCCCGCTCCTGTGTAAGCCCTCATCCAGGACAGGCTTTACTGATGCTGCGGCCGTTGGCGAGGATGGAAGAAACCGGTAAAAGATGGGGTCCTGGGGAGCCATCCCGGGTAGAGCTGGGTTTCTATGCACCAGCACATTTGTGGAGTTAACCAGTACAGGGACATGCTGTTCTTTGTGTAAACAAGGCAAAGCACACGTGTCTGAATGTAATTCCGACAGCATCGAGGTCATTTAGAGCTGGTGGAACTCTATTTGTCTTAGGAAATCTCGAAAACTTTTATAGGGAATTCGGAAAATATTTTCAGCCAGCAGGAAAGATAAAATCCCTGCACACAAAGTACAGGCATGGGCCCAGAGACTGAACAGACAGACTGCTGTAAAACTTCCCATTTAATAAGGCATTAAAATGCCATCGACCTGGACACATTAAAAAAAAAAAAAAAAGAGCTATGAAAACAAATACCATTCAAATAATTAGGATCTTATGCCTGAGGCCAGCCTTGATGCCAAGCAGGGACTTCCCTGCAGGATTCAGAGCTGAGCTGATCCCCAAAAGAAGGAACGGACTGAGACACAGACAGCTCTGCGCCCGGGACTTTGCCAGCCCTTCTCTGTCTCCTGCCCCTTCATGCGGAAGGCAGTGCGTTTGAAATGTCTCCCTCCCCGCCATCCTCTTGGGTGACTTGACAGTCCAGCAGCTCAAGTGGGGGTCCCGTGCATCCTCCGGGGATTTACCGACTTGCTTTGGGGAAGGGCTGCGAGTGCATTCCCTAAGGTGGCCGTGAGGTTAGGAGCTGGGGACGTGAGCCTTTCTTTTCCATAAAGGACTAGGAGGCGTTTGAAAGCCCACTCTATTTGGTAAATATGCTCCAAATTGGGGTGAGGGTTGGAGAGTAGGCATTTGTTTAAGAACGGAGCTGTGAGGGGAAAAAGATGTCTTTCACTAGCTCCTGCAAATACGGAAGCTGCTGTGGAGCTATTTCCGGCCGCCCAGGCTTCTGCATAGTTGAAGGCCAGGTGCACAGCAGCACATTTCATTGCCTGCCTCCCCCAAGGGCTCAGGCCCAGGAATTTGAAAAATAAAGGACTTGCCTTCTTATTATTTCTGGAGTGATTACTGGTTTGTTTGAGGTCACTGTGCAGAGTTGCCTGTTATGAAATGATGCTTAGCAGGTCTAACAGAATTTCAAATCAGATTATGTCTCTGGTACATAATCTGTATTTTTTTGCCTTTTTATTTCTCTTCTTTTAAATTTTCATATGAATTTGTATCACTTACCAGTAACTTTTCTTAAAGAAGTCTGTTGAGAAACCTGTGGCTATCTGAATATGTTTCCCATACTTTATTTCCTTTTCTTCCAATTAGAGGGTAATCACCAGCAAAATTTGAAAATGAGAGGGCGGAGAAAGGGAAAGAAAAAGAAAGGGAGAAAGGAAAAAGAATGAAAGAAACATAATTAAAGTCTATGCATTTTCTGGGGTTAATTTGAATTGGGCCAGTTGGTTTCATTTTGCAACACAAAAGAAAAATGCAGGCCTTAGGGCCTAAAACTTTCATTAAATTCAGCTTTGGTGAGTTCTAATAATACAGCGGTTTATTAAAAGCGTGAAAAATGTCATTGCCGAGGCCTTCCCTAAGCAGCCGCCTCACGTCTTGGGTATGACTCATGCTTCCTCCATGGCTGCCGGAGCTGTAAAGTTGTGGGCAGGATATTTAAGGTCCAGTGAACCAGCTTGTTGAATCTTTCTTGCCATTTGGCTGGGATCGTGTCCCAATTAGCCATCTTGCCATCCAGAGCAGTAGTAGCTGGACAGCAAAAGTGAGAGGAAGGCTGGTGCTTAGGGCTGTTGTAAATGATCAGTTCAAAAGAGTAGCGTAAAACGTAGGACTCAGTCCACGGCAGGAGTCTGCTGGAGGAAATGAAAGGATCAACAACCCGAGAGGAGCACTGTGGCCGATTGTTCCCGACCACAGCCACAGGCTTTTCTGTGTGTGCCGGAAATTGACCTCCGCAAAAGCTGAGGATGCAGGCAGGGCAAGGATAATGATAAGGCAGGTGATGATGCTAAATCACCCACCTCAGAGCTGATAGGATTGCTCAATATCTTGGCCACCATACCCCATTTTTAGTCTATAAAAAGCAGTGTTTTGTGAGAGTTTTTTGTTTTTTTCCATGAAAATGCAAAAATGAGCATGGGCTGGTACTAATTGGGCCAACAGGAGGTTTTAATTGCAATCCCTTTCATTTCTTACTAAGTATTTTGATGCAGAGCATCTCCTCTGGCCCAAGAACTGCGCCTCAGAGGTTGGCAACACAGATATTACTCATCCCTTTTTATAAATGAGGAAACCGAAGCCAAGAAAGACTGAGGGATTTGTCCAGCACCTCCAAGAAGCTAGTGGCAGAGTTGGGACTTTCAGCAGTAGATTAATTCCCACTATCACTGAGTTTGGCAGTGGGTTTTGGGTAAAGGAGTGGAAAACTCAGGCGGTCCCTTCCTGGAGGCACTGGTGAAGATGGCTGGCTTCTCTGTTGGAGGGATACCCTTTCCTAAGTGTCCTGAATCCTAGATGAGCCCCAAACCCCTGGAAATGTGAGGTGCTCAGAGGGCTGGATGGAGCAAGCAGGATTCTTCCCAGCATGGCCCTCCCGCCCCTGCTTGGCATTGTACACCTAACTGCACATAGATCTAGGCTTTGGCATCTGTTAAAGGAGGCTTAACTGTGAGACAGGAGAAGCAATAAAGTCCTGAAAAGCAATAAAAGGAATTTCCCAGGAAAAGAAGGCTCACATCTTTTAAGCATCTGAAATGAAACCTGTGCAGACTGGCATCTCATCTTGGGGGAGGGGGCAACTTGAAGTGAGCACTTTATTACCCCCAATTAACATGTGGAGAGACAGAGGCTCCCAGAGATTAGGAAGACTCTAATGGGTGTAGAGCGCCAGGCCCATTCTCTCTCCACTTCCTCACTGTGCTTCTCCATCCCAAGCTCTGGTAAACCATTGTGAGGAGGTCATGGGGAGCCCAGAGTCTCACAGTGAATTCTCTTTCATCCTGTAGTCTCCATGCCTTTTTATAATAATAATAATAATAACAACAACAACAACAACTATTATTATTATTTCAACTCCCTTCAGTGACAAGCTTTAAAGTACATACTCCCAATATACTACTTATTATCTATATATTTACTTATAAATTATACACACACACACACACACTAGTGTACTGGTATAGACTCAGATATTGGAAAAGGATGTGATTAAAATAAATAAAGAAGTTCTAATATTTCCTTTCATTACCCTACTTTGGAGAGAGTCCTGCTGTAGAGTCAGACAGAGTCCTCCTAGTACTAAGAAAGTCATGATTGCAGACATTGTTCTTGGAATCATAGACCTTTAGTGCTGCCAGGGGTATGAGGACCTGTAAGGAAGAAGGGAAAGGAGGCTCAGAAGCAGGGCAAGTCCCAGGACTAGCATGCGACGGGACTGGGACTAGGACCCGCATCTCCTCACATCCAGTCCCAAGCACTTTTCACTGCTCTATATTGATATCAAAAGAAGCCAAAAGCTCATTTTCATGGGCTAGAAAATTGCATTTGGGTCTCCAGTGTGATAGGCCAGAACTAATGCCTGCGCCTTCTTCACTGCTGTGTCTGGAGTAAATTCAGGTTCATCAACTGCCCTGAAGATACAGCCCTTGGCCGTTCAGTCTGGGCCACAGAGCATGTGGGCCAGGCCATTAGCACGTGGGGTCTAAGGAGAAGGCTGTGCTGTGCTATATTTGATCCTATTAAAAGCAGCTCACATAGTTTCCATCATTCCTAATGGAGCCACGTCATTTTACAGACCCAGCCCTTGCTTCAGGCACCCCAGCTAGGAATTCTTGGTGGTAAAGAAAAGTGGCTCCAGAACAAGCCTCGCCAGAGTCCTCCCAGGGAAGCACATGTGATCAGGAACTGGGGAGGCAAGGCTCTGCCGCCCATGCCAAGTGGGGCTGGGGGCATCCCCACAGCACTTTAAGCAGCTGTTTGGCTCGAACTATCCCAGCCTGATGGAGAGGATGAGACCTGATGCGGTGACAGCCCCTCCTTTGATCAGCCTGCCTCTCTGTGAGGGGGAGGGCCGTAGATAACCCAAGTTATGCCCCCGTTGTGGGTAGTTTCAGTTGGTGGAAGTGATTGTAACTCTAAGTGCCACAAATTATTCAGTAACTTATGTTTAGAGGAGTCCCCCAACTCTTTGGACCCAAATCTAAAGAAGGTTCCGAGTAGAGCATACCGAGGAGCTCATGGAGCTCAGTAGCTCATGGTCAGGTGGGCTGGTGAGGGGCTCGTCAGGCACCTGGTAGGGAGAGAGGTGCAGCTGGGAAGGGATGAAGGACTAAGGAGCACCATCACTTTCCAAGCATGCACCTCTCCTATGTGCTTGACATAGGGAATCCATGTTGGGGGGCTTTTTGTCTTTGGTTTGGTTTTTCTCTTCTTAAGAGAGAGACAAGGCTAGTCCTATCTTGTCTTAGGCTGAGTGGTCTCCGTGGAAGGGTTTGCGGGAGGGAACAATTTGGAATCCCTGAAAGAGAAAGAGATGTAGGGACATGGAGAGCAGACACTGGAAACGACCCTGATCTCGTATTCCTGCAGCTCATATGCTCCTAGGAAGCAGCTGGCTAAGACATCAGAGAGCTGATGAGCATCAGGCTCTGGATGTAGACCTATAGGGCAGGAGGGGCTCAGATCGCTTATCACTCGGGGGTATAGCAGAGGGCCCTGCTTCCTCAGCACACCCCTGGTGGCGTGGCAGCCACAGTAGAGGGCTCAGGCCATGCTCAGCTGAAAGCAGTCATGGGTGCAAGCAGCAGTTTACCCCAGCGGCCTCCTCAGGCAGTTCCTTGGCTCCACATGACTGAGCAGCCATAATAACCCCAGGAGTGCAACCTGAAGCTCCGCAGCCTCACACAGCTAACACTAGAGAGTGGGCAGCCCAGGACCAAGGTGCTACCAGGCCTGATGGGAGAGAGGAAAGGTGAACAGATATGTGCTGTTTAGGAGGTAGACTGTGTAATTTGGCACGTGGGCAGGTAGGGAGTGGAAGGAGTCAGCGCAGATGCTTGGGTGTCTGGTTTGAGCAAGGGGACAATAGTTGGTATTGCCATTCACCAGACAGAACGCAAGGGGAGGTTGGGAGGGGATGATGGTTTCAGGTTTAAATAGGGTGCACTGGAGATCCTGACATCTCCAGAGACGGTCTCAAGAGGGAAAGGAGGAGCTGAGGAAAGATACAGCATCACCCAGGGAGAGTAGCTAGTGGGAAGGGAAGGCTAAAGCCCCAGACCTTGAACCACAGCAGCATTACCGGAGGAAGAGGAGGCGTCTTGAGAGGGAGCACCTGAGTGTCAGGAGAAAACTAGTAGGGCAGTAGGGTGAGGAGGGTGAGCGGCCCAGAAGTCAGTCTCCTCTACTTGATGGGCAGCAGCCACCACTTCCCAGAGTTGCTGCCATAGCATTCGGGCACTGTTTCTTCCGCTCTTCTTTTATTTCAGGCACTTCTATAATCACAACTTCTTTTCCTTTTTCCTCTAAATCTTTTAGTTATAGAAGTAATACAGGCATATTATAATAAGTCAAACAAAACAGATGTATGAGGGAACTATCTAAAACAATTCCTCCTACATCTTCTCTGTGCCCCTAACACACACACACACACACACACACACACACACTCACAATCACACTCACAATCACACTCACAATCACACTCACAATCACACACACAAATACATGGTACAGGCTCACACATCACTCACACACATACAGACTCACACATCACACACATACACCACACAAATAAATATATGTGCACACACACACACAGAGAGAGCTTTTTGCTTTGTATTTTACATAAATGGGAGACCGTAAATATTACTCAGAAATTTTTTTACATAATATATAATGGATATATGTACTTATATATTTCAATCTCTTGTTGATTGCTATTTAATGATCTATTGTTTGGCTACACCAGTGTTTTTTTTTCTTTTCAAATATTCTTGAGTCCATACTCTTTTTTCACTTAGTTTTAAATCAATTCCCCATGTCATTAAATGCACTTTGTAAACATAATTTCAGTGATTATATCATATTCCAGAATATGAGTATATCATCATTTACTTAACCACAATTTACTTCCTGCCAATTTGGAG
This sequence comes from Myotis daubentonii, assembly GCF_963259705.1. NCBI lineage: Eukaryota > Metazoa > Chordata > Mammalia > Chiroptera > Vespertilionidae > Myotis > Myotis daubentonii. Next base: position 35,796,925 of record NC_081855.1, on the reverse strand, counting down.
CTATTCAAAATAATACCACAATGAAGATTATAGAGCAGTAAGCTGTGTTCACATTGCTGGTTATTTTCTTTGGGATATGAACACTTTTAGAGCCTTTGTCCATGCTACCAAATTGCTTTTTCCAGAAAGACTATAGCAAGCTCAGCAATGATTGAGAGAGACTCCCTAAATGTTTGTTAATTTGCTAGATAAAAGTGATATTTAGATTATTAGTGAGGTTAAGTTTGTTCGGGTTGATCAACCATTTGTAATTCTTCTTCTAAAATGACCTGATAATGGCACCCATTGCTCTCCTCTTCTAAGTCCCCCTTCCTCCCTCCCCACCAGCCCTGCCCCAGCCCCAAGCCTCCTGCCCCAGAGGTTCATTCCCCGCCCTGGACTCCAAGGTGGCCCTCCCCCTCCTGGTTCTGCACCCTTTGCCTCTGCTCACAAGCCTCTCCCATTCCCTCCACAGCCTCATCGCTGGTCTCTCTCTCTGCTTCTGGGCCTGTGGGTGCCCCCTTGCTCTGCCTCCCTCACCCTCTGCACCAGAGAACCAGCTGGCTGCTTGGGTCCACCATCAGACAGGCCATTGCTGACCTGGAGCAAGCACAGCAGGGCCCAAGCAAATGGGGGGCTCCAGTCGGGGTCTAACCCACTGGGACTTGGCACAACTCTGTCTCATCTTTTCCTCTCCCCATTATTCTAACTCAGACTTTAATTTTCACAAATGATACAATTTGGTGGTTTGGGGTTTCTGCAGGAGAATGTCTGTGATCCTCAGAGCACGGGGCCTGTTTGCCCTTGTTAGGGAAGAGGGACTCTGGACGCTCTGCAGGCCCCGTCAGGCTGTGGTAATCAGCCGGGGCCGTTGGAGCTGCAGAGTGTAAACCTGGGCCTTCTTAGTGAGGCTTTGCAGAAATCCCACTGGAGAGTTTTCTGCCCCTGCCCTGTCTACTTTCTTTCATAATGATAAATGGCTGAAAAGAAAACTATCTAATCTCCCAACTGCTTGCTTTTTTTCTACTCTTTCTTCAAGGAGAGAAGGAAGAACACGGTCACATAAAACAGAGTCCTTCATCGCCTGCTTCTCAGGAGACAGTTCTTTCCCTTTTCATCCAGGGCCTGTTTCTGATCTGTGATGGGCTCGCATTGAAAGCTCCAGCCGGGCCCTCTCTAATCAGCTGCGACAGACGCTGCAGTTGCTTGGGTCGCCCATTGAAATTGAATTGATTACCTGGCCCCTTTGCCATTTTGTTCTGCACACAATTGCTTAATAGCTGTCACCTTGGCTTTCTGTCCCAGCCGGCTTAGGGCTGACTGGTTCCCATTACTGGGGATGGCCAGTGCAAGTTCACCACCTTTACAGGATGGCCCTGATTGATTCCGTATGCCTCCCAGACCTGAAACGGATTTGCATAGGAGGGAGGAGGGCCTTGGTGGGGGATAGAACAGAAATCTCTTGGCCTCGGGAACTGCCAGGTTTTGCTGTGGAGCTCACCATATTTGAATCATTACCGGGGCTTCTTGTCAGGGATCCGGCCTCTGCTGACATCGCTGCTAATGAATTTGTAAATTTTTAAAAATACAGAACAACCCAGCCTGTTCTAACCTTCGCTGTCGCCACCTGCTGCCTGGGTGGTGGCAGCAAACAGGATTCTCTGGCCTGAGCTGGTGCTGGTCTTAGAGAAGACAGTCCCACCCTCCCAGCCCCGCTGCTGCCTGCCAAGCAGGAGGACTGGGCCTCGGAGGGAGACATCTTTCAAGTGAAATCCTTTGCACTGGGAACTACTTCAATTAGACAGCAGGGGGAATGTTAACATGCCCTCCGGCCTTTTAAGTGGGTTTTAATTTTATGTTGTAAGATAAGACACTGTGAGGCCGGGGCTGCTGCTCCTCCAGCAGGCTCCATTAGTGGGGCCAGCCGGGGCCTCTTGACCCCCTGAGGCCTAGCAGAGGCTGGAAGTTGGTTTTGTTTTTTAACAATTTGTCAGCCTGACCCAGCTTCTCTCTTCATTCTCCCTTTTGTGATCCCAGGCTCCTCTGCTGTGGGAGAGCAGTTGGGTGGCTGAGCCTGGACCAGCCTTTCCCAGTGCCTGGCCCTGGGCTGGAGAACAGAGCCCTGGGGCTGCCTGCCGATGGCCTCACAGATGAATGTTCATCGTTCTTTTTTTATTTTTTTCCTGCCCAGGCAGGGCACAGCAGAAGCAGACCCTTTTCATGTGGCAGGTTTCTGGCCCGATGATGTATGGCCTGTTGGCGCTACTGAATAGTGCCCTTTGTTCCCGGGTATCCCATGTGCCCCCTTTTTATTGACTTGTTGATTCAGAGGGGCCGGAAAGTTCCACAAATCCCACTGCAGGCCTTGCTCCAGCCATACCCAGGTGGGGAAGACCAAGGACCTCCTGCTTCCCAGAAAGCTGGGAGGAAGCTGTGAGCTGCCTAAAGGCAAAACACCCCTGTAGAAGCAGCTTTCTTTACCTGGGACCCAGGCAACTGTGTGTCTGGTGTGAGTCTGGGAACCCACAGCCGGCTCCCAGCCCTCTGCCTGGATTCTAGAAGGTGCAGAGTATCCCAGGATGCAGTCTTCACCCAGAAAGAAAAGAGCAGAGCAGGTGTGAGTTAGGAAGAGCCCCCTTCCCTGTGCCCTGAACCAAGTTAAGTTTTCCTCTGTGATCAGCAAGCCCAAGGTGGGAACCAACAGCAAGGGAAGAAGGGGCCTGGCTTCCTCCTGTAGGAAGAAGTCCAGTCAGGGAGAAACCCTAGAGCCACAAGGGCAGGACTCTGAGGAAACAGAAGACAAGGTTGACTTTGTGCCCAGCCGGAAATCTCATCCTAATCCTGATGAGGACGGGATTGGAAAGGTACCAGCCTGCACTGGAGATGGTGGATGACAGTGAGCGGCTTTGGAGAAGGAGCCATGAGGGGTAGGGCAAGAGGCAGGGGGTGGTTAGGAGGGAAACCCAACAGCACTTCCGACACCAGCGTCTCTTCTAATCTAGTGGGATGACTCCGCACTGGATTTCATCTCCCTTTTCCCTTCCACCTGTGGCCAGGCTTCAGGGATCTGGCTGGGGAGTGGGCAAGTGGAGGGAGGGCTCCATTAGGCCTACTCGTACTCCTCTCTGGGTGCAGGTGGCTGGTGAGCTCGGAAAGCCTTCGTCTCCGATGGAAGCTGCTTTTCTGAAGCAGCTGCACAAACCCCACTAAGGATTCCCTACAGGGGAGACCACCTCCCCCAAACCACCAGGTTGTGTGTTGGCTACTAAAAGGGAACAGCCTCTTGGGCACTGCCTACCCTGCCCCTCTGGGGCCTCTGTGGGCCCTGGGACCCAGACCCATCATCTGAAGAGCAGCATGAAGTCCACGGTCCAGTGGCTCCATGGACCCTTCTCTCCACGCTGAGAGGCTCCATGGTACAAACGGTCAGTGGCACCAAGGGCTCCATCTGGCCCTTGAGAAAAAATGCGAACAGAAGGGAGGCAGAGACCATGGCTGAGCCAAGAAATGACAAGTCAGGAGTAAAGGGCATCCACACACTTCACAGTTGTAAAATGGCTTTATGTTCCGATATGCAAAATAAAATGTCCATGCTATATAACAAAACACTTGAGGTTCCATATCCCCTGTTAGCTAATGTGTCTGCTAATAAAATTTAATCTGTACTGTGTGTGTTTATATATATATATATATTTATTTATTTATTCATTTATTTATGTTTTTCTAAACCATTCTTAGTTTTTTTAACATCAAGTGTGTAATAAAAATTTAAATAGATGTCTTTCCAAATACCCCCTCCAACATTTCTTTTTTTTTAAAGTTTATTCATTTGTAAAGAGCAAAGCTGAATTTGACATGTGGCCTGCATTTGTGAGATATATATATATATATATATATTTCTTTCTTTATTTATATAATATATAAATAGCTATTCAGCATGCAAAGAGTTTAGAGATTTCCCAACTTGGATTACAGAGTTTGCACCAGCCGCGTGGATGGTCTGGTGATGTTCAATGCTAAAGAGCGGGGCTGAGGACTCGGACCCACCTCGCTGCAGAAGAATGGTCCTTGCTCCTCAGAGCGCACTAGCCGAATTTACTGGAAGAAGTGAATGTTTTCTCGATTCTCGTTTTTATTTCTGTTGGGCTTTCCTGCTCCAGAGGCACGGATTTTCTGGGAGCAGAACAGGCTCCGTAGATGCCTGGCAGCAGCCCCAGCGCAGTCTCCTGGGGACGCTGCCAGGTGAAGTGTGTTTCATAATTGCCAGCCACAGGATGCAGATGGGGCCTGAGAGGCTGAGTCTTGCACAACAGAGGGAGTGAGAGCTTGTGCCTTGGGGACCAAGGGGGAAGGGCTTTGCGCTTTATAAGAAAACCTGAATGATGACAGAGATGCCATAGGTTGCATTTTCCCTCCTCTTAAAGGAAAAAAAAAAGTTTTTTTCATACCCATCAGGTGGCACTTAGCACATGACCCTCTCTGAAGATCAGCCCTCATAGCTCAGGGATGAATCTCCAGGCCACTCACTGGGCAGCCAGCTCCACTAAGGGTGTGCTCTGTGGCTTAGCTGAGCCCACCTCTTGGGTCGGGTCATAGAACCTTCAGAAGCCAAGGGAGTGGGCCAGAGGTTCTCAGCCCCCCTTGCAAAGAGAAGGCCAGGACCACTAAGGTGTGCACAGAGCCCTCCCACCCCAGCGAAGAGAATCCTCCCCCACCTTTCCTGTCGGAGGGACCTCATCACCTGGCCCTGAGTAAGTCAAATATTATATTATAAAATCTCTGAATATTTCACATGAACTCCCCACTTCCATCCCACCCGTGGGCATGTTCAAGAGATGCCAGATAACAAAGGACAAAAAGCACATCCTAGACAGTTATGTTTTGTTCCTTGTCATGGCCTCAATTGTATGGCAGAAGATCAAGGCTCTCCAAATGCATGTGCACACACACACACACACATGCACACAGCCCACCCTTTAACTACTTTCCTGTGTTTCTTGGTAGTGCAGGCCACCCACAGAGGTCAGTGCTGGATCAACATGGTCCTGGGGCTGTCGAGGGACCTGGGAGTCATCCGTCAGTCCAGTTCTCCACAGTCCCCATTCCTGGGTGGTACTGTACGGAAGCTTCCCGGGATAGGGAGAAGCTCTGAGAGTAGAGAAACTCGTTGGCAGCGTTCAGGTGTGGAGAGGGTGGCTTCCTCTCACACACCGCGGGGAGGCCTCGCTCCCTCGGGAAGACGGAGGTGGGCCCGCGCTCTCGGCCCTGAGCCTGGGAGAGCTGATTGTAGACACTGAAGTGGGTGTTTCCTGGTGGCTGGGCGCCCTGAGCGGAGATAGTGGGCAGCCGAGGCATCATAGTGGTGGTGGTGAAGTGCGTGGGGAAGGACTGGTAAGGCACAGTCTCCATTGTCTGAACGCTGTAGCTCGTGTACGGAGAGACTGACGTCCACATGTTACAGCTCAGGGGGGGTGGGGGCAAGTCGTCCACCCCAGACACCCCGGCAATCTCAGGCCCTGAACCCGAGTACATACAGGCTTCTCTTGGGGTCACCTCGCTGCAGTAGGAGGGGCTCAGCATCTGTTGGTCGTAGGGAGGGGGCGAACGGAAGTAATGATCCTCCCCCACTGCAGAGGGGGCTTCCAGGTAGGAGCGCTTGCAGGGTAGGTCCAGGTGGCGGGCGTTGTCTGCTGGAAGACAAAGAAACCTTCAGGAAGAGCCATTCCCACCAGCCCATGGGTCAGAGCACCCCGGCTGGAGGCCAGGATAAGCCTACCTTTGTCATTCAGGGCCCACCCTTGTCCCATGTTGCCATGGCACTCCCAAAACCACTTTAATCAGCAACAGCTTTTATAAGGTGGCAGCAACCGAGAAATGGTGAGATTGTGGACCTTGCCCACAGGCACAGGGATACTCCATCACTGGGCACTGAGTTGTGTATTTAGCCAGGAGGCCCTCAGCTTTGATCCTTTGCCTTGACTCTCGGGGCTGGGAAGAGGCCTTAACGTGTGCTGGCATTCTTAAACTAGACCCACCCTGGCCAAGGAAAGTAGACACAATTGCCAGACCAAACCAGGCCCAGAGGCCACATCTGTGTGAATGAGCCAGGAAATACAAGCCACAGCGTTTCTGCCTCAATCCTCAGCTCCCAGGAAGGCCTTTAGGAAACCCAAGTTACCTGCAGGCATGTTCCTGCTGCTTTCAGAAGAGGAAATTGTCATTACACAGATTCCAAGATAACATTGTTTACAAAATTAAGAAATGGAGCTGATAATAAGCAAGTAAAAGGTGACGACTTTTGAGCCTAAGCTAATACTCTGGGAAAAGATAACCTCAACTGCCCAAACCATCCTCAACCATGAGGACTTGACTCTGGAGTGGCACGTCCCCTCCTGGAATCCAGGGTGACCCAGGCCCCAGGACTTGGGCAACAGCCCACTTGACAAACTTAGAACGCTTGTCCTGTGGCTTATCTTGGCTCACCTCCTCCTGTTTTCTCTAGAGATTCACTCTGGGAGTATGTGCACAGGGCAGGGTGGGCTGGGGAGTGGGCCGCCGCGTTTGAAGGCCTGCTCCCAACTCTGCCCCAGGTAGAGGCATCTTCCTTGATGAGGCACTTGCCCCTCTCTCTTACCCAGCTCTCTCCTTCACCCCTCACTCATCCCTCCTCTCCATCTTCTCTCCAGATTCCTCCTTTCTCTCGAACACACTAAGCTCTTGAACTTGGAAAGTGGCCCAGTCACTCTAGGTCAGTAGTGAGCAAACTGTTCTGTAAAGGGCCAGATAGTAAATATTTTAGGCTCTGTGGGCCATGTGGAATCTGTCGCCACTACAATAGTTCTATGAATAATGTTGTTTCATTCAACATCATTTCATTATAATGTTGATGAGGAAAAATAACCGATTCTGGGCCCGGGCCACTGTGTGGAGTTGGCAGGTTCTCCCCATGTCTGCGTGGGTTTTCTCTGGTACTCCGGTTTCCTCTCGCATCCCAAAGATGAGGACATGCGGTGAGTGGGCCTGTCTACGTTGTCCCTGTCTGAGTGAGAGTGGGTTTGCCTTGTGCTCTGAGCTGCCAGGACAGGCTCCAGCCACCTGCCACCCTGAACTGGAATAAGGTTGCAAAATCATTGTCTTTTAAAATTAATCTTTCCTAAATGTACATATAGTTCACATTTATTTCAATATTTAATGTTGAAGTGTTTGGCATCTTTATCTAGAAGTTTGATGGTGTTTTCATGACCAGAAATATGCTGTAGGAACTTAGCTCTTGTTTATATCAATTAGCCTATGGTAACGCTGGTTTTGTCATGCTTAGTGTTGCTTGAAGTCGCAGAGCCTGTGGACGATGTTAAGTCAGGACTTGCTGTTCGCAGCTCTGCTGTTGTCACATGAAAACAGCCACAGACAGCAGGTAAGTAAATGTGCATGGCTGTGCTCCAATACAGCTTTATTTATGGTGCTAACATTTGCGTTTCATATCATGAAATAGTCTTTTGATTTTTTTCAACTATTAAAAAATGTAAAAACCGTTTTGTATGGTTCACAGGCACAAATAAAAACAGGCAGCAGACCAAATTTAGTCCAAGGGCCACAGTTTGCCAACCCCTGGTCTAGGTCCTTAGATCTAATGGGACTGGTACCAGAGCTCTGCCCACTGGTCCCTACGAGATGGGTTAAGAGAACATTCTAGATTGCAAGCAAAAGTCCCCAAACTCATTTCCAAGAGAATTTCAGTGACCCCATGAAGTTTTCTGGCACAATAGCACTAATCGCCCCTCGTTTATAGATGAAGGAATCTATAGGTTTATAGATGAGACCTGGCACCAGACAGAGCACAGATGTGCTGGTTCTGGCTCAGGGCTCAGCACACACAGTGCTGTTGCCTGTGGTCCTGGCCCAAGTCTACATCCACAATAGCTCATCTCCATTCTCAAGAAGCCTTTGCAAGTCCTGGTGTGACGAGGCAGAGAGCCTGTAGCCCTAGAACGAGGTTGCCCCTGTTCTAGGATTGAGGTTGCTTTGATGAATGACAGCCCCAATCCAAAAAGCTCTGGACTGTGACCCCTCAGCCTCCGCCCCTGCTCAGAGGCAGAGTCCAGCAGGTTTCCTGCTGTCTGCTCACCCTGTGGAGGCTCTCAAAGCATTGGCTGCAAAGCAACAACACCTGGAGTTGGGGAGGGGTACCAATGTCTGGGGACACCAAGGCCATGAGCTATCTGTGAGGATTCTGAAGGTTGCATTAAAAGCAAGAACCAACATCCCTGCGCTGAGCCCAGCCATGGTTCCTAACCCTTCAGTTTGCTCTCCCATGTGTGCGTGTGTGTGCGCGTGCACATGCGCACAGGTGTGCATCTATGCATGCTCCCATGTGTAGTGGGGAGTGTGTGCAAGGTGAGCTGAACCCCTCCACTGACCCTCTAGGGCTTCCACACCAGCGAGAGCTACCTCGTCTTTTCAAGCAGTGATAGAAGAGGCTTGAATCCCTCTGGGCCGGGAAGGTGTTGAGGGGAAGGTCCTGTGGCTCGGCCCCAGCAAACTGCATGTGAGCCCCGTTCTCGTACTGGTAGTGCTGCAGCGCCTGGTGGGGGCCATGCAGGGGGCTGACATCGGGCTTCGCCGCCAGCTGGGTGGAGACGAGCCTCTGCCTCATGATGCTTTTGGAGATCACGGGGTATTCTTTGCTGGAGCGGCGGGGAGGACAGTCAGAGGGAGACAGGAAAGAGTAAAGGTACTTTGAGGGTTACCAAGTCCACGTACCTGAACCCAGGCTGCCCATCCCACCCCCTGGGAACCCCCACCTCTGCAGCCGGGCCACACGCAGGTCACTGTCGTCACTACCCCGGAATCCCTTGGCAAAAGGGTTGTTCTCAATTTTCAGCTGTGTGATCTGTCAGGAGAGGATACACAACAGAGGTGCTAGGGTAGAGGACTGGGCTGGCCTCGGCCCTCCTCCTGCCCCAGGCACATTCAGAATTCATGGCAGGGTTTGGGGAAGTTGCCCACCCAGCCCTGGGCCCAGTCCTGCTGGGTCCTCCTTGGCCTCACCCTGCACATCTTGTCACTGGCTCTTATCCACCCTACTCGCTATAGACCCTCCACATCTGTCTTCTGCTCTCACTGTGCTCCTGGCTCAGTCCCTCATCGTTCTCCCCCAGTGCCTGTGACAGCTTCCTGTCCCTGTCACCCCTGTCCAGTGCAACTGGCACATCAAGTTTCCAAGGACTGTTCTAGATGCAGATCTGCCTCTGTCACTCTCTGCCTAAAGTCCACCACAGCCGTGGTCCCTCTGCAGTGACCCTTGACCCCTCACCAGTCCATTGTACATGATGTGAGAAGCACGCTGAAGAGGGTAGCACAGGCAGAGGGGCCGGAAGCAGTTTGGTTGGGCTGGGGAGGGAGGGTAAGTGGTGGGAGGCAGCCTTCTGACTACAGCTGACAGGGCCCAGGGCTCTCCCTGCTATCCGTAGGCCCAGCCTTCGACCTTGGAATCCCACCAGGGTCCTAACATTGATGCCACAGGGCAAGCGCCACGCTCCAGTTTTTACAGTTGCCAACCTTGAACCCTAAATAGAGAGCATAATTACTTTGCACAGAGGTTTAGGAGTCTGGTCTCCCTTCCTGCTCGTTATGCCTCTCCCTGCACTGGGCCTGCCTCCACCTCACTGCCTCCGAAGCTGCACTTCCTGCCTGTGAAGGCCAACACAAATGCCGCATGGTGTCGGTGGTGGAGTGGTGGCAACTGCAGCTGTACCTTGTGATTCTGGTAGGAGGTCACGGAGATGAAGGACGTCTCTGGAAACACGTGGGTGCAGAAAGCTGTGTTTTTGGAGCCAAAAGCGTTGTTCTCATCAGCCTTCACGATGTGTAGCCGCGGCTGGTACTTGTGCATGGAGTTGAGGATGATCTGGAAGACAAGGGTCTCATTCTGAGCTCCAGGTCCCCACCCGCTGGCCCTTGGCCTCTTTCAGCTGGCCCTGGACTGGCTTTCATCTCCTAAAAGCCCAGGCGCCAGCGCCTGACTACAAGACTGAGCCCAGAAAGGTCCTGAAGTTCCCACGTGAAGAACGAGGCCCCTGGGCTCCTACTTGGCCTCTGTGCTCCAGCACCTATGCCTGGTCCCAGGACTTCCCTATGTTAGATGGCTTCACTGTGGCAACCGAGAACTTAGCAGTTTAAAGTCCTCAGGGAACTCGGCAGTGTGGTAGGTGGAATTCTGAGTTATAGACAAAAGTCCAGGTCGCCACTGTCTCACCGTCTGACCTCAGACAAGTAACTGGACGTCTCTGAGCCCCAGTTTTCATGTCTGTAAAATGGGATCATAATGCATAACTTACCTCCTTCAAGTGTTCCCCTATAGGCTGACTCTTCCCCTTGCTTCTCCTTTTCTCCTGCCTCTTCGCCTCCCTGCCCCCTCCCCCCCTCCCTCCCACTTATGTGTGACCAGCCTTCCCCAGTAATGCTCACTGTCGGGGCTCAGCCCCCTCCTCACATTTGTCAGCAACAAAAGCAACTTCCCAGCCTAGGAGTCTGTGGAATGGGGGAGGGAGGGAGCTGAAGAGAATGTTGCACTCTGACCTTTGTCATCTAGTGACTCCTTTGTTCATTCATTCTCAGCCTTCACAGAGGCCTGCTGGGGGTAGTTGGGAGACTCAGCTGTATCCTATCCTGAGACCTGCCTGAGGCTACTCACAGCTTAGAGGGAAGCTCCATCCCAGGCTTGGTACCAAGGTAGGAGACAAACAAAGTTCCTAAAATAAGCCAGAGGAGGCCAGGGGCCCGAGGTGCCTGGGGCTGGGGCGGTGGGTCGCCCTCATGGCCAAAGCTTATAAAAGACTAGGAGGCGTGGCCCTGGTGCCCGGGAGTAACACACAGTAGTGGCTGCTCCAAACCTGCTTCGTTGGACTGCGCCCCACGGTAGCGGCTGCATCATGTGCCATTAAAATGTATTTTTTTATCGTTGACATTTGCCAGACGCACTCCCCATTGGAGGCAAGACCAGGAATTTGGGGCATTTTATCAGCACTGCTGCTTTTGTTAACCCTTTGGCTCCTGTCTGGCTGGGCTAAGCTGGCCCTGGGTCCCAGTTCCCTTTCCTTTCTCTCCTTTCTCCCCACCTGGTGCTGAAGCTTAGTGAAAGGTTTCAGTTCTGAGTGACCAGAGCCTGGAGCAGGGCAGGGCCAGGCTCTCCCGTGGAAAGCGGGCAGAAGCCTTAGTCTGGGGAGGCTCTGCTCGGACCACACCCCAGGGACAGGGACAGCCCAGAGCACAGGTGCAGTGGAGGAGGTAGTTGGCCAGGAGCTGGGCTGTGGGCTCTGGCTCTCCCTGGGTTCCATGGTTTTGGCTGAGCAGCTCCGTCCAGCAGGAACTAGCTTTTCTGCCTCCTGCACCAGCCACTACCCCTTAGCCCTCAGGGACAGAGCTTCCCAAGCCCCAAACTAGGTCCTGCAGCTGGAGACCCGCTTCCCAACTGGGCCTGCCAGACAAGAAACACAGAGACTAACAACAGGCGGGAGTGGGGCGGGGCTTGATGGACACCCCTTTCCAGGGAAAGGCCCACTGGGGAGAGGAGCTGTACCTTGGGAAACACCTCCCAGTCCGTTAGTTCCTCTGTCACCCTGCATTATTCCCTCAAGCTGCAGGAGCTAACAAAGGAACTAAGTTCCCACAAGACCCAGCAACTGAATCCCTGGGAGGTGGTCTAGATGCCCCTAGGAATCCCTAGATACTTACCTCTGCATCTTTGCACATGCAGTCCCTGTGCTGTTTTTATCTTCCTTTCCCATTCTCTCTCACCTTCTAGGCCTAGCAACTCCTCTAGGAAGCCTTCCTAGATTACCAGGGCCTACTCTGAACTCCCAGTTCTGAAACTTCCCATGTATTTTCCCCATGGCTGTGGTACTTCTTCCTCCTCACTTCTTATTTCTTCCTGTCCCTTCAATTGAACTAAAAACTCCTCAAGAAAAGGGGCCACATCTTTATTCCTTTTGTACTTTCCCTCAAAACAGGAACTAGTAAGTATAAGGCAGGTTTACAGGCATGGGGAGACCTGGGTCATGGTCACAAACTCTCTATCCACTCCTCTCTTGTCTCTCTTTGTTCACTACAGACAAGCTGGCCTCTAAGGCATTTTTCAGGTCAAAAATGGTGATTAAACGTATGCATAGACAATCTTTCTGTGAGCACGCACATGCTCTCCGGCAACAGGACCACCCCTGGCCACTCGGCTCTCCTGGGGACGGGGCACAAGGGGAGGGCACAGGCATCTGCACATGAGGCTGTGCTGTCCCCTAGGGACACCTCAGGACCCATGGCAGCAGTCACAGGCTGTAACCATCAGCCAGAGCCTTGGGCATTGTCAACCCCCCTTTTCTCACGGTCCCCCTCCTCCAGGTCCAGTCAGTGGTGACCAAGTCCTGTGACTCCGGCTGTAAAACAAAAGCCTCCCCTTTCCCGCTGTGCAGCCCTGGTTCAGGCCCCACTGTCTCTCACAGGGTTCAGGGACAGCCTCCTCCTGGTCGCCGTCTACTTCTCTCCATTTCCCCTGGGACACATCCTGTCAGGCCACTCCCCTGCTCAGAACCTGATGGCCATTCCAAGAAGACCGTCCGTTGTTTGAGAGCATGGCCCTTTGTATTTCCTCCTCTTGCCTCCATGTTCCCACCACCTCACTCCTGCGAGCACTTAGTCATAATGTCACCTTTGATGGTTCCCTCTTGCCCCTTGGGATAAATGCCAAACTCCGTAGCCCATCGGACAAAGTCCTGGATTGTCAAACACACCTTCTAGGGAAGGGAACCAGACAGGCTGGCAGGGGAACCTGGAAAGAGAGAAACAGCCAGACCTGCAGGGGCAGGTAGACGCCAGTAGGGGTGTGCAATCCCAGCCTCAGAGAAGTGAAGAAGGGCCTGGAAGCTTCTATGGACCCCTGCTCACCAGCTGCAAGTCCTGAGCAAAGCTCTTCCCCTCTAGTCGTTGGGGTCCCCATCTATAAAGTGAGGCCTTCCACTAAATGGTCCCAAATATCCTCCTGACTCTGACAGTCTGGAACCTGGACAGGTGTCTGGAAGGAAGTCCCACCCATGGAACCAACACAAATATAAATTGGAGCCTCAGTCCCATCAGCCAGAGAGAATGTGAGACCAACGCGGTGACTCACACACCTGGCTTCACTCGGAAGTTCCTCAGGCGTCACATTGAACTACTTTGCCAGAGTCTCACATTTATATTTGTTGCCGAGGATAATGGGCCAAATGGGCCAGCCACGTCAACAAAGCCCACTACACGGCTGGTCTCGTCATCATCGCTGTTTTATGGAAATGGGATTCATTATGTCCTGGCTACGATTCAGAAGCCTGTTCTATTTTAACAACTGTGATAGCGCCAAACATCCATCTTCTCAAGAGATCACCGTAACATGCTCGGCCAGTGGGGCCCAGAATTATCTACGTTAGAAACACAGAACATTAGGGCGCGGGGAGGCAGACCTGGGATCTTTCGAGTCCAACCTCCTCGTTTTGCAGATGAGCACCAGGAGGCCTGTCGTGCGGGTGGGACTTGCCCAAGGACACCCGACGGATCCTGAGAAGAATCCAGATAGCCTCTGACACAGTACACGCTGCTCTTGGCAAGCTCAGTCGTTGCAATGGACCCTTGAGCAACACGGCACGAACTGCGTGGATCCACTAATACGCGGATTATTTTTCACTTGACTCATGTGGTTCAAATGGTATTGTTCAAGGGTCAACTCCAAGGTTGGGAATTGCTCTTGGGGCAGTAATCAGGGGCCCAGAAACTGCAATAATAGCCAATGTTCACTGAGCATATCCTGAGTGCCAGGCCTTGGGCCGAGTATCCTACACACATCATATAATTCATCTTTATAATCCCTGTAAAGTAGGCATTATTATCAGCCTCATTTTAACAGAGGCTCAGCTCAGGGAGGTGAAGGCAGCTGATGGCAGGCCAGAATTGGTGCTAATTTCCAAGCCTGAACCTGTACCTGTGCCTGGCTGATCTGGAGTTGTATGGGGCATCCATCTATATGTCCCAAAGCCCCCGGCAAGGGCTCATCACATTGTCAGGGCTCAGCAAATAGGGGAGGAAAAGGACAGCAATAGCTCTGGGCCCCCACTGGCAAGTTAACAGCCTAAGCCAGTGATGGCGAACCTATGACACGCGTGTCAGAGGTGACACGCAAACTCATTTTTTTGGTTGATTTTTCTTTGTTAAATGGCATTTACATATATAAAATACATATCAAAAATATAAGTCTTTGTTTTACTACGGTTGCAAATATCAAAAAATTTCTATACGTGACACGGCACCAGAGTTAAGTTTGGGAGCTCAAAAGGAGCCCTAAGCTTTGGGGGGACACCGGCCCCTGGTGGAGGAAGTGTCTTCTCTGTCTAAATAGCACCCCCTTCAGTGGGTCCACTCATTCACTTACTGCTGACCAGTATCCACCTTTTGCCAGACACAGTTTCAGGCACTAGGACATTATGGTGATTAAAAACCTCATGGTTTCCTGTCTAGTGGGCAGTCACACAGTCATCCAAAATCAAGCAGAAACTGGAAGAAAGTGGTGAGAAAATGCAGTGGAAGAAAGTTCGCATTGATAATAGTAACAAGATGAAATACAGAATGAGAAGGGTCTAGGACCTTAGAAAGAAAACGTGAATACACTTTTGGAGGACAAAAAAGCAGACTCCAACAAAGAGAAAGGCATTCCTACCAATGTCCTAAGTAAATTTATCATTTATAGTGATTCTCATAAAAATATAAGGAAAAGGGGAGGCCAAAGGAGGTAAAATATATGGTGACAAAAAGAAAGTAGACTTTGGGTGGGAAGCACACAATGGAGTATACAGATGCGGTATTATAAAGCTGTACACCAGAAACCTATATGATGTTGTTGACCCATGGTAGCCCAATAATCTAATTTAAATCAATCAATCAATAAAAATAAGTTTCATTCTTAACACTGCAAGCTTATCCTAAAGTTCATGTGAAAACAATACATGCGTCTAAGCCCAGGAAACTGAAGAAGAACAGCGAGGGGGAGAGCAGCCCTGCCAGGCACTGAAACCTGTTCTGAAGCCTCTGCAGTTAAGGCTCTGGCGCCTGAACAGTCGCAGACTCAGCTGGGGATTTCGACTCCTGAAATAAGCATCTAACGCAGGAGGAGAGAGCACTCGTCAGTTACTGGTGTCAGCACAACTGGATAGCTCTCTAGAAAATAATAAAAAAGTTGGATTCACACCTCCTATGAAATGCCAGAATAAATTCCAAAAGAATCAATGGTTTAAATGTAAAAATAAACCTATAAAACACTAAAAGAAAACAGAACAAAATTCCCTTGTAAGTGAGGAGTCGATATGGGCTTTCAATGACTCACACTGCAGAATGAGTAAGGAAAAGACCAATGCATTCAATGAAAAACTCCTGTGCAGGAATACCACCATAGCAAAACCCCAAGACCAGTGACAAACTGGGAAACATATATACAACTCATATCACAGATAGGAGCTAAGCCTTCCTAATTCATAAAAGTCCTAGAATTGATAAGTGATAAAAAAAAATCTAAGAGAAAAATAAGCAAAGGATAAAGACAGCAGTTCACGGAAGAGGAAATACATATAAAAAAATACTTAACCTCACTCATAATAAAGGAAATACAAATTAAAACTAAAATTGATATCTACATTTCACCCATCAGACTGGCAAAAACCCAAACCTTTTCTCTCCCACCGTGTTGGTGAGGCTACAGTGACGGCGGGAATATACATCAGTGTAACTCAATGGAGGGCAGAATTACAAATGACAAATCCAAATACCCTTTGAACAGGCACTTTATGGCACAGATATATAATGCCATATGCACAAGCTTAATCAAAAGAGCAAAAATATAGGAAAACATCTGAGTCCTATAAGGGCTGGCTACATAATTTATGGAACAATCACGGGATAAAATTCTATGCAGCTGTGAAAAAAGGAATAAGGATGCTCTAGATGAATGGAACCATCGCCATGACTTACTAGGTTGACAAAGCAAGGTGCAGAAAAGGGTTTGTAGTATGCTACCATTTGTGTCTAGAACAGGGGTGGGCAAACTTTTTGACTCGAGGGCCACAATGGGTTCTTAAACTGGACTCAGAAGAAGGAGCTGCGGCAGTGTTTCCCCGACGTTGCCATGTTAACACTGCTGCTGGGGAAGGTGGGGAAGGAGCGGAGGGGAGAGCAAGAGAACCCTCCGCTCTTTCGGCTCCGCGGGCCGGATAGAACAGCCGAACGGGCCGGATTCGGCCCGCGGGCCATAGTTTGCCCACATCTGGTCTAGAAGAAGGGATCTGAAATTCTGCATTCTGCTTGTCTATGCAAAAAGAAATGGTGAAAAGAATTAGTAACATTGGTTACCTGTGGCTGGGACTGGAAGAAACTAGATGGATGGGGACCCCATGGAAGAAGACATTTTGGTTTATTCATTGGTTTATTTTTAAAACCTGTGAATGTATTTCCTATTCAAAAACAAATGTGACAAATGAGTATAAAATTGTAACTGTGGGAAGTACTAGGGTAGAAAGGTGCTCAAAGTTCTGAAAGCCTATGAGGGGGACCCTGAACCGTCTCCCTGAAGAAGTGGCATTTGAGCTTGGATGCCAAGCTGGAGAGGGACTAACTAGGTGAAGAGGCTTGTGGCCGGAAGAGGAGGAGGAGGAGGAGGAGGAGGAGGAGGAGGAGGAGGAGGAGGAAGCACATTGAGGGGACTGTGCCCATGTTACTTTGTGGCCAAGGAGCTGCAGCCCACACCCCCAGCCCAGGATGAACTCAGCCTCTGGAACAGATTCAAAAATCAAATTCATGTCAGAAATCATAAACTGACCTTCCTCCTCAGGAATCCGGGAGACTTGAGACAAGAAAAGTAAGACTTATGTGCCAGTCATCTCCACGCCCCGCCGTGGGAAACAAACCCTACCCCAGTGAGGCCCTCAACTTCCCGAAGCATCTCTTTCCACCCACAGTCATTGGCCCATGGGCACAGGGTGGGGTGGCAGGTTGGAAGGCATGATGGGAAGCAGCCTGCACAGCCAGCAGACGTGAAGGTGACCTGGGGCTGTATGGAAGCAGCTCAGTGCTGCCCCAGCCCCTGATCCTTTCTGCCTGTGCTGCCGGCCCTGCCCGTGGCCTTGGGTTTTATTCCACAACCCAGGGGTCATACCCTAAACCTACCCCCTTGAGAACAAAGGACTTTCCCAGACTCAGCAAAAACCCACAAGGAGTTTTCAAGTCAGAACCCAGTCCTATCTTTTCAGAGCACATGGCCATGTGGTCTGAGGGGGTCCTTGTCCCAGAGCCCCTGCCTGTCATGCAGGACAAGCTGCCCACCCCCAGTCCTCCCCTGAGCCCTGGACCCTTCTCCTGGTGGAAGGCTGCAAATGGGAGGCAGCAGCTAGATAAAGTCCCTCAAGTGCTGTGAGAAAAGTTCGAAGTCCATTTGGCTGGAGACTGATACTTGAGGTCTGGAAGCTCCTGGGAATAACTGAACGTTTGGAGATGAGTTAGGCAGAAGGAAGGACTTGTTTGGGGCAAGCTCACAGTATGAGATGGCACTTTCCCAGGTTCCTGCACTGAGAAGCCAAGAAGGGTGACTTGGAGAGTTCATCACTACCATGGACACAGGCCAAGGAACAGAGAGCCCAGGTCCAGGCCCTGATATGTCTAGGAAGTTAACCCGTCCTCCTCCGCCTCTCCTGCATGGCCAAAGCCTGCTCCCTCCCCAGCGGTGCTCCAAATAGCTGAAGATGTGACAGCCTTGGGTACAGAAAAACGGGTGGAGAAGCCGAGAGAGCTGAACTGAAATCAGAAAGCAGGGTCCAGCACTGCTCCCAGCCCCTGAGACAATCACTGCATCTCCTGAGCCCCGCTCCCCCACAGGGGGTGTCATAACCAATACATTGAACATGCTGGGTAGGGGTTGGGGGAGAAGGAAGATGTGCTGCATCCCAACCCTCTGGAGAGAAAGCCGAGTTAGTGTGAGGACCATCCCTAACACCAAGGGGCAGGCATGGAAAGTGTAGCCAGGGGCACCCCCATCACTAGCCCATCAAGCAGCCCCACTGGCCCAGACACAAGACGATATGCAGGCTTAGTGCAAGCCCCTAGGGGCCTCAGTTGAGACACCAAAGAGGCAAGTCAGGCTGGGAAAACCTACTGCCGGGCTTGCAAGGCTCTGTCTGTCTCCCACTCTTAAAAAGCCCATCTTTTTGGCCACTTGACTCTCTCCCCTGCCATTTTCTGCAGAGTTGTCGGGGAGGTGGACGAGTCCTCCCAGGCATCCCTACAGCTGGGAGCCATCATGGCAAGCTATGCATCCAAAATTCTCACCAGAGCTTTGATCCCTGGGTCCCCTGGCCACTCACCCAAAGATTCAGCTCCTGCCAAGCTCTGTGCGAACCCCAAGGGTCTGTCCCCTGGGTCTGCAGTGTGTGCAGTTGTGGGCAGGGATGTGCATGTCGGCTAGGTTCCGTCTCCCACGCAGAAGCCCTCACTAACCTTCTGAGGTTGGTGCCACAGCCTGGCCAAGCAGAGGAGGCTGGGAGGAGCTGGCTGGGAACAAAGTCTTGGCCAGGACAGTGCTCAGGAAGACCTGGAAGGCCCCTTTCCCCTCAGTTGCAAGGCGCCCTGTGCCCTGTAAAGGGGTGTGTGTGTGTGTGTGTGTGTGTGTGTGGCTTGGCTGACCTTTCCCATTGGATCGCTGGCTTGTCTCTGCCGCCACGACAGGTTGGGGCTGCATGAGCACATGCCACTGTGCACACTGCACGTTTATGCCATGCACCCAACAGCACCTACTGGCCCTGCATGGGGCTGCTTGCAAAACAGATAAGTTGGGAGTCAATTACGTTAATTAAGCATTCTCCCAGTTGCCTGTTATGGATCACCAACTCAGAAAAGAGTGGAAGAGACTCTAAGAAAATCAGAGCTAAGAGCTGCTTGCTAGTTACATACCAGTCAATCGGAAACACAGCAATGTTGGCATTTTCCACGGGGAACTATGATTCACAGACTCCAGAAATTGAACTGAGGCATGAAAGAGGCACGTACCTGCCTGCATACCCCACTGCTGCTTCCCCCACCACCCTGCCACCTGAGCACTAGGTGGGCAGCCCAGTAACTGCATCTAGGAGCCTCTCATGCACCCGCATCACCCCACCCCACCCTGCACTCCCAGGGTAACCGTGGGTAGCCTAGAGGGGTAGGGCCTGTGCCCTGGCACATAATACCAGGTCCCCAGACTTTAGTTTGCCCCACGCACTTGAGCTAAAAATTTCCACATAAAAAGCTTTTTGTGGGCCTGCCAGGGCCAGATGGCGAAAGAATAAGCTTTAGCAGCCTGGATGGGGCGTCAACAGCAGCATCCGTAGGGCTTCAGAATCTCTTTCGAGAGCCAGGTCCCAGGCAAGGCCAGGAAGGAGTGGACAGGAGCCAAAGCAAGGCCTCCCCTTCCAGAGGGCAGGCAGCTGCCAGGCCAAGCAGACAGACACGCTAAAGAGAGGCTTGGACTCATCGTGACTCTTTCTCAAGGAAGTGGACTGTTTTATGCTCCAGCAAGGCCAAATCCGGGGAAACCGAAGCTGGGCGATCAGACCCATCATCGCCATCATTGTCGTCACAGCTGCCTTTTAGTTAGAGCCTCCTTGGTGTAAGTGCTTCATGCATATTCCCTTGTTTAATTCTCACGCCCATGCAAAGTGTGCATGGTCGTCTTCCCTTTCTAGACAAGGAAACTAAGGCTCCAAAAGGCTAAGACTCGCCCAAAGTCAACCAGCCAGTAAGCACTAGGGAAGGATGTGCAACTGTGGGGCTGGGACCTTGGCTCCTGCCACAACCTGGCCTGACAAGTGCCAAAGCCTGGAGCTGGATTCTCCCAGTCCCCACCCACCCATCCATCTGCAGCCAGCCCAGGACTCGCCCTCAGGGCCAGGGGTCCCTTCTTACGTGGCCGAAAGGGTCCAAGTGGTTGTTTGTCAGCTTCAGCTTCTGGAAGGAGACCAGTTGTCGCATCCAGTGGGCCCCAGTAGCCGGAGAATCCGGGTGGACGTAGAGCCTTCCTGGCATGGCGGGCTCAGCCTTCCCTGCCACCATCCTGCCAACAGAGCAACCGGCCACAGCAGGGGATTATCCTGGGGTCTGGGAAGCCCAGAGACCCTGTCCCCTCTGAGAGCAAATCCTCACAGACCTGAAGGGAAAAATCGATGCTGGTCCCATCACACTGACAATTTAGGACTTTGGGGGTAGCAGTGAAGCACAGAAGAGAGTGTGAAAGAGAAAGGGACATTACAGAGCAATGTCATTGTTTACTAGAAGGAATGGGGCGAAGCACAAATGTATTATAGGGTGATTTAGGCAGCACTTCTCTGTGTTATAGAGACCATTTTAAAATAAGTTACATTATTTGGAGGGAGCTTCTCAGAGGACCCAGACAACTTTCAGAGTTCTTGCCCCCCAAACAATGCTTGCCCCAAAGAAATTAATTGGTCTTGGTCCCCTCAGCCAGAGCCAGCTCTGAGTGCTAACACAGCCCAGAGAGAGAAGTAGAAACATACCCCTGGGCAGGACTGGCCACCCAATCCACTCAGCCTCTGCGGGCCCCACAGACAACCCACCAGGGAGCCCACATCCCAGGCTGCTGATTCATTCGATCCCTTGCTCTCTCCCTCACTCTCCTTGAGTGCTGTCCTGGGCTCTGGGGGCAGATAGGGCACTAAGGAGGTGGCCTCAGGAAATGGAGCCCAGTGTTTACCTGGCCCCAGCCTGGTTTTGCCCTTCAATCCAGCCCCTTGCCAAAGGGTGCCATCATCCAACCACCGGACCCACTGACTCTGGGTGGGGGACACACAATGTAGCCAGGCACAGAGGAAGTGAGTGGAGAAAAAGGGGATGCCACAGAGCAGGCAGCTGGACCCCACCAGAAAACGGCTCCCATCCTCCTCCCCATGCAGCAATGCCAGGGCCTAAATCAACCCTGGTGGGTGTTCACCTGTCACCCCACAGCATAGTCAGCAATCCTGTTTGTCCACAGCTGTGAGGAGAGCACAGACCCTGAAATCCACCAAACACTGCAGCTCATGTTCAGCCCCAGCCCCAGCCCTGCCGGCAGCAGGTGTTCAGACACCTGCCTACCCTGCAGCCTCTGCAGGCCCCGCTCCCCAGGCTGCAGATTGGGGCAGTCATTCAGACTAACTGGTGAGTTCCTGGAGCAAACATCAGGTGGCCATGGGTGTGATGAATGGAAAGAGCAGTGGAGGGAAGGCAGGTGATGTGAGGGTCCCAGTTCTTACCATTTGTTGTCACAGAACTTGTAGCGGTGGTCATCTGCAGGGACGATGTCAATCAGCAGGATATACTTGGTCTTGGGGTTCATGCCCGTGACCTTTACCTTGTAGCTGGGGAACATCCTCCTGGGAGAAGCCAAAGGGTGAGGCAGAGGTGTGGTCAGAGCACCAGGAGAGAGGGCACAGAGTGAGCAAGGGGGCAGAAGGCCTTAAGGGGCACTGCCTCTATAGCAAGAGGTCTTGGCATCGGTCAGAGCTGTGGGACCCTGTGTACGTCACTTCCCTCTCTGGCCTCAGCCTCCCCCTACACAATGAGAGGGATGCACTAGCCACTCCCTCTGAGCCCCTGCAGCTGTCAGTCTGTGTGTCTAGAAGGAGGGTTTATTTACATGGTTTCCCAAACTGAACCCCCACCCCTAGCCTAGTGGCTGTGAGCAGGTAAAGCATAGAGGCTCTGAGAGAGGATTTTGACACCAACCTGCCTGCCTTAATTCCCCTCCTGTCCTTCACCAGTCCGTGGACAGGTAAAATTCTGGGCTGCCGTTACAGGGAGCGAGAGCAGCAGAACTGGGTGTCTGTCAGCCGCTTCGTTAACCAAGGAGATGGCTCCCCTGCTCATGTCTCTGTGGAAACCCTCAGGCCTCAAACCAACTTGCAGGAGAACAGGAGATTCTGCTAGGCCTTCGGAGTCCTTCGGTGTTTAGCAGAGATGAACGCTTGGACTGGGCCTGCCCACATGAACTGGGTGCCTGGGAGGTCAGCCCAGGAGCCTCGGGAGAAGAGCATGGATTCCAGAGCCACTCTGCGTGGCTCTGCTCCCCACCCCCACAAGTGGGAGGCCTTGGACAGCTCGCTCGGCTCTCTCTGTGCCTTGGCTTCTTATCTCTAAGATGCGGATATTACTACATATCTCATAGGTTGCTGTGTGTATTAAATGAATCCATGCACCACAATTACCATGGACCCCACTGAGCTGCTCTCTCCACAGACCTGTGGAATGACCTACCTCTAAGAAAATAGATTCATCAAAAGAAGTTGTCCAGTCCCTGCAGCCCATGCTGAGGCTTTCCGGGACCCTGAGGCTCAGAGAACATTCTAGAGAAGTGCTTCCCCAGGCCCCTCAGCACATAGACACATACAACAGCATGCACACATACCTGCAGGGCACACCTCCCTCCCCGGTCGCCAGGTCCCTGACACTGGCCTTTCCCAGAGGGGCAGACAGTTGTCCTTAGACACCCCATCCCTCCTAGATGGCCTCTCACAAAAGTGTCCCCTGAGAGAGGCAGGACCCAAACCTAAATGAAGATATAAAGGGCCAAGTCCCCTGAGCCCGACCTGCCCACTCCAGGAAAGCCATCGGGTGGTCCTCTGCCTCCCACTAAGCTGAGAGAGAGTCAGGGGCCCTCAAGAGAAGCTGTCCTGGGAACCTCCGATTATTGGAGTCCCCCAGTTTGTCAACAGGGGTACCTGCTTACCTGGACAGGGCAAGGCTTCCATACGCTGCCAGACCCTACAGCAAGCCCACGTCAGGCCCTGAGGTGCAGGCGTCCACCCACTCCCCAGCCCAGCCAGGTCTGTGCCCCCTCTTGCTGGAGGAGAGGCGGGGGAAGGCTGCAGTGGGCCGGGATGGGACGTGTGTGACCGTGTGGATGCACCAGCGCATGTGGTGGCGTGCGAGGTGGAGTGCGCATGCGTGCATGTGTGCGTGCCTGGAGGCAGGAGGGAAGTTCTAGCTGCAAGTCTAGGGACTTATAAACCGTGTGGAAGAATTTGTCTCAGATGTCAATTGAAAGCATTTTCAAATGTCCACCCCACCCCCTCTCCTGGACGGGAAGTGAGAGGACTCAGGAACCCAATCCTGCTGCTCACTACCCCCCTGCCTGGCCTGGGGGCACAGCTGGAGCTGCACCACCCTCTTTCCTGGCCCAGCCTCTCCCCTGGTGGGCCTAAACCTGAGAGGGGGGCCGCAGCTGCCTCAGCTCCCCCTCCCTGGGCCAGGAGGGGGGAGCACACACCCTGTCCTTTCCAGGCACCATTTTATAAGTGCCATGGAAACAGCCACAAAATGGGGCAGCCCTGGCTGTGCTTGGCTGCTGGGTACCAGTGCCCTGCACGTGGCCTGTTTCTCCCGTTATCACCCCAGGGGCAACAGCAGAGGGCGGGCATGGCTTCCCCCAGGCCAAAGGGGGCTGGGAGATTATGGCTCGCTGTCACTTCTGCAGGCTTCATAGCCTGGGGTCCTGTCCTCCGCCTTCTGCTCCCCACTGTGTCCACCTCAGCAGTGCAGGGGCCAGGTGGCTGGCGTGCTTTTCTGATGGCCAGCAAAGAGCCCTCCAAGGCCCGGAGCCTGCATCCCATGATTTGCCTTCTGCTAGACACTGACTACAGACCAGATCCCTGACGCCGGTCACTCGCAGGAGGTTTTGCAGGAGGAGGGGCAAGGACAGAGTGAAGGTGTCACAGCCTCTGCCTCCCTGCCCGCCAAGCCCCCTCTCTCAGGAAGCAGGGAGGGAGATGGGACATCTGGTCTGAAGGGGGAGTTCTAAAGGCTCCTCGGCGAGCTCCCTTCCTTCAGGGAAACATATCTCCTCTCTGTCAGGTTCCGTGGTGAGGGCCCTGGGCCACGGAGGACACACTCGGGGGACCCCAGGCACAGCCACATCCCCTCTAGGGGGCTCTAGCAGGATGGTGGCTGCCCTGTGTGGGGAAAAGCTGAGTGTGACATGAGACACACTCCCCTCCTCCCCCCTCCATAGGCTCTGCCCAAGCTGAGGGCACCTGCCCTGGCTCCAGAAGCGGCTGAAGTTGGAGCCCAGAGGCTGGGCATGGGAGGATCCGCAGGTGGGCATCACTCAAGCCACGGAGGCCAGGCCGGGCTTGGGAGCCCGACTTTCCTCTGGGCTCACCCTGCACTGCGAAGGTGGCCCCACTGAAACCCATGAGCAGATGGCGTGATAGTGTTTCTGTGATTTGGGACATAAAATGTACCTGAAACTGACGCCTATGTCGGAAATGAACACCTCAGTGGGAAGGGGAGGGTGGGGCCACGAAGGGAGGTAATGACCGGGCAGCCAGCATCCCACCCAGCCCCGCCACCAGCGCTGGATGTCAAGACCTGGCTCGCTGGTCCCAGACACCTTGCGCCCTGCCCCCCGCAGCCCCGCGCTCCGCCAGCCCTCCCTCCTTTCCCCGCGCCCCACTAGCCCTCTCCCTGCCCTCTCGTCGCTCCCCACTGGCCCTTTCCCGGCGCCCCGCCAGCCATCTCCCCATCCTCTCCTCGCACCGTCAGCCCTCTCCCCGAGTCCTGCCCGCCGCCTCCCCGTCCTCCATCCTCTCCCCGCCCCTCCGCACCCTCTGCACGGCCCGCGAGCCTTCCCTCTGCCCAGGCGCCCTCCCCGCTCCCTCCTAGTTTGCCGCCACGGTCGGGCTCCCGGACCCCGCGGGAGCAGCGCTCCCAGCGCGCGGAAACGGCTCCGCCGGGGAATAAACAAGCCGCCCGCCCCGCCGGCCTGGGGAGGAGATGAAAGCCGGGCTCCTCCTCTGATCAAGAAACAGGCTCTGAAAGGGTGCGGGGCTGAGCCTTTATCTGCTTCATACTCGGAAATGGCTTTAGAATGAACTGCTAAGATAAGCTTCCTTGGACGGGCGCGGAGAAGCGGTCTGAGGGCATTTTGATTTTGGCAACACATCCTTAAGTGCAAACTCACTGCTGAGCGGGAACACGCAAGTTACAGCTGGGCTCAGAGCGCCGCCAATTCAAAGCACTGGCCCACCCGCCCCGCCAAGCCCGCAAGGGGGACAGGGAATAGCGACCTAAGGGACCCACCAATTCTCCCCACCCAGCGGGTCTCCAAGCCTCCACCCGCCGCAGCTCCGACTTCCTGGGGGTGGGGGGAGGACAACAGGGACCCCAGGAACAGCTCTAGGTGCTGTCCTTTAAATGTAGGTACAAAACCAAATCGGAGGGGTGAGAAGTGTGGAGAGAGAATCCCAGGGGGCGGGAGAAGTGGCGACTGCAGGCACAGGAGGGATTCTGGGGGCTGGGAGTGTTGTTTCTTTATCTGGGTGGTGGTTACACGGGTGTGCTCACTCTGTGCAAGTCTATAGAGCTGCACAATTAAGAACTGCTCACTTTTCTGCAGGAATGTTCCACTTCAATAAAATTGACATTAAAATTTATACACACACGCACACAGAGAGACCTGGAGCGCAGATTCTGAAAGGAACGGGCTGCAGGAAAAAAGGTCGGGGGTCCAGAGAAGACCTCACCAGTCTTTCTATCCCTAGTTTTGGGGGATCTTCAGGAAGAATTCGGGATATGCTGGGAAGAGGCCAGGGCCAGCAACCAAGGCTGAGTTTGGGGGCTGTTATAGGGCCAAATCTTTTGTAGCCAAATGATTTCTGAGAGCAATAACACAGCTACGTAATTTATTTCCACTTCACACACACACACACACACACACACACACACACACACACACACACAGAGTTTTCTAATTCACTCAGAGCATTTTTAAGAAATATTTTCCCTGAGGTGGGGGCAGGAGTGAGGGTGTGTGGAATGGATGCTGTTTGGGAAAGTCAGTTGCTTCTCTTAGATTCTTTTTTTAAAAGACATTTCCTTCTGATAGACTTTTGCTTTCAGAAAATACTTTAAAAAGAGATCAAAGCACTCTCTCCCCAGTCCACTTTCCCAGTGTCTTCAACCCTTACTTCTCTTATCACCCACGCCACTGAGCTCTGACGCTGTGTATACAGAGCGAGGGCAATTGGCTTTGAAGCCCCGGATTAAGCCAGGCCAAATCCTTGCCTCAGAATAACAAACAATACAGGTTCAACAGGAGTTCTCATCGGTAGTTCATTTTTCAAACGCAAATTCACTGTCACTAACACAAGCAACATTGAACTCAACAGGCTCTGAAGGCTGACAGTGGAGATTTATCTGGTGGCACAGCCGTGACCTAGGAGCAGCGCCGTCAGACGGTTAGGACGTTTTCATTTTGGGGAGGTTTATATTTAAATTTCTGTGGAGCTCACTTTTATCTGTGTTTGGGAGAAAAATGCAGTTTCTCACATGTGTCAAGCTTGGCAGGGATGTAGGGAGGCAGAGAAAGGGGTCTGCTCGCTGCAGTCCACAGCATGAACCTTTGGGTTGCGGGGCCTGGGAGGGACAGAGACTGGCTGGGGAGGCGTCTGGCCACATCTTATGCCTGAGCATTCAGAAATCAGAAACTGATGTATCACCCTGTGGTTGGCACCTTATTCACCAGGTTCAATCGTTCCAGAATTCAAACTCACTCCTGTGGCTTCAGACCTTCAAAGGCAGAGGGGAGAGAGGCTTGTGACTCAAGGACTCAAACTGACTTGAGAACATGCTGTTCCCTCTTCTCCAGGACCCACCCTTCCATCAACCAGTCAGCAATTACCCTGCCCCTAACCAGCCAGGCTCTCTAGGGCAGAGCAACAGCCCCCGTTCAAAACATTGAACTGGCCCCGTCAATAAGTAATCAAGGAAGTTTCTCAAAGTTGGGGTGGTACTATGTGCTTGACTTGTGGAGACCTGGTAACCGCCTAACTCTGCTTCTGTCTACAAGAGCCAAGTGCCTTCCTTTCTCTGGGATCGGGTTGTCCAACTCTAACAGTCTAGGACTCTATGAGTCGAGGTTTAGGAGAAGGGTCCAGGTCATCTGCTGAGAAATGGAAATGTTGATAGAGACACAAAGAAGAGAAGAGGGAGAGGCACCGGACAGGAGGTTGAAGAGCCACAAGCCCAAGCAAAGCAAGCTGCCTCCTGAGATTGCCCGTGGGAGGGAGGCATGGGGGGTGGGGGAGACATAGAGGCGGGGGAGGCAGGGATCAGAGCAGTGAAAGTGGCCTCTGAAGTCAGTGGGCAGCTATGCAGGAGGAAAAGAGCCTGTGAGAACTCTGGGGGAGGGGAAGGCCAGTGGCTTTCTTCAGGACTAGACCTGGTGCAAGGATAACTCTCTGCCAGAGAAAGGAAAGACTGTGATGAATCCATACTTGGCCAACATCATCACAACCATTTTTAAAATTATATCATCAGTCCCTGTGGCCCATCTCTAAGCCTCCACTATAATCAGGCACAAAACTTTGCCTGAAGCCAGTCACCTCTGAAAGTGTGTGTGTGTGTGTGTGTGTGTGTGTGTGTGTGTGTGTGTGTTGGGGGGAGGGAGGGAGGACCCAAGCAGATGCAGGAAACCCCACTGAGAAAAATCACAAACGCCTTTTGTTGGAAATGGCAGAGGCCAGGCATGCCCAAAGAACCCGCTGGCCATTTATTTTCTAGAGACAAGGTTATTTCTGCTGCCTAAAAATGGAAGTTCTGAATCTTTCTCTGTCTTCTTTCCTTCGGTCCACCACAGCAGTCACAAGAACTAAATTCCCCCCTCTTCACACCTGTAATCCACCCACAACTGACCATGCACCGCCCACACAATCCCAGGTTTGAGTCTCACACTTCCATAGATCTGCAGTCACCATCTCTGTTTTGCCTAGCACCACTGAGCCACGGGAAGTTCAGGCTTTGCCCAAGTGCACTCAGCTAGGAAAAGGCTTGTGACACCTGCCCCACCCCCCCACACTGACCTCAATGACCACTCCATGTGGAACCCTCAGCCAGACTCCCCTAATGCATCCTCCTTCCCCATCCCCCAAATGCAGCAAATTCAGGCCCTGACACCTAACTGCTCCCTCTCCTGATAGAGACCCTGAGTGGCCAAGCCACCTCCCTGACTTAAGCATGACCCCCACCCCCAACAAAACAAAGGAAACCTCACAAGGCCAGCCAGCACCCCTACGCTGCAAACCACCGCCTTTTGTTTCCTTTGAAGAGCCCAAGCAGTTCAACAGCTTTCTCCAAAGAGTAGGGGGGAAATGCTGAGTGGATACCAGACATTTCTCTTAACTATGGTTCACATTATTAGCATTTGTTACATTAATGTTATAACCAGCATTTATTGTGTGCTTACATGTGCAGGAGGTGTGCTGAGTGTTTTACATACAACTGTATGGAGACACACCTATTATTTTACAGCTGGAGATGAGGAGGGGCAGAGACCCTTGCCTGAGGGTTGCCCAGATGGAAGTAGCTGAGCTGCAACTGAAGCCCCTGCTGTCTGACTCCAGATTCCTGGCTCTGACACTTCACCATCTTAGTCTTCAGAAAACCCAGTTATGGGCCCACAGCCAGGCCAAGGGGCAGCTTCACACCTAACCTGTCCCCCAGCGATCACAATCAAGTGTGAGTATGTGGAGGAGTGGGGGTGGTGGTTCCTGAACCTGAACTTTCCAGCATCTCTGTCTAGGACCATCTCCCTTCACCTGGGAACCACTCTCTTGCTCTCCACCGCGGCCCCACCCAGACGCTGCCCCAGCCAATCTCTCCGTCAAGCCCATCTGCATCTTCCTCCTCTCACCCTCTCCTCCCGGTCCTCTCCCACAGACACCAGCACATTTTAAAGATGTTTCCACTTTATAAATCATCCCTCTCTGGCAGCCACCGAGAGCTGCTCCTCAAACAACACACACACAGGGCCCAATGTGCCTCCCCCTTGGCCAAGGAGGCGGCACTGGAAAGCCGCACCCGTGGGATGAGAGACTTGGGGTTCGTGCTGCCCCCATAACGTGATGGAAATAGGAAAACACAGTCCCTTTCCCTTCCCCCTTGGGGGCATCTCCAGGCGCCCCATCAATGCAATCCTGCAAAACCCTGCAGACCCCCAAAAGGAGGACAAAGCAGCTGCCCAGGGGCCAAAGCTGCTGGAGCCAGCCCCAGCCCCAGCCCCAGAGCAGCGACCTTATCACAGCCATTTACGGAGTGCTGCCCTCCGCCCCTCCTCCCGTGCTCCCTGCGGGTGGGGCGGGAAGCACTCTCCGGACTTGGGGCTAAGGCCAGAGCGGTGGGGGGACCTCGCCTCGTTCCCCTCCTCTCCCGCCCCCCCCCAGGCTGGAGACCCCGAAGGCTGCTAGGGTGCCCTGGGGGATACCCATTGCTCTATCCATCATCCCCTCCCCCAGAGTCGATTTCCCAGAGCTGACCTGCCCGCCTTGGTGATGATCATCTCCGTGCCCGCCTCGTGGAACTTCTTCCAGAGCTCCTTCTCATGCAGGCCCACCTTGATGTTCTCGATGGTCTAGGGAGGGGAGGGAGGGGACTGGCGTCGGCATGGCCCGCGGCTCGGGCAGAGCCCGCAGAAGGCAGAGCACAGGCCCAAGGAGCTATGCAGAAACACTGCCCGTCCGGGACCCACGCCTCAAGATGTCGTTTCACGAAATTATTTGTACGGTGGATGCATTGTTAAGAAATGGCATCAGTAGCGGAACCCCTCCTTCGGATCCGCGCCTGTGGATGGGCCGGCAGAGGACACGTGGATGACTCCACCTGCCCAGACAGCCGCAGCCCGGACCCCGGCGGGGCGCCTCCTCCGCCAGCCGCGCCCCTCGGACACTGCACGCAGACCCGCACCGGCGGGAGGCGCGCACAGACAGTCACTGTCGTCACCGTGTTGTCACCGTGACCCGCCCGGCGGAGTCCCCGCGGCGGCTCCCACACACACCCGCCGTCGGGCGCTCGGCCCGCCGGGTCCTAGGCTTTCACCCCCGACCCCTCAGGCTCCTCGGACTGGACACTTGGCCAAGGCTCCCCCCGCCGCCGCCGGGTTTCCCTCCCCTCGTCCCAGAGGGTCCCCGTGGGGCAGGACGGAAGGCAGAAGCCCCTGCCGGGGAGCGCCAACCGGCAGTCAGCGCAGGGCGCAGCCAGGCCCCGGGAAGCCAGTCCTGCCCGCAGTGGGGCGGACTGACACTGGAGGCCCGGCGGACGGGCCGCCGCGTGGCCGCTCCCCGACGGCGGGCGCGTCCCTACCTGCTCGGCGGCGGCGGCGGCGGTGTCGGCGCCGGGGCCCGGGGAGCGGACGAGCGCCGCTCCGCTGAGGTCCGAAGCGGCCAGCGCGGGCTCAGGGGCGGTGGCAGCGTTGGCCTCGCCGAGCGCTGGGCCCGGGGCCCGGAAGGCCTCCTCGCTCTCCGACAGGCCCTTATCCTGCAGCATCTCCTGCGGGCACAGCACACACCAGTCACATGCCCAGGTCCACACTGGCCAGAGGCCCGCAGCCCTCTCGAGCTGAGCGGGTCGGGGTGGAGGGTCTTGGACAGGGTGGGGAGGCCGCCCTGGCGCACGTGAACCCCGCCCCCTCCTGAGCTGGGGGAGGGGGAATTTGCCAGGGCAGGACCCTCGCCTCCTCCCTCTGGGTTCTGGGCCTGGAAGGGTCTGCGTGCCCAGGGTGTGGGGCTGTGCGGTGAGTAGGTCTGGGGGGAAGGACCGCCCTCTCGGCATTGCCCCAGCTGTACCCCCAGTCCCTCCCTCCCGCTGGGCTCCAGTGGAGCCTGCGGCCTGGGTCTTTTTCCCTGTTCCCTAATAACTGGAGTCCTGGGGCCAGGAGAGGGGAACAGGCCTGGAGGGCAGGACGCAGGCTCCTGGGGCTCCACACCTGCAGAAAGGCTGGGCAGCCTCTCCTGCCCCTGCTCACCCCTCCCCTCCACCCACTCTCAGACGGCAGTCAGGTAGAGCCTTCCTGAACCAAAGGCGTTTCCTCCTGCACATCCCCCCTCCCACAGTCACCGTATGTCACCCACGAAGCACACATCCTCACTCCCAGACACAGCCCCCAAGCAGCCACTCTCCTCAGTGAACTCAGCCAGGAGCCTCCCAGCCTTGCCCTCACGGTCACACTCCCCGGCTCACACTTTCAGCTCCAAGGGGCTCTGCTCTGGGGCCAGGGACCCAGACCCCTACCAGCTAAGGACCAGCCTTGGGGTGGGGTCCTGTCCAGGGCACAGCTGTCCTTCCCCAAGTGTCTGGGACTCTTCACCAGCCTGCCCATGTGCCTGCTGGTCCTGGGATATCAGGATGAGAGCCTAGCCGGCAAGGACCTGCCTGTCCTGCCTCCATGGTGGGGGCAACCCTGCATTAGCTTCGATTCTCCTTTTACCTCCCTGCTCTCCTCCCTTCTCTGGGTCTGGGCAAGTTCTGGGGGGCATTCTGTGTCTGGCTGCCTTTCTGTACGTATGTCTGTGGTGGAATGCTCCCCCTTTCTCCTCCTGCCGCTCCCCGTTTCCCCTGGATGGGGCATTCCAAGGCCCAGGCCCCTTGCCCCTCCTGTCCACTGGCCTCCCCATCCCAGGGCCTCAGCAGCAGCTTCCAGGACCTCACAAAGCAAATAAGCCAAGTGCAACCGAGGAGGTAAAGAGGGGCCCGGGCCAGTCGGGGCTGGGAAAAGCCCGTAAAGATAAGGCTGACAGCCCGGCTGGTCCTCAGGCCGCGGGCAGCAGGAAGCAAGGAGCACCCCGCATGGTCGGCGCCAGAACCCGCCTTGGGCCACGTGCGGGTCCAGGGCTTGGGCTTAGAAACGCAGGAGCCCCGGGCAAGGGGAACTGCATGGCCAGGGTAGTGGCTCGCTGGGGCACAAGACGCTGGTTTCAACTATATCTGGTGCCAGTTGGGATGGGCGCCCACGATCTGCTGGTCCAAGATGAGGCGGCCCCTAGGCCCTCTGCGGGACACTTGTCACACCGAAAGCCGGCAGCGGCTCACAGCGGCCTCTCTGCTGCCCAGAGGTGCCCAGCAGGTCCTCGGATGCCGATCGCCCCGACTGGGGACCAGGCGCTCTCCTCCTAGGGGCTCACCTCTGCCTTTCCTCTCGGTCAGGGAGACAAACTCCACAGCTCGCCTCACTGGAGCTCCCTCTAATTTCCTTTCCTTCCCGCCTGGCTGGCCCAGAGTGGCCATCCCCGTGGTCCCTGCGGCACAGCCGGGTCTGCATCCAGCTGGAGTCCGCGCCCGCTCGCCCCTCTCCCGGACCCTCTGCGGGCGGGCGCGGCGGGCGGCTCCGCATTCATCGCTTTCAGCCGCCTCGCTTTCCAAGAACAGCATTTTCTTTGCTCTCTAGATTACCGGTGGTATTGTTCTTGCACTGGGGGACTGTTGTATTTTAATGCTCTCTGTTATCAAAGTAGTCGTCGGCTCAGTTCAACAACATTAAGAACATTTATCCTAGCACATAAATTATTGGCTATTTTTTATCTTTAATACTATATGGTTCAAGTACTGGTCTGATTTATTAATTCATCATTATTAAGCCTGGGCCCTCTTGCTTTCCTGTCAGTGCCCATCATTCTAGGGCCTAGTGTTCCAATAGGTCTTGTCAACCGAGCATTGTTTTAATTTACCCTGTGCCTCTAAAATGTTTCCTCGGTCTCTGTGCTTTGTCACGTTTCAAAAACTTATTTACCATACTTGGAATATTATTGTTCTCAATATTCACCTTAATTTCCTTCGAATCCTTATAATACTTAATACTTGCTGTTTCTTGCCATTATTTGTTTTGTTCGGATTGTCCCTAATACTCCAGGTAGTCTTCATCACATTGTTACGATATCTGTTACCTTCTCATTATTGGCCATGCTACAGATCTTAATTTCCTAGTTATTTTTCATCACATCATTACTTGTTGCTATTTTGTCATAATTTGTAATGTTGCTGTAGCTCTTAATATTCTGGTTATTTTCATCACATTGGTACAATAGCTCTTACTATGCTACCATTATTTATAATGTTTTGGGACTATTAATACCCTGGTTGTAAATTGTCATATCACTCCAGCAATTCTACTTGCTGTCTTTATTTGTATTACCATAGCTCTTAAGATTTGGGTTAATATTCATTTTAATAATTCATTATAGTATCAGCAATAAATTATATGGTAGTATTCTGTCAATTCTACCAATATTACCATTTCCCTGCGTAGTATTTCTTAGTCACATTTTTCCTACATTTTTATCATTTTTACACTATTACCATTTCTTATACTATTGCTATTGATTTTAATACAGTGGTTCTCATCATATTGTTCCTATATTTGGAGTTACTTTGTCTGTGATCCTTTTACATTTGTGGGTACAATTTTCACTTGGTTCTGAAAGTGACTATTATTGTCTTGTCGTTTTAAAGCCCGAGTACTGCATTAGTTATGCTGCTTAGCCCGTTTCTTTGGTAATTGCTTGCTCACATTCTGATAATTCTTGATCATCGATCATTATCTACATATAATGCTCTTTGCTTTAATTTTGACGATATTCACCGTCAGTAGCTGGGCCTTCTTTCATGGCCTTTCCTATTCTGCAAACTTCAATTTCAAAGCTACCTCGGCTTAACCTGGTTCCCTTGGCGCTGGCTCTTCTATGCTCTTGGGTCCCTAGACACAATTTGTCTGGTTGCTTGGAGGAGAGGAAGGCTCACGCCCCAACCGCTGGGAGTCGGGCTGAGGCGGCAGCCAGATCTGGGGCACTTCTCGCTGCCCTCCTGTCACCTTAATCGTCCCCGAGGTTCTCACCCGGTCTCGTTACTCGCCCCCTTTCCAGCTTAGCCTCCCTGACCCTGCAGCCTAACCCTGGGCGCGGGGTAGCCCCAGTCCCGCACGCCTGGCTCACCCCCATCCCCGCCAGAACCCACACTCACCCTAACTGCGCTGCCGCATGCGGAGGCGCCTGCGGCCCGAGTCCCCTGCAGGCTCGGGTCCGAGGAACACTGGACAGCCGCCTCCGGATCGGGCCGCTGGGTCAGGATCCCTCTGCCCGCCGCGCCCTCGGGTCCCGTCACATCCCGGCTCTGGAGCGGACCCTTGATCTCCGAGGCTGCACTTTGGGGCCTCAGCTCCCTCCCCTCCCTCCCACCCTGCGGGGACGCCCCCCCCTCTGACGTCGCCGCTGTCAATCAGTCTGCGCCCGCCGCCCCCGGTGGCGGGGGCCTCAAGGGTCCCCTGGCTCCGCGGCCCCAGGACCCCAGCCCGGAGCGAGCCGCCCGCTCCCCCACCGCGCCGCCCGGTGCCCTCCCTGCGGCCCTAGGGCCCGCCGGCCGGGCCGGGCCGGGAGCCCGCATGGTTTAGATTAGAGGGGCGGGAAGAGCGGGCGAGAGGCCCGGCCACACCGCGCGGCTCGCACCGAGGCTCGACATCCAGGACGGCACGCCCCAGCGCCCGCGAGGCCCGCACCCGGGGCGCTCCGCCCGGGGCCTGCCGGGCCGGGGCCGCTTCCAGACCGCCGCCCTCCGCCGAGCCCGCCGCGGGCTCCGCGCCCGCACACACCCCGTCCGAGCCGGCTCCCCGCCGCGGGCGCCGGGTCTTCGCCAGCCGCTTCCCCGTCGCAGGGCCCGCGCGCCACGGCCCCGCGCTCCGGCCTCCGACCGTGCCCAGCACATTCTCACACCTGCGCGCGGGCCGCGCTCACTCCTGCCCTCGGGCACCGTCGCAAGGCCCGCACCGTCTCGTCTGAGCACAGCCCCTCTGCTCACCGGACCCTGCTCGTCGGGGGCCCCTCTGCTCACCGGACCCAGCTCATCGGGGGGGCCCCTCTGCTCACCGGACCCAGCTCATCGGGGGGGGGGGGGGGCCCTCTTCTCACCGGACCCTGCTCGCCCGGGGCCCCTCTTCTCACTGGACCCAGCTCATCGGGGCCCCTCTGCTCACCGGACCCTGCTCGTCGGGGGCCCTGCCGAGGAACAGGCGCTGTGACCGGCCTGGCGCTCTTGGAGTTGGCCGTGGAGGTCACCGGGTGAGGGCAGGGCCTGCTCTCCGACAGGGAGGAGGCCTGGAGCAGCGGTGCGGGCAGCGGGGAGGTGCCTCGCCAGCCTCTGAATCGGAGCCGGAGCCGAGGCCCGGACTCCAAGGTGCCAGGCTTGGCAGAGCCTCTTGGGGAAATTGTGGCGAGGACCAGGACTCTGCCAGCAGCTCCCGGAGATCCCAGAGCTGAAGAGGAAGCCCGGTGCCTGCTGCAGTTGAGGAAGCCCTGCTTGGAGCCAGCCAGCCTCTGGGCCTCAGAAAGCGAGGACCCTCCACTGCCAGACCTCCCCGCGCAGCCTCTGACTCCCACTGTCTCCACTCACCTCTATTTACCTCTGCCTGTCTGTCTGTCTGTACCTCCCACTATGTACCAGAGCAGGCAGACCCATGTGGACCTCAGCTCATGCCCAAGCCTCCCAGTCTGACACATGCCCAGAATGCTAGGTCCAGGGTAGGCCTGCCCACTATCCCAAAGGCCCAGAGTCCTCTGTCAAAGGGATCCCATTAGCCCCTGGCTTCTCAGCCGTGGCTGCATCCCTCCCTCTACTGGTGTCCGCAACCTTTCCAATCAGCCTCTGACCTCAAAATCAGATTGAAGAGGACAGGAGGGGGAAATTCCTTCCCTGGATGGGTCTGTCCCTTTTCTAATGCTAGGAAACAGGAAGCCAGCAACAGTGCCTCACAATGGCCCACTGCTCACGAATCCCTCTCCCCCAGCAGCCCCAGATCCTGCTACCCCACCTTCCCTTCATGACTTGTCTCACACGGAGTCCCAAACCAGGGAGGGGAAGTAAGAGCTAAGAGGGTGGAGAAGCGTAATCCTCCCTGCATCCCACCTCCTCCTGAAGTGGGAAAAGGGAAGGCCCTGGTGTTTCTGGAGGCGCCTGGGGAGTCATGTTTCCTGTGTTACAGAGAAGTGGATGACACGCCTCAGCTTCTGCTCCCAACCCCCCTCCCATGTCCTCTCCCACAGCCTGTAGGGAAATCCCTTGTAAATAAACAGTATACAGACTAATCAACCAACTACTGTGTTGGAATGATGAACAGGGAAGGCAGTGAAACTCCAGGTACCATGGGAAGACTAGAGTTGGGCCAGATTCTGGAAAGAATGTGTTGACAGTCATTGGAGGAAGTTCATCATGAGACCATCTAGTGCAGCTGTTTATTTTTTATTTTTTTAGTGCAGCTCTTTAAAGAAACAAAAGTGGAGCCTTTCTATATGCATAAGGCTTTCTGGAGACCCATGGACTCCTAGTCATGAACTCTGGACTCATAGTCCAAATCAATATCAACTTGTTCATGTTGACATGGAGAAATTGGATGGGGAGGGGACAGGCAAAGTTTTGGTGATGAAAAGGAAGGAGCAAACCAGCCAGCAAGCAAGTGAGAGAGAAAGGGAGGTCATGCACACACATTCTCCATTACTAGAACGGAATGCTTTATTTCCTTGATTCACAGACACACATTTTCCACATTTTGACATCTCTGAAAATGGGATAAATCTTAAAATCAAGGGTGTGTCATAGCTTAGTGTTTTTTCTTCTGAGTGGTACATAAAAAATAATAGAGTATCTGACCATTGATGAAGTACAGTATTTGCTGTTAAATGGCCTGTGGAAGAAAGAAAAATATTACTTATTTCCCAAAATTGTTTTAAGGCGTTCAAGGTACAAAAACTCTTCTCAACTAGGTGAGCAAATAGTTGACCATAACCAAGCATCTATCACACCAACGTGGCTTAGGGGAAAGCCCTCAGGTTCGGTGTCTGACTCACCTTGGTTTTGAAACCTGGCTCTAACTTCTGGCTCACCATTCAGCAGCTGTGTGACCTTGGGCAAGTCCCTTAACACTTCTATAAAATAAGGATAACCACACCAACCTACTAGCTTATAGTGAGGTTTGGCTAAATTAATGCATGCAAATGTCTGGCATATGGTATATAGTTCCCAAGTATTTTTAAAATTTATTTTATCACATCTCTTTCCTAAAAAGGCTTAGATGGTTTATAACCTAAATAAGCTAATAGCCAAGCCAGCATGGTTCAGTGGTTGAGCATTGACCTATGAACCAGGAGGTCATGGTTTGATTCCTGGTCAGGGCACATGCCCGGGTTGTGGGCTCTATCCCCAGTAGGGGGAAGGGGGGCGGTGCAGGAGGCAGCCAATCAATGATTCTCTCTCATCATTGATGTTTCTCTCTCTCCCCCTTCCTCTCTGGAATCAATAAAAAATATATTTTTAAATAACCTAATAAAAATACAAGTAGAAAGACAAAATAGAATCAAGCAAAAAGGAGAAAGAATATATGCTAACATTAAGTGTTGACAAAGTTGCTATTACTGAGAGCCATATCTGGCTTATCAACAGCAGGGCAAGTGGTAATTCTTTATTTCAGAAATATGAAGATGGTATTTCTTTGGTGAAGGGTTGGGGAACAAACTTTGTCCTGGCCCTAAATTTTTTTTTTAATATATTTTATTGATTTTTTTACAGAGAGGAAGGGAGAGGGATAGAGAGTTAGGAACATTGATGAAAGAGAAACATCGATCAGCTGCCTTCTGCATACCCCCCACTGGGGATGTGCCTGCAACCAAGGTACATGCCCTTGACTGGAATCGAACCTAGGACCCTTTAGTCCGCAGGCCGACGCTCTATCCACTGAGCCAAACCGGTCAGGGCCTGGCCCTAAATTTTAAAGTAGTTTATCATGTAAGTTTTTATTCTTAAATCTGTACAGTTAATTGTCATTTACAAAGTGGTTTCACAGCTACAATCTCATCTGGTGCAGTATTAATTCTATTTCATGGATTCATTTACCCAAAGAAATATTTATCAAGTGCTTACTATGTGCCAGATACATACATAAATAAGAGGAAAGGCCAACTAACCATTTCATTAGTTAGTCCATTGATTGGCTAACTAGTTACTAACTGCAAACTTGCTAATTAATCATCTAAATAATCAGTCCCAAAGGGAGCAGGGGCTACAGGGTAAGCTGGAGAATCCCCGTCAGTGCAGAAAGAGGGCTCTCTGAGAGCGGGGGTGGGGGGTGGGGTGGGGGGGGGAGGTTGTTGAAGATAACTACTTGAGCTGGCCCCATAGTGTAGTGAAAAACCATTACAACTTTTTTTTTTAACCTAGGTTTTTGGAACATGTGATAAATTCCAATGTCAAGCCACACCCCAAACCAACTGAGTCAGAATCTCTGA
The DNA here is from genome assembly GCF_963259705.1 of Myotis daubentonii. Lineage (NCBI taxonomy): Eukaryota > Metazoa > Chordata > Mammalia > Chiroptera > Vespertilionidae > Myotis > Myotis daubentonii. Next base: position 35,758,775 of record NC_081855.1, on the reverse strand, counting down.
GAACAGGGCCAAGTTTGAGAACCACTGCTCTGTGCCAAACACGGAAATCCCATTTCCTGCTCTCCTGGCCTCCCTTGTAGCTAGGAACGGTCATGTGATCCCACGTTGGGCAATGAGGCCTCAATGGAAGGCTATAATGGAAGAAGGTTGGGGAATTTTTTGCTTTCTTGGTAAAGGGGAAGACACAGTCTTCTTTTCCCCTGTAGATGAGATCCTTGGCGTTCTCACCCTCTAGAGACCTTGAGGCAAGAAGGATGAAGGCCGATATGCTAAGGATATTGGAGCAAGAAGAGCCTGTGTTCCCACCGGCATCACTGAGCAGGTAAGCCAGTGCTGGCTTGCTTCTTGTAATGTCTGGGTCTCTGTTACTTACAGCCAGATACACTCCTGAGACATAGGTCCCGGCTTCGTGTTGAGAGGCCTTAGGTACCCCATAATGAAAGATACTTATCTGAGTGTCTGTACATGTCCATGTACATGCCTTCCCAAAGACGGGGAGCAAAATCCCTTCACATCCCCTTCCCAACCATGTTCTTCTGTGTGTGCTATGACCTAAGGCCAGGCATCCTTATTAAATAACTCCACACCTCGGGCCCTACCAAAAAGAAAGGATGGTTGAGGCAGCAGGAATGTCGCTGTCTCCTGTGGCTTTATTGTTACCCAGTAGCCCCCAATCTTTGTTCTGGGATTCCCCAGCCCCGTGGTCAGCAAACTGAGGCTCGCGAGCCACATGCGGCTCTTTGGCCCCTTGAGTGTGGCTCTTCCACAAAATACCACGTGCGGGCACGCGTACAGTGCGATTGAAACTTCGTGGCCCATGCGCAGAAGTCGGTTTTCGACCTGGGCGAGTCTATTTTGAAGAAGTACTGTTGATATTTGGCTCTGTTGACTAATGAGTTTGCGGACCACTGCCCCAGCCCATGCCCCATTGAAACTATCAAGTTCAGGACAACTGGGGTGGAGGCAGGAGTTGAGCTTGTTCTGGAATAGGAGGTTTGAGCAAGGGGGATGGGTAATAAGTGGCAGCAGCTGCTGCAGGTGCTTCCCTCATGCACAGATGCAGGTCTGTTTGCCTGACCTCTCACCCTGGCCTCCCAGGCCTTCTCCCACCGAGAGAATTAGGAACTTCCAGGAACTGAGGACGGGGCTGGCCTGATCCCTGACCTGGGTGAGGTAGGCTGGTCTGAGCCCCCTCAGGACTGAGGGTGAGGCCGTGAGTCACCAACCGCACAGGTGGGTCCCTGCTATGACTTTCATTTGAGGCACTACAGACACAGGAATGATCAGATCTGGGGTTTCCATAGTCAGGGCTAGGAATGGGTGGGTAGCCCTGCTGTTCTAGAATCCTTATCTGCAGGTGGATTATCTGCAGAAGATCAGACTTTCTGCCCCATTACATGACATGTTCCTCCAGTAAAACTTCTCTGAGACTGAGGATGGTATATCTGTGAGAGCCGAGCAAGGTTAAACAAAAAATTATAAGAGAGAAATTACTTAATTACCCAAATTTCTTTCTATTCTCCTCTTCCTTCCCTCCATTCTTCCTTAGCATGGATTATCAAAAACTGGCTTTTAATTTGGATCCTCACGGATTTTTTTGAATGAGTGACTAAAAACAATTAGAATTCAAGAATGAGAAAGTATCAGGAAGCCTTTGGAGTTTGAATCTAAACAAACCTGAATTCAGGTCCTCAGCAGGCTGTTTGCAGAGGGACCTACGCATGATCAGCTTTAAACCTCTATTTCCTCATCTATAAAATGAATTTAATAACGGCCACCTCAGAGGGTAGTAGAAAAGATAAAGTAATATCATTGATAAAAGTGCTTTAGGGGCTCAGAATAATAGCTAATATTTATTGAGTACCTACAATGTGTCTGGCAGGGTTCTAAGAGTTATACATTCCCTCATTTCAACCTTACCACCCCATCAGACGGGTGCTATCAAAATATCCATTTCACAGATGAAGAAATTGGGTAATTTGTCCAATGTCATCCAACCAGAAAATGAGGTCTGGATTTGAATCCAATTAGTTTGGCTCTTCAGTGCCCCTACTTTAAAATATACCGCTCTAGGGTCACTTAACCTAAGATGGTTTCATTTGTTAAACAAGGATAACAGTACCTCCCCCCCCAGGGTGGTGCTAAGGGTGTAAAATACTGCCTGACACACAGGAACACTGGGATTGTTATTGTAAACAGGACTTGCCCAAGGTCTCAGAAGAAGAAAAGAGGTCCTCCTGGACTTACTATTCTTATTGTTCCTTTTCTAAGAAAGAAAATACTAACCAGGAGTCCAAAGAATTAATCATCTCTCTCTTTAGGCTCCCAAAACAGAAACATAATACATGCTTTTAATTTTTTTCTAAATATATTTTTATTGATTTCAGAGAGGGAGGGAGAGGGAGATAGAGATAGAAACATCAATGATGAGAGAGAATCATTGACTGGCTGCTTCCTACACGCCCCACACTGGGGCTCCAGCTGCAACCCCGGCCTGTGGCCTGTCCGGGAATCGAACCTTGACCTCCTGGTTCACAGGTGATACTCAACCACTGAGCCACGCTGTCCAGGCAACATGGTACATCCTTTATGTCCCAAGCACTTCATGATCTGTTTCCTAATGACTTCCGCCAACCTGGCCACTGGAAAAGTGAGCAGGATCCATGGAAGCCGGGACACAAGGATGGTGGGATGGAGAGCATGCCACAGGCTCTACCACAAGCTTTCCATGTGCACAGACGGTGCTGATGGCACTGACCAGGCACAATGGGATGGACAAATGCGCGCTCATCGGGAATAAAATCCTCTATTGCTCCTCACCGCCAGGATCCATAAGCGCCCTCTTCTATCCGATGTTTGGGAAGTGCGTCCTAACGTCTAGCTTCAGCCCCTCTTGCAGCAGCGGGTCCTGTCTCTGTCTCTAAGCAACCAGAGCGAGACGTGCTGGGGCGCTTCAACTGGTCAGACCTCCAGGAAGAGTTTCCATTCCCTCATTCAGCCCCGATGCTGGTGGACGGAGCCGTCCAGGAAACCCTGGGCCCAGGAGCTGTGCCAACACTGGCACCGACGGGCACAGCCCCGCCTGTGCGGTCCTGGAAGGCAGGGCGGGCGCCGGGCTCCTCCAGGATGCCACAGGCCCCAGAAGGGAGGACAGGAAGGAGCCCTGCGCTTTCTGAAGTTCCTCCTTTGAACGCGGCCCTTTATTTATTGGGCTTCATTTAACCTCAGCCATGTCCTCCTGGGATCATTTATTTGGTAACTGCCACTCAGCCTGCTCTGGCATTAACCTCATAATCCTACCCATTTCCTCCAGGCTGGTTGGGGGTTTTCTGACTTCTTCCTGGGCAGGTCGGGGCTGCCTCCCGGTGCTGGTCCTGACTGAGGGGAGGCCCCCGGTCGGTGAGGGCCTGCCTGGAGGGCCATGGGGCTCCTTCTCCCACCCTGGCCCTTCCCGGGCGGCGAGAGGCGGTGGAAGCGCCTCCTTACTTACAGGTGAGGTAAGGCCGCGGCGTGCCCACCGCCACCACCGCCCGGAGCTTCCCCACTGGCTACTGAGGCTGTCCTTCAACTCAGGGAGTCTGGGCTTCACCAATCGCAGCTTGGCTCGGCCTGGAACCCCGCCCCCTCCGCCATCTTGTATCCGGGGCAGTGTGGGGCCCAATCGCTGACCAGGAGGGGAGGAGGGCGGGGCCGCGGCCGCAGCGCCTGCCCACGTGGCCGCCCGCCGGCCTTCCCGCCACCTGCGCGGCGGCCCCTGTCGCGCTGCAGCTGCAGCTCCCAGACGCCACCCCAGCCAGTCGCCAGGGGATTAGTGTCCGTCTGTCGGTTGGGACAGCCTCAGTGGGGGTCGCCCCGGCCCAGACGAGGGCCTCCCCTGCACCTTCCCCGGGACGACGCCCCCCAGAGCCCAGCGCGGGTTGTGTTGGGGGGTCCGTGGGCCCGGGGTGCCGCTCTCCCCCAGAGCTGATGTGTGGGGTGACGGGAGGCCCCGCCCCACCGAGCCCGAGCCACATGTGCCGGGAAGTTCATTTCCCCTTGTTCTGCAGACGGGGCGCGGGGATTGACCCCGGGCGCGACCCCGGTGTCAGGAGGCATTAATGATCTCCATACGGCAATAAGCAGGGGCCGGCTGCGGGCGTGGAGGTGCGCTGGCGGGGGCCGCCTTATTAGCCGCGGCGCGCCCGTGGGCCGGGCCGTCATTAGCGAGGCTGCGGCCGCCTCCCCTCCCCCAGCAGCCCCGGCTCCATGGCAACGAGGTCCGCGCTGGCGGCCCCTGGCCGGTCCTGCTCCCCGTGGGCCTCCTGGGGAGGTAGCCTGTTCCGGCGCGAGCTCAGCCTCTGGCCCTGCTAGCAGGACCCCTGACTCGGTCCTGGTAAAGTCTCGCTCAGAATCCTCCAGAGGCCAAGGCCCCGCATTCTGAGTCAGCTCACCATGCTGTCGGCAAGAACCAGGAACAAGGAGGCCTTCCTCGTCTCCGGCTTAAATCTCTCCTGGTTATTGGAGCCCCATTTCCCCCAGGAGCAAAGCGAATAAGTAAAATAGGGGGTCAGCAGCCTTGGGAAGGGGGGAGGGTGTAAGCAACTGCCTAGACCAGCGCTTCTCAACCTGTGGGTCGCGACCCCTTTGGGGGTCCAAGGACCCTTTGACAGGGTTCGCCTAAGACCATCGGAAAACACATACATAATGACATATTGTTTTGTGATTAATCACTATGCTTTAATTATGTTCAATTTGTAACAATGAAATTGGGGGTCACCACAACATGAGGAACTGTATTAAGGGGTCGCGGCATTAGAAAGGTTGAGAACCACTGGCCTAGACCCGTGGTCGGCAAATTGCGGCTCGCGAGCTACATGTGGCTCTTTGGCCCCTTGAGTGTGGCTCTTCCTAAGCCTTAGGAGTACCCTAATTAAGTTAATAACAATGTACCTACCTATATACTTTAAGTTTAAAAAATTTGGCTCAAAAGAAATTTTAATCGTTGTACTGTTGATATTTGGCTCTGTTGACTAATGAGTTTGCCGACCACTGGCCTAGACTATTAAAATCACAGTCTGATTTGTCGCATGTCTCTCTCCAGTTCCTCTCCATCAGGTTGGTTACTTGCTCAGGCACGGGCTTCAGTTTCCTTATCTGCACAGTCCATTTAAGGTTCTCTAAACATCACGCCGGGCACGGTGCTAAGCAGGAGGGGAGTGAAGCTGAGGAAAACCCAGGCCCTACTTTAGGGGAGCTCCCAGTGGAGTGGGGGAGACAGACTAATAAACAAATGCAATAATAACATGTGCTCTGGGCTCTAATCTAAGTCCATATTGAATGTAATGAGAGTACAGAAGAGGAATAAGCAACTCTTGCTGCCTTGTTGAGGACGGTTCTCCGAGGAGATGACAGATGATGTGAGTCTGTCTGTGAAAGATGAGTATGTATGGGATCCTGAGACAGGGGCTGTGGAAAGGGCACCGAAGGCACGTTTGAGGAGCAGTGGGGCTGCAGAGGTGGAAAACGAAGCTTCATGGAAAAGTAGAGTTTGGGAAGGGCCTTGTAAACCATGTCAGCAACTTGATCGTTCAGCCCTTGCAGAACGTGGAGCTCCACAGAGACAGCCCAGGGCAAGTGAGAGCCAGACCGGCACTGGACAACTCGGAGCCTTGCTGAGAAAAAATACCTAAATATGGGCAAAGGAGATCCTACGAAGCAGAAAGGCAAGATATCGTACACATTCTTTGTGCAAGCTTGCCAGGAAGAGCCAGGAGGAGGCACCCGATGCTTCAGTCTACTTCTCAGAGTTTTCCAAGAGGCGCTCAGAGAGGTGGAAGGCCGCGTCTGCCAAAGAGAAAGGAAAAGTTGAAGGCAAGGCAAGGGTGGACAAAGGCCCTGTGAAAGAGCATGAAAACCTATTTCCCTCCTAAAAGGGAAACAAAAAGGAAGCTCAAGGATCCCATTCTACCCGAGACCTCTTTTGCACGTACTGTTTTGTTCTGAGTATCAGCCAGCAATCAAAGGAGAACGTGTGGGCCCCTGCATTTGTGAAGTTGCAAAGGCGCTGGGCGCGCTGCTGCAGGTGACAAGCTGTCTTACAAACAGACGCTGCTGGCTGAAGGAGAAATACGAAATGGATATTGCTGCATACTGAGCTAAAGGAAAGCTGATGTGGCAAAAAAAGAAAAAAAAGGAGTTGTCAAGGCTGAAAAAAGCAAGAAAAGGAAGGAAAATAAGGGAGATGAAGAAGATGATAATGACTAAGTTGACTCTAGCACAGTTTTTATGTTTCTTGTCTATAAAACATTTAAGTCGTCTGCCTCCCCCCACCCCCCTCCTTCCCCCGTACACACACCTTAGTCCTTTTAAAGAAAAAAAATTTAAGGCTGTGTCTCAGAGAGATATCCAACTGGGGACATTCTTCATTGTTTTCTTTAATGAGTATGTATTGATCACTATTTTAAGAACAATAGAAATAGGAACAATAATGATACATAATAGCTAACCTTAAACATTTACCATATGCCAGTATGCTAAACACTTGAATAAATCCCCTAACTGAATGCAACAACATAACAGACACAATATCCACTCTTTAAAGAAATGATTTTATTTAGAATAGCTTTATAAAAATGTTGCAAAGATAGTACATAGACTTCCCATATAGCTCACTGTATTCCCCCTACTGTTAACATTTACACTAATATGGTGTATTTGTCACAACTAATGGATCAATATTGAAGCAATGTTATTAACTAAAGTCCATACATACTTCATTCAGATTTCCTTAGTTTTCACCTCATGTCCTTTTTCTGCCCCAGGATCCCATTCAGGTGATCACCTCACATTTATTTTTTAAAATATATTTGTATTGATATCAGAGAGGACGAGAGAGATAGAAACATCAATGATGAGAGAGAATCACTGATTGGCTGCCTCCTGCACACCCCCTACTGAGGGCTGAGCCCGAAACCTGGGCATGGGCCCCTGACAGGAATCCAACGCAGGACCCTTCAGTCCTCAGGCTGATGCTCTTTCCTCTGAGCCAAACCGGCCACGGCGATCACCTCACATTTTATCATCACGTCTCCTTAGGCTCCTTTTGACTGTGAGGGTTTCTCTGACTTTCCTTGTTTTTGATAACCTGGACAGTTTGAAGGAGCACTAGTCAGGTATTTTGTAGATTGTCCTTTGGGGTTTATCTGATGTTTTTCTCAGGACAAGATTGGGGTTACAGGTTTGGGGAAGGAAGGTCTCAGAGGTGAAGCACCCTTCTCATCACATCCCATCCAAGGTGCATATTATCAAGATGATCATATCAGTAATGATGCTGACCTTGACCAGCTGGCTGAGTAGTGTTTGCCAGGTTTCTACTGAGAAGCTACTCCTCTCCCCCGACCCGCTCCAAGCTGCGGAAGTTGGGAGGAAGTCACTGCCCACAGCCCACACTTGAGGAGTGGGGAGTTATACTCATCTCCCCGAGGGAGGAGTACCTTTTTGGAATTCTTCACAGTAGATTTATCTGTTCCTCACAATTTATTTATGAACTCAAGATTTATTTATATCATTACAACCTCATGGTTTTTTATTTTATACTCTGAGTTAATATCCAACACTGTGTTATTTTGTCACTCAACTTGTTCCACTTGTGGCCACTGGGTGCTCGTTCAGCTGGGTCCTGAGTCCCTTTGACATACGATGGTTACTATCCACCTTTTACAAATGGGGTGGAAAAACTGAAGTTGAGAGAAGAGGAACAACAGCCCAAGGATTTCACTGTTGGCAAATAGGGGCCCTGTCTAACTTCTGGGCAGTGGGTATAACCACTATACTCCTCTGCCTCCACAAAAAAAGTATACAAACACATACATATACATTTATATGTTTTTAGGAATTTAGGAGTTTGGATGAATTTTTTCTACTTACAAAACTTTTCTTAATCCATCATCTTTGGCTATGATTTTCTCTTCGTGCAACATCTAGTTTGTTCCCACTGTTCCTTGTTGTTAGATACCTAATTTTGTTCCAATAAATGATTTATTGTTAGACATTTCAGTGATTCCAAAATTTTGCTAATATACACAGTGCATGTCTGTGGCCATACCACCCTGAATGTGCCCAGTCTCGTCTGATCTATACACAACGTAGAGAAGAAATTATTAACGACAAAAGAACTAGAAATTTAAAGGTAGGTTTTAGAACACCTTGAAAAGATGGACACAAGTGCTTAAAGATACCTAAAGGATGCAAAAGCAAGTCATAAGGAGCTAAAAATATAAAGAAACATTAGCTGTGGGTGGAAGTGTTCCTGGCTTCACCACTGACTTCATAGAGCGTTCCTGCTGCAGCGCCTCCCCCGCACACCGGCTGGGCGCACTTTGAACCCCTCTGTCTGAGAGCTGCAGAAGAAAGCCATGTCCTCAAAGGCAGGCTCCACTCGCCCTCCAGCACCAGGGCCCGCCACTCCCCAGCCCTTCTCCTTGGTGCTCCAATCATGCCCGGCTGTTTGCACCATGGGTTACACACTCCGTTCTCTCAGCCACCGGGAAACTCCTCTATCCCCACACGCCGTGGGCCCGGTGGGTTGCTGCTGCCCGACCTTTGAGCCTTCCAAAATCCTGTCCCATCCTTCATCTCCCCTGACCCTCACAACAACCCTGCGAGGAAGACAGCTGGGCTCAGAAGAGGAACTGAGGAAACTGAGGCACCGAGGCAGCCCGGGCTAGAACCCAAGGGTCTCCCCCTAAACCCAGCGCTCCTCCCGGCCTCTGGCTGCAGCCGGTCTCTGCTCCGGACACTCTCCTGTGGGAGGTAACAACTCAAGACCGTGCCTGCCTCTCGCCCTTGTCTTCAAAGGCAGTTGTCTCCTTGCATCTGACAACAAAACAGGAAGCAGCAGATAGCAGAGGGCCCAAGCTTGCCCCCCTGACACCACGTGGAAGCCAACACCCAAGTAGGTAGGAGGGAAGCTGACAGGAGGGCTCACACTGGGTCCACAGGTGCTGCCCATGGAGCCTAGACCAGGTTCCTCACACTCGGCGCCCTTGACATTTGGGGCTGGATTATGCTTTGTTGAGGGAGGCGCGGGGGTAGTGCGGGGGTGGGGGTGGGGTGTCCTGTGCATTGTAGGATGCTTAGCATCCCTGTCCTCTGCCCACCCCAGCTTGTAAAAACAAAAAGTGTCTCCAAATTTGCCACATGTCCCCTGGGCATCAAAGTCACCCCGTTAGGACAGCGTCTGCCTCGATTGCATTCTTTTCCATAATATTCTATATGTACCCACTGTGACTTGATTTGTATACCTTTAAAGGACTTTTCACATCCATCAGTTACACATTCTTTTTCATCAGGCAGGGTGTTCTGATTTGGGATTTTAAAGTACGGTTGGTCGGTAGCCGTGGCATGTTCTCAAAGGGAGGGCCGTTATGTCTTGGGGTGGGGTGGGGGGGTGAGGGGAGGGAGAAGGCAGCTAAGGCCTGAGCTCTCGCCCTCTCCCCATCGTCCCTGCGTCCTGGGGAGGGGCCCAGCAGCTGGGGAGGGGTCTGGGGGCGGACACTGAGGTCTTGGGTGATCTCTCGCTGTGAATTAGACCTTTCCTGAGTGTTGTGTTCCTGCTGCCACCACACACCTTCTCTGTGGCTGGGGCTTTGCCCGTGGAAACAAGATGGTTGCCTGCAGAGTAGGAGGGCTCGTAGCCATGGTGACGCGTGGGGGGGGGGGGGGCCTGAGCAACAGAGGACTGAATCCCCCACCCTCTGCTGCCCTCATACCACCTTCCTAGCCTA